>NC_083726.1:73548423-73858746 GCF_028564815.1 Eubalaena glacialis | reverse complement strand
TTCGTTGCTGGTGGGAATGCAAAATGGTACACACTGTTTGGAAGACAGTTTAGCAGTTTCTTACTGTTACCACACAATCCAACAATCTTGCTCCTTGGTATTTACCCAAATGAGTTGAAAACATGTCCACACAAAAACCTGCGCTCAAATGTTTGTAGCAGCCTAATTCATAATTACCAGTAATTAGAGCAACAAAGATGTCCTTCATTGGTGAACAGATAAATTGGATACATCTATACAATGCAATAATATTCAGTGATAAAAAGAAATGACCTGTCAAGTGACAAAAAGACATGGAGGAACCTTAAAATATATATTGCTAAGTGTAAGAAGACAGTCTGAAAAGGCTACATAATATATGATTCCAACTATATGACATTTTGTAAAAATCATAATATATGATTCCAACTATATGACATTTTACTACAGAGACAGTAAAATGATTAGTGGTTAACAGGGGTTTGGGAGGAAGAAGGAGGGATGAAAGGATGGAGCACAGGGAATTTTTAAGGAAGTGAAACTATTCTGTACGATAATTTAATAGTAGATATGTGTCATTTTACATTTCTCAAAACCCATAGAACTACAAAACAGTGAACCCTAATGTAAAATATGGACTTTAGTTAATAATATCAACACTGGTTCACCAATTGTTACAAATTAACACAAGATGTTAATAATAGGGGAAACTGGGACATGGCGGGGAGGGGTAATATGGGAACTATGCACTTTCAGCTCATTTTTTCTATAAATCTAAAACTTCTCTAAAAAATAAAGTCTATTAATTTAAAAAAAGATTTGGTGGTGATAATTGAAATTAATTTAATATAGAGATATAAGTGTAACTACTTCTGTATATATTTATAAAATGAAATGCAAAGCCAAGAACTTTTATTTTCTTTTATTTAGGTTGAACTTATGTACCATGAAGTGCACAAATTATAAGTTTATAGCTTGATGTAAATATGTATACATCTGTGAAACCACCAACAATATCAAGATGTAGAATTTTATCAGCGCCTCCAATGGCTCTCTTATGCTCCCTCACAGTCAATAGTGCCCCTCAAGATAACAAATTTTCAGACGTTTATCTTTAGTTTTGCTGGGTTTTGGCCTTTGTATCAATATTCTATCTGAAAGATTCATTCATGTTTTTGCATGTAGTAGTAGTTTGTTGTTTTTAATTTCTATATTGTATGAAATTAAATGAATGTACCACAAGCTATTTAACTTGATGCTATTGATAGGCATTTGACCTGTTTCTAGGTTTTAGTTACTAGTTTTGGCTAATAAAATTGTTTGGGACATTCTTGTGTATGCTTTTTGGTAGATATATGTATTTATTTCTGTTGGCTATATGCCAATGAATGGAATTGTTAGGTCATAAAGTACAGCTATGACCAACTTTCACAGATGTTGTCAAACAGTTTCCCAAGTGGTTGACTCCCCTCTGTGATGGCTAGTTTTATGTGTCAGCTTGGCTAAGCTATCCTACCCAGTTGTCAATCAAACAACAATTTAGGTTTTGCTGTGAATGTATTTTGTAGAAGTTGTCATCATCTACAATCAGTTGACTTCAGGTAAAGGAGATTATCCTTGATAATCTGGGTGGGGCTCATCCACTCAGTTGAAAGGATTTAAAGGCAAAACTGAAGTTTCTTGAGGAAGAAGTTCTGCCTGTGGATGGCGGCCTCAGCTCCTGCCTGAGAGTTTGCAGCCATGTGTAATGCAAATATCTTCTTCCAACAAGTGACTTCACCATTCACTCTCTTAGAGAGTGAACAGAATGTCACTCTCCTAGTGACAGAATTTCTTAATTTAATTAAGGACAATTTATACATCTTTTGTTCTTTGGTTGGTGGTTTATGCTCTGTTTAGAAATTTTGTGAAGTAAACCATACAGGGAAAGATAAATATCATATGATATCACCTCTATGTGGAATCTGAAAAATATGATACAAACGAACTTATTTACAAAACAAAAAAAGACCCACAGACATAGAAAACAAACTTATGGTTACCAAAGGTGAAAGGGAGGGGGAGGGATACATTAGGAGTTTGGGATTAACATATACACACTACTATATATAAAATAGATAACCAACATAGGGAATTGTACTCAATATTTTATAATAGCCTATAAGGGAAAATATCTGAAAAAGAATATATATATAACTTAATCACTGTGCTGTACACCTGAAACAAACACAACATTGTAAATCAATTATACTTCAGCTAAAAAAAAGAAGAACCAGAAGTCCCAGAAAAAAAATTTGGGGTATATACTAGTTAGTTAAATATCTGTTATATTCATAAATTTGAAGCACAACAAATATTTGCAATAAACAAGGTTCTCATAAAAATAGACAATTAAAAAAAGAAATCTTTGTTTACCACTGATCATGAGATTATTTTCCTATATTTTCTTCTAAAACTTGTTATTTCTGTTGCACAATTAGGTTTATGAATTAATTACTGTGTATGATGTACTATGGAAGTCAATATTTGCTTTTTCATATGGAGAGTGCTTGGCCCAGCATGATTTATTGAAAAAAAAATCATTTTTCCACTGATTCTCAGTGACACTTTTATCTTTGATTGTATATGTATGTGTCTACTTCTGGATTCTCTGTTCTCTTTTGCTGGCCTACTTACTGTCCTTGTGCAACACTTCATTGTTGTGATTATTGTAGTTTTACCATAAATCATGACATCTGGAATTGTAAGTCCTTTACTTACGTTCTTCATGATTGTCTTGTGTTTTTTTCTTTCTTTCAGTTTTATTGAGATATAATTGACATACTTGTGGGGTTCTTTTTTAGCTTCTTTTTCATTTCATATAAATTTTAGAATCAGTTTGTCAACTTCCACATAGATACCTACACGAACCTGCTGATAATTTAATTGCAATAGCACTAGATCTATAAATCAATTTAGGGAGACTTGGCATTATACTATTACAAATAAAACAATGGTAATTCTTTTGGATGGATTTTTAATTCAAATGGTTACAATGGCTTATAGAAAATAAGCAGTAATTTTAAAGCATCTTTTGAAGTCACTGAGTTTTCTTAGCTTAGAAAGATATCCTGGGCTCTTGAAAGTCAAAAGCAGTAATTTCTATCTTAAGGAAAATACATAAAACAGTGAAAATGTTGCCTGATATACTTTTTTTTCTTCAAAAGCATCCTATATAACTGTACTGATTTATGGGGCTGCTATTACTAGCAAATGCTTACATAGAGATTTCTGCTTTAACTATGGTTTTATAAGTGTAATTTTCTGCTATAGTGGCTGGCACAGTGATATTAATAGATGTTATTTAAGTACAATTTGCAACAGAATAAACAATGTCAAACAAAGGTCATTTTTTATTGACTGAGAAAATGAGATGAAATTAAAATATTCATGTGTAATGACAAAACCAAGGTTTGTAAACAAAATATCCTAGCCACTGGCCAGGGTGACTAGTAGAAGAAGCAATATTCTTTAAATATTAGAAAAATAATTAAACTTTCATTCATGCCCTGATCAAAATAAAATAATATTAGAGATTGTTTATCTTAACTTGACCCCAACTCCCATTCTGCATTGGAAAGATTGCTGATGGAAATTATCATGTTGGAGAATACTACTTTCTAATTTTTTACTTCAATATACATCTAATTTGACTACTACCTATCATCTAACTATCTATCTATCTATCTATCTATCTTTATCAATCATCTATCTATCATTTTAAATTCCTGTAGTGATATTTGTATCCTTGCATGCAGCATGTAAACAGAACCAGCTCTTAAGATTTCTATTAAGCAGGCAGAGATTTATCTTCACCGCCCTCCTTTCTACCTTTTCCTACCTCCCCTCCTGACTCCCACCTCCCTTATCCTCAAAGGTTTGCATGCTGCTGCTGACAGTCTACTTGTCACTAGTTCCCAGAGATGGCTAGATGTTTCTAATATCCATGTTCACCTCTGCTTCCCGCTGACACTGCTAATTACATTTTCCAGCCCCTTTCTCAGGTATGGCAATCAGACTGAGTTCAGTGATGTGCGACATTTACAAGTCTAGCCCTTAAAATCTCCTTTGAGATCCCCCTTCTCTTACTCTTCCCTTCTCTGTTAACCAGATGCAAAGCATTCAGTGGAAGACTCAGAGGCCCTCGGTGATAGCCATTTGGATAAAAAGAACCTGAGTACCCAAAGGACTATGTGGGGCAGAGCAACCCCTTCCCCACTGACTCTACTCCAACCCACCTCCACACTGGACCTTGAGAGGAATCAAAAATAGTTCACAATTTTGTTAAGGGTTGGGATTTGGGAGTTATCTGTAACAAAAGTTAGCACACTTTGAAAAATACAGTGCCCTTATTTCAAATCATTTGTCCACTCTCTACTTACCCCTTAGGACAGGATTGAGGAAACCACAGACTGTTGGCCAAATACAGCCATGGCCTCTTTTTGTACAGCCTGCACTATAAAAATGTGTTTTTTTAAAAAAAATGTTTTAAAGGATTTGCTTAAAGAATGAAAAGGAGGCAGAAGAACAGGAATAGGAAGAGGAGGCACAATGTGACAGATAGCATGTGCATGAAAACCAAAAATATTTACCATCTGGTCTTTCAACAAAAAAGTTTGCCAATCTCTGCTCTAGAATATTAGGACAGCCCCAAATCCTTTGTAGAAGCCTCAGTATTCCAGGGCTGTCCATCATAAGATCTCCAATGTCTATGGTAAGGATGTTGACTGAACTCTACCGCAGCTTTCACTATCCACGTATCCAAAGAGCACAGGGCTCTCTGCAGAGATACAAGCTTGGCATTGTATGGGCACCCTAATGCAGCCCTGAGCCCCACTTTTCAACATGGGCCCCCAAGGTAGTTCTCTTTGTGCTCATAGCCTCACAGCTTCCCTTGCAGTAAGGGTATGAGCTTTTGGTCTTAATTCTTCATTGGCTGAAAACCAATCTCAAATACCTGGGAAAGGAGAAAGTCCTCACTATCTCTCTCATGGTTGTCATGTTCTAAATTATGTTTGAAACTTCTATCAGAGTAAACTTTGTCCCCACAAAATCTCTCTTGGACATAAAGACATGAAGGGAGACTAATTGATACCCGTTATTTATTTAGGAAGAGTGTATCTGAGTGTGTGTATGTTTCATGTGCTTAGGGAGTTGTCTACACTAGCAAACAGCTGGTTAAAAATAACCTTTTACACTTGCATTTACATAGGGCTGACCATTGAATAAAAGTATTTAAGATTTCAAGTGGCCAGTAAAGAAGGTATCTATGCCAGGCATTGCCTTTCGAAAGCATGAGTTTCCTGTCCCTGAAATTATTTTTAAAAATTAGTAATTACTGAGTCAAATATATTTAAGAACGTTTTAAGAAGTAAAAACTGAGGTACTGGGGACAGGAAGCAAATACCACAGCTTCTCTTGGTTGGGAAGGTTATGTGTAGCTTGTTAGGTTATGGGAGACAGAGTCTTAGTACCTAAGTGTAGGGAAGAACTTTACAATGGTGGTATCTAAGCCAAACTATCCCAAACACTGCTAAGTCTGGCAACCAAGTTATCATAGAATATAAAAAACAATTTTCAATCAATGAAGCATTTTAAAATCTCTTGGAATTCAAACTAACGTTGGACTAAGTCATAGTTCAATTACAATAAATTTAAAGGCAAAAAAATAGTAACAAAAAAATGGCTGACTGCCTAAATAATTCCAGACTTTCTGACACCTGCTGACCGTGCATTTTTTTAAATTAATTAATTTATTTATTTATTTTTGGCTGTGTTGGGTCTTCGTTTCTGGGCGAGGGCTTTCTCTAGTTGTGGCAAGCGGGGGCCACTCTTCATCGCGGTGCGCGGGCCTCTCACTATCGCGGCCTCTCTTGCTGAGGAGCACAGGCTCCAGACGCGCAGGCTCAGTAGTTGTGGCTCACGGGCCTAGTTGCTCCGCGGCATGTGGGATCTTCCCAGACCAGGGCTCGAACCCGTGTCCCCTGCATTAGCAGACAGATTCTCAACCACTACGCCACCAGGGAAGCCCTCATTTTTTTGATCTTGTCAATGTTTTGTTGAAAAATAAAGCTTATGCCAGAGATGTAATTTTATCTAATCAATCATAGAAATTTTAATGAGTTTATGTTGGAAAAGTTTCCAAGAAGAAATAAGTTTTAAACCCTGGGTTTCAGAGAACATGCTAAACAGGCCAAATGTCATCATGCTCTACAAATATTTTAAGATCACATACCCATACTAGAATAAATCACCTATTTCTCCAAAGTAAATGGACCACTGAATGCAATGGCCCACTCTCTCTTCCATGTCTGAGAGGACTAGCACAGAGCCGAGAGATTCTGTGCACAGAAGAACACATGGATGAAACAAATGCTCTTGCCAAGCTCCCACCAACAACTTCCAGGGAATTAACAGTGACAGGTTTCCTGATGTCAGCTCATCTCCTCCACCAGGCTTCTTAGCCATTTTAATTCCCCGATGAATTGACTGGATAAACAAATCCACACTAATTTAGCATCAAAAACTAATGTTTTTTGTGCCTTCAACAAATTTAATAACTTTGGTTTTTTGACAATGTTTGCCCTCACAGGGAAGAGATGCCAAAACCTTTTGTCAAGCCCTAAAATTACTCTTAGTTGTTCAAAGTTATTTTAGACAGAATGCTTGAAGACAGGAAAATTGGCACAAACTGTCAGTGTTTAATGTTGTTGGCTTAAACTGGAAGGAACAATGGCATCCATGATTTTTCTGTGTTTCTGGGATAATGGTGATGTTTCTTAGCAGGTGAGAGTCTTAGGATTTAGAGCAGAGATTTTAAAAATTTGCTCTTTTCCCAAGGGAATAACATTATTTTTGTAGAGAACATATTTTAACCTATTTAAATGTATTTTAATCATTCTAAGAATGACTGGCTAATTTAAACTTCAGAGAGGAGCTAAGGATGAACTTCTTAAAAAGTCTGGCATCAAAGATTACACCTGGACAGTGCTAATGTGTTTTGTACATGGTTAAAATCTAAAGCCAGCCATATGGTTTCTATAGGAGGGCAGTTTGCCTGAATGAGCAGGTCTGTACTCTCAGAATGACATACCATCGCTTGTTTATAGACCATTCCCATCTTTGTCTGTTTGTAATAAAAGAAAGTAAGAGAAGTTTTCCTCTGGAATTTTATTCCCTTATTTTCCTAATCACCCTTTTCTTGCCTTCAACAACAGAGCCCCCTGAATGGAGACCTTTAGGAAGATTGCAGTGTCTCTGCCCACTCAAGACCTTTGTCTTGAAATTCTGTAGATATGGAACTCATATTTTCTAGTGTTAATTCTGATTTGATATTAAAGCAGTGTTCCCTAAACAAAAGGTTAATTTCTTTTCCTCTATAATAGTTTAGATTACCTACACATTTTTAGAACTATGTTATAAAAGCTCATTTACTGCTATTTGATGTATTTTATTTTCCCTTGTATTACTTCATAGTTTATTTGAATAGTGGATGGTTTCACATAAAACTGAGTACAGCTATTTGAGCTTTTGTCTATTTTCTTTTTTAAATTGATATGCAAAAATTGCACATATTTAACATATACACTTTGATGAGTTTGGACATATGCACACACTGGTGATACCATCACCACAATGAAGGTGCTAAACATCTCCATTATCTTCAAAAATTTCCTTCTGTTTGTGTGTGTGTGTTAGGAACACAATGTAAGATTTTTCCTCAACATATTTTATTTTATTATTTTTACTTTTTCAATTTTATTTTTATTTTTTATTTAGTTTTTAAATTTTTATTTATTTATTTTTGGCTGCATTGGGTCCTCGCTACTGCGTGTGGGCTTTTGCTAGTTGCAGTGAGCGGGGGTTATTCTTCATTACGGTGCATGGGCTTCTCATTGCGATGGCTTCTCTTGTTGTGGAGCATGGGCTCTAGGTGCACAGGCTTCAGTAGTTGTGGCACGTGGGCTCAGTAGTTGTGGTGCACGGGCTTAGTTGCTCTGCAGCAATGTAGGATCTTCCTGGACCAGGGTTTGAACCTGTGTCCCCTGCATTGGCAGGCAGATTCTTAAACCACTGTGCCACCAGGGAAGTCCCTCAACATATTTTAAAGTACACGATACCATGTTTATCACAGATCTCTAGAGCTTATCCATCTTGCATAACTGAAACACACCCATTGAGTAACAATCCCCCGTGTCCCCTTCTCCCGTGTCTATTTCCTTATATTTTCAAAATTACCATGCTTTGGCAAAACGGTTATAAAAATCAACTCTTTGTAGAAAAATCATTTAAAAATAATAATTTTAATAAGATGATCATTTAATGCAATGCCATATTTTATATCTAAAATTTTGTATCCTTCTGTAAAATACCAATGCATCATTTCTTAACAATGCCTGTGAAAGTGCAAAGTTGTATTTCACTCATGCCCTGAAGAAGGCAAGAATCACCTAGAATACTTTGTTTCACACAAAAAAGCACCTTCATTAGGTCTGAAATGGCCTGTTACCTTGAATAAAATTATTTGAATCAAGCTAAGTGCAAACTATTGAGAGATTTTCAACAAAGAGAATTTGACAGGAATCAACAACAAAGGCCATTAATCACCATGCTAGAGGTAATATCACACCCTCGTGATGTTTCTGAGATGATGGAAAGCCAGGCAGATGGGAAAGATGATGTGGCTGTTAAATGTTCAAGAATATTTTGTCCAAGGAAAAGTAACAGGTATCATGTAGACTTGAAGAAGAGGAGACTTGAATTTACTTTCAGGGTAGTTGCTTAAAGACAGCTATTTTTTTCCAGACTTGAGATATTTTGATATATCTAAGATCTTACATTTATAAAGCAATATACAAAAATATAATAACCATACCTACTCAAAAAAGCTTCTGTTACCTCAAAAGAAAGTGGCTGATATATTGTAGGAAGTGCATTCTCACTTTACCTACCCCAAAATAACATTCACAAAAGCAGGGTCAATGGGGAACTTTCTGGGAAGTCATGCTAAATTTCAGGGGCAGAGATATTATGAAATAAATTTAATTAAGAAATTTCAAATGCAAGTCAGAATTTAAGCAACAAGATTCTGTGACAAATAGCAGACTTATGTTTCTTGTAAGTAAATGAATTTAGACCTTTATCACACTTTCTAATGACAGATGGGGGATAGAAAAAATAATATATTTAAATAAAATATTCCCAGTCAACATCTCTCGGTAATGACATTTAGTGCCTAAAAAAGGAAAGGAAGAAAAGGAGAGAAGGGCAGGGACTGTTTGAAAATGAGGGAAGGAGGGAATGAGCAAAAAGAAAAGGAAAGGAAAAGAGGATAGTAAATTTTGGAGATTAATCTTTTGTCAGGAATAAAGACACAGACCTACTAGAGAATGGACTTGAGGATATGGGGAAGGGGAAGGTAAGTTGTGACAAAGTGAGAGAGTGGCATGGACATATATACACTACCAAATGTAAAATAGATAGCTAGTGGGAAGCAACCGCATAGCACAGGGAGATCAGCTCTGTGCTTTGTGACCACCTAGAAGGGTGGGATAAGGAGGGTGGGAGGGAGGGAGATGCAAGAGGGAAGAGATATGGGAACATATGTATATGTATAATTGATTCACTTTGTTATAAAGCAGAAACTAACACACCATTGTAAAGCAATTATACTCCAATAAAGATGTTAAAAAAAAAAAAAAGAGGATAGCAAAGAAAATAAACCATTTTCCGAGGACTTACTATGCTTTAGGCACTGTGATAGGTGCTTTCACATATGTCACCAGATATAATTCATAAAATAATTTTCTAGATAAATATTATTATCTCATTTATATAGATGAAGAAACTGAGACCCATGAAAAATTAACTAAAGTAAACTGAAGCCAGGATTCAAATTCATTTTGACTGTTAAGCTCATTCATTTTCCATGCTCTCATAATTCATCCTTTAGAAATCATAAAGATTAATCTTTATGCATTTAAATGACTGATCATTGCTCAGTGAAGGGCATTTAAGTCCTGGAGATGCTCATTTTCCATTTAGATCTTGAATCTCCAAAGGGACCTCTGTGTTTTTGGCTCCAGACCACGTACAGGGAGTTTTAACTGTGGAATCCACAATGTGGGAACCAGCGGAGGCAATCCAAGGAGACTTGACTGTCAAACTGTTAGAATGTACTGATGGAGAAATCCTTCTGTGATGGCTGCTGTTTTCTGAGTTAGGGATAGTGATCTCCCTTTAAGATACAGAGTAGTGTAGCTTCTGAGAGGGAAGAATGTCATTGTGGAGAAACACTCTCCTTTGTAATTAACCTCTGGATTCCTGGACAAGATGTGACTGGCTTTTCATCCCAGGATTTCAATCATTTTCTATACTACTCTCTCTCTCTCTTTGATTTTGTTCCCTATGCCAAGTTGTTCTCCCTTACAAGCTCTACTCTTAGTTACTAACCTGTCTTCCCATTCCACATCCTTTTTTTTTATCTGATCTCTCTAATCCCTGCTTTGTCTTTTGCATCCTCCCATCATTGATTCCACCTTGACTACTTATCTGGATTTGCCTCTTGACCCATTTTTATTTTATGTCCTGCTCTGTTTTCTGGTTTGGGCCACACTGTCTCCCCCCCAAAACACACTTTGGAATCAGGGTCCAGGATCTTAGGTGATTTCCTTTTTTCTGCATTCATGCTAAAATCTCTGGGGGCCTCATTAAAGTTGGGACTCTGTGAACAATATGAACCTGATGACTGTTCTAGAATATATTGACTTTAGCATTCTCTTGCACACTCTTGCCCCCTTTTCCTTCCATTATTCTGACTTTCATTCTCCAGTGGGGCCCTCCATGTCACCCAGCAACTCCACCATGTTTTCTTTTAGTACATTCACTTTTCCACTGCCAAAGAGGACTATTTTATGCCTTCATTTTTCTCCTCCAACTACCAGTACCTCCTTGTCCCTTTCCAATCTCAACTGATGGCCTTTCCTCCTCCACAGAAAATAGAAGAAACCAGATGGGGAAATTTCATATGCTTCCAATACCATCCCTAAAAACCTACTGGTAATTTGACTTTGCCCCATCACTATGGATGAAATATACACCATCCTATCTAATTAAGGTCAATCCCTATATTTGATCACTAGATCCCAACCTTTCATGCCAATTCAAATAAATTAATTCAGCTGCTGTCTCCTCTCTATGGCATCATCAATTTTTCCCTTTTAATAAATCTTTCCCAACATTATACCAATAAGCTATATCTCTAATCTATACCTCTCTTGCTACTGTCCCTTTCCCTCTCCCCTTTCCAGTAAAACTTTTAAAAAATGTTGTCTATATTTGCTGCCTCTGTTCTTCTCTTCTAATCTTTTTCTGAATCCAGGCCAATCAGGCTTTTAATTCACTGAATCAGCTCTTGTCAGGGTTTCCAATGACCTGTTCATTGCCAAGTACAATGGTCAATTCTCTGTTCTCATGTAATATTTAATAGGATTGAACATTTCTGCATTCTCATTTTCTTCACTTGCCGTCTGGGATGTCTCTCTCCTTCTCATTCTCTGTCTCTCCCTCTGTCTCTCTCCCTTTGTCTCTCCCCCATCTCCTCTCTCAGTTCATCTCTCCCTCCTCTCTCTTCCTTATTAGCTATTCCTTCACAATCTCCTTTGCTGGTTCTTACCTATCTCTCCTAACTCTAAATTGGAGAGCTCCATGACATAGCTCTCAGATGTCTTTCATCACTCCTCAGGTGATCTCAGGCAAACTCAAAACTTTCAACATGCTGTAAATTTCAAAGTTATACATCTAACCCAGGTGTCTCTGCTGAACTCCAGTCTCATACACCCAACTCTCTACTTGACATATCCACTTGAATGTCTAATAGGCATCTTAAACTTAACATGTCCAAACCAAATACTAATTTTCCACATCTCTGCCCCATACCTCCAACCCCCTGCAAGCCACTCTATCTCAGTAAAGGGCAATTTCATTCTTTCATTGCTCAGGACTATTTCCTTTCTTTTTCACAATATCAACCTATTAACTAATCCTACTTGATCTTTGTTTGAAATACATCTACAATCTCACTACTTATCACCAATTCTACCATTATCACCACTGTCCAATCTTGTTTGCATTATAGCAATAAGCTATTAACTAGTCTTTCTATTTCTACACTTGTTTCAGTATTCAGTTTATTTACTAGACAGCAGCTAGAATGACATTTTCACAAATGTAAGGTCAGGTACATTTCTGACCAGTGACTTCCCAACTCATTCAGAGTAGCAGCCAGTGGCTACATGGTAGGTCAGATGGCTCACCGTAACCCCACCTGATATCCCACCAGCTTATCAACCCCAACAGGATAGGTCTTTTCTGATAGCTCCAGAAGAAAAGTTTCAGAGGAGATTCTTCTTGGCCTGGCTTGAGTATTGCACTCTTATTCCTGAACCAGTCACAAGGTCCAGGAAGATGGGAGAACTTTGGCCAGTCCTGGATGATATTCCCTTCTCCATGTTTTGGGGGGGGTGACCAGACTCACATAACCACATAGAATGTGTTCCCCAAAGGAAAGAGGAATTCTATTACAGAATAAGGAGGAAAAGCTTCACAGATAAAAACAATGCACATCTACTACATAGGCAATAAAAATTTAGAACGACAGGTGTTTCACATGAAGAAAGCTTTTTGATGTGTGAAAAAAAGATAATTCTTTTTGTGTGCCAGGAATGCTCAGAGATGGTAAAGATACCAGTGGAGAGTGGACAGAATGCTATTGTAATATTTATTTTTACCTAGAATGTCAGTAAAAAGCAACGAATGAATAACATCAAACTAAAAGATAAAAGATTAATTCTTTACCACCTTTTTCTTTTGTCTTCCACATGAGTGGCAGGTAAGAATGTGCTCCCCCAAAATAGAATATTAATTTAAAACTAGCTAAACTCAAGATGTCAGAGAAATATCAGAGTTATGAATTCTCAATAAAATTAGTGAAAATATAAAGTATTTAATTGCTTAAAAATGAAAATAAAGAGTCGAGGTCAAGATTGTGGAATAGGAGGGCCTGAGGGTCACTTCTCCCCATAAGTACATCAAGAATACATCTACAAGTGGAACGATTTGTACAGAGGACCTGCTGAACACTAGCAGAGCATCTCAGAAACCTAAAAGGACAAGAAAAGATCTCTGCATAACCAGGTAGGATGAAAGAGAAAAAGGGAAGAAAAAGAAAAGAGGAAACGGGATGGGACCTGCAGCCCTGGGGGGAGCTGAAGGAGAGGAGAGGTTACTGTACCCAGGGAGGCCCCCTCACCAGTGGCAAAATATACTGAAATAAAGGGGGCCTCAGGGGCTATTGGAAGAAAGTGCAGTGGCTGTTCTGTGGCAGGCAGGACAGAGTGAGACTTGCATGGATTATCTGTGCCATAGCTCTGCATGCCCCAGCCTGAGACAGGAGTCCACCAGTGCTGGTGGGGGCTGGGTACTGAAGCATGGGGTTAGGAGAGTAGACCCAGGGAGAGGACTGCTGTTGGCTCATGGAGTCAGCCTGAGGGAGTGGGAGTGAGAAGCTCTGCAGCTGAGAATGCTCCTGGATGAATCACGGACTGCCTTGGAAGTGAGGTGTCATTGTTGAGTGGTGTGCAAGGGGTGGGGCCGCCATTGTGGCTTTTCTCCCCACATGCCAGCTCCTGCCCCTGTGGTCACTGGGAGGGACTCCCAACAGAGCAAGTGTGAGTGCCCCAGGTGTTGCCACCTTGTCCCCCTCACGCTTGAGTGAGCATGTGCACCCCAGTCTGTTGCCTCTTCCTGTCAGCCCCTACCTCTGTGGGCACTAGAGGGGGATCCCATAGGAGCAAGTGCATGCCCCAGTCATGGCTGCCTTATCCCTCTCCTGCCTGAGCAAGCATGCATGCCCCAGTCAGTTGCCACCTCTTGCACCTCCCACATAAATGAGCAAGCATGCTCCAGTCAGTCACTGCCTTTGCCCCTTCTTGCCTGGGCAGGGAACAGATGCCTGAGTGTGGTCCACATGCAGAGGTGGGGCCAAAACCAAAGCTGAGCCCCAGGGGCTGTGCAACTAAGGAAGAGGAACTGAAATCTCTCATTCAGCTGCACAAGCCATGGATTAAACCCTTGAGATCAGCCTGGTATATCCAACACCTACAGAATATCTGAATGGACAACGAGTGCTCCCACAACTGAGACTGGTCTAGCTTTAGCAGCTGTGAACTTTGGGGGCAAGTACAAACAGGAGTTGGGCCAGGTCAGAGTCTTAGCTGGCCCCACAGTGCCCACAGCAAGTCCAGAGACCTACCTAGAGGTCTTCAAGGGCCTCCTGGGGGGGTGGAGGTTAGCTGTGTCTCACTGTGGGGACAAGGACACCGATAGTGGAGGCCCCAATTAATTTTTTTGTTTTGTTTTAATTTTTAAATATTTTTATTTAATTATTTTCTTAATTTTTAAATTTATTTTTCTATTTTAATTTTTTAACTTTTTTGTTTGTTTTTGTTGTCTTTTTTGGTTTTTTTGATTTTTGTTTTGTTCTTTTCTTTCTCTTTTTTCTGTTTTTTAGTTGTTTTCATGTGCTTATTTTTTGTTTGCTTTGCTTTTTTTGTTGTTTTTGTTAGTTTTGTTTTGATTGTTTTGGTTTAGGGGTTTTTTTGTTTGGTTCTTTTCTTGTTTCTTGTTTTTGTTTTTGCTTTTTTTTTGGTTTAGTTTTGTTTCTATTGTTTGTCTTGGTTTTTGTTCATATGTTTGTTTGTTTTATTTTCTCCCCCCCTTTTTTTGGCCATGCTGCACGACCTTTGGGGTCTTGGTTCTCCAGCTGGAGGTCAAACCTGAGCCCCTGTGGTGGGAACGTAGAGTCCTGGCTGCTGGACTGCCAGAGAATTCCTGGCCCCAGGGAATATTAATCAGGGTGAGCTGTCCTGGAGGTCCCCATCTTGGCACCAAGACCTGGCTCTAACCAACAGCCTGCAAGTTCCAGTGCTGGATACCTCAGGCCAAACAACCACTAAGACAGGAACTCAGCCCCACTCATCAGCAGGCAGGCTGCCTAAAGTCATATTAAGCTCACAGATACCCCATAACACACTCCTTGACATGGGCCTGCCACCAAAGGGACAAGACCCAGCTCCCCCCACCAGAGCACAGGCACCAGCCTCTCCCACAAGGAAGCCTACACAAATCCCTGGACCAACCTCACCCACCAGGGGCACACACCAGAAGCAAGAAGAACTACAACCCTGCAGCCAGAAGAAAGGACACCACAAACACAGTAAGTTAGTTAGACAAAATGAGATGACAGAAGAATATGTTGCAAATGAAGGAGCAAGGTAAAAACCTACGAGACCAACTAAATAAAGAGGAGATAGGCAATCTACCTGAAAAATAATTCAGAGTAATGATAGGAAACATGATCCAAGATACCAGAAATAGAATGGAAGCATGGATCGAGAAGATACAAAAATATTTAACAAGGACCTAGAAGAACTAAAGAACAAACAAACAGTGATGAACAATATAATAAATGAAATGAAAAATACACTAGAAGGAATCAACAGCAGACTATCTGAGGCAGAAGAACAGATAAGTGAGCTGGAAGATAGAATGGTGGAAATCACAGAATAAAGAAAAAATAATGAAAAGAAATGGGGACAGTCTCAGAGACCTCTGGGACAACATTAAATGCACCAATATTCGAATTATAGGGGTCCCAGAAGAAGAGAAAGAGAAATGTTCTGAGAAAATATTTGAAGAGATTATAGGTGAAAACTTCCCTAACATGGGAAAAGAAATAGTCACCCAAGTTCAGGAAGCACAGAGAGTCCCATACGGGATAAACTCAAGGAGAAACACGCTGAGACACATTAATCAAACTAACAGAAATTAAATACAAAGAAAAAAATATTAAAAGCAGCAAGGTAAAAGCAACAAATAACATACAAGAAAATCCTCATAAGGTTATCAGCTGATCTTTCAGCAGAAACTCTGCAGGCCAGAAGGGAGTGGCATGATATATTTGAAGTTATGAAAGGGAAAAACCTACAACCAAGAATACTCTACCCAGCAAGGCTCTCATTCAGATTTGATGGAGAAATCAAAAGCTTTACAGACAAGCAAAAGCTAAGAGCATTCAGCACCACCAAACCATCTCTACAACAAATGTTAAAGAAACTTCTCTAGGCGGGAAACACAACAGAAGAAAAAGACCTACAAAATCAAATGCAAAATAATTAATAAAATGGCAATCAGAACATACATATCAATAATTACCTTGAATGTAAATGGATTAAATGCTGAAACCAAAAGACACAAACTGGCTGAATGGATACAAAGACAAGACCCATATATATGCTGTCTACAAGTGACCCACTTCACACCTAGGTACACATATAGACTGACAGTGAGGGGATAGAAAAAGATATTCCATGCAAATGGAAATCAAAAGAAAGCTGGAGTAGCAATATTCATATGAGACAAAATGGACCTTTAAAAAAAGAATGCCACAAGAGACAAGGAAGGACACTACATAATGATCAAGGGATCAATCCAAGAAGACATAACAGTTGTAAACGTATATGGACCCAACATAGGAGCACCTCAAAATATAAGGCAAATGCTAACAGCCATAAAAGGGGAAATCGTGAGTAACACAATAATAGTGGAGGACTTTAACACCCCACTTACACCAATGGATAGATCATCCAGACAGAAAATTAATAAGGAAACACAAGCCTTAAATCACACATTAGACCAGACAGATTTAACTGATATTTATAGGACCTTCCATCTGAAAGCATCAGAATACACTTTCTTCTCAAGTGCACATGGAACATTCTCCAGGATAGATCACAGCTTGGGTCACAAATCAAGCCTCGGTAAATTTAAGAAAACTGAAATCATATCAAGCATCTTTTCTGACCAGAATGCTATGAGATTAGAAATCAATTACAGGAAAAAACTGTAAAAAACACAAACACATGGAAGCTAAACAATATGTTACTAAATAATCAATGGATCACTGAAGAAATCAAAGAGGAAATCAAAAAATACCTAGAGACAAATGACAACAAAAACATGACAATCCAAAACCTGTGGGATGCAGCAAAAACAGTTCTAAGAGGGAAGTTTATAGCAATACAATGTTACCTCAAGAAACAAAAAAAACCTCAAATAAACAACCTATCCTTACACCTAAAGCAACTAAAGAAAGAAGAACGAACAAAACCTGAAGTTGGTAGAAGGATAGAAATCATAAAGATCAGAGCAGAAATAAATGAAATAGAGGTGAAGAAAACAATAACAAAGGTCAATGAAGCTAAAAGCTGGTTCTTTGAGACGAAATACAAAATTGATAAACCTTTAGCCAGACTCATCAAGAAAAAAAGGGAGAGGATTCAAATAGATAAAATTAGATTAAAAATGAAAAATAAGATTAAAAAGGAGAAGTTACAAAAGACACCACAGAAATATAAAGGATCATAAGAGATTACTACAGGCAATTATATGCTAATAAAATGGACAACCTAGAAGAAATGGACAAATTCTTAGAAAGATACAGCCTTCCAAGACTGAACCAGGGATAAATAGAAAATATGAACAGACCAATCACAAGTACTGAAATTGAAACTGTGATTAAAAATCTTCCAACAAACCAAAGTCCAGGACCAGATGGCTTCACAGGCAAAATCTATCAAACATTTAGAGAAGAGTTAACTCCTAACCTTCTGAAACTCTTCCAAAAACCTGCAGAGGGAGGAACACTTCTAAGCTCATTCTACAAGGCTACCACCACCCTGATACCAAAACTTAACAAAGATATCACAAAAAAAGAAAATTACAGGCCAATATCACTGATGAACATAGACACAACAATCGTCAACAAAATACTAGCAAACTGAATCCAACAGCACATTAAAAGGATCATACACCCTGATCAAGTGGGATTTATCCCAGGGATACAAGGATTCTTCAATATACACAAATCAATCAGTGTGGTACATCACATCAACAAATTGAAGAATAAAAACCATATGATCATCTCAATACTTGCAGACAAGCTTTTGACAAAGTTCAACATCCATTTATGATAAAAACTCTCCAGAAAGTGGGCATAGAGGGAACCTACCTCAACATAATAAAGGCCATATGTGACAAACCCACAGCAAACATCATTCTCAATGGTGAAAAACTGAAAGCATTTCCTCTAAGATCAGGAACAAGACAAGGATGTCCACTCTCACCAATTTTATTCAACATAGTTTTGGAAGACCTAGCCACAGCTTTCCGAGAAGAAAAAGAATTAAAAGGACTCCAAATTGGAAAAGAAGAAGTAAAACTGTCACTGTTTGCAGATGACATGATACTATACATAGAAAATCCTCAACACAATACCAGAAAACTACTAGAGCTGATCAATGAATTTGGTAAAGTGGCAGAATACAAAATTAATACACAGAAATCTCTTGATTCCTATACACTAGCAATGACAGATCAGAAGGAGAGATTAAGGAAACAAATCCATTTACCATTGCATCAAAAAAAAAAAAAAAACCTAGGAATAAACCTACCAAAGTAGGCAAAAGACCTGTACTCAGAAAACTATGAGATACTGATGAAAGAAATCAAACAGATGGAGAGATATATTATGTTCTTGTATTGGAAGAATCAATATTGTGAAAATGACTATACTATTCAAGGCAATCTACATATTCAATGCAATCCCTACAAATGACCAATTATATTTTTCACAGAACTAGAACAAAAAGTTTTGCAATTTGTGTGGAAACACAGAATACCACAGATAGCCAAAGCAATCTTGAGAAAGAAAATGGAGCTGGAGGAATCAGGCTCCCAGACTTCAGACTATACTACAAAGCTACAGTAATCAAAAGAGTAGAGTACTGGCACAAAAACAGAAATATAGATAAGTGGAACAGGATAGAATTTCCAGAGGTAAACCTACACACTTATGGTCACCTAATCTATGACAAAGGAGGCAAGAATATACAATGGAGAAAAGACAGTCTCTTCAATAAGTGGTGCTGAGATAACTGGACAGCTACATGTAAAGAAATGAAATTAGAACACTCCCTAACACTATACACAAAAGTAAACTCAAAATGGATTAAAGACCTAAATGTAAGGCCAGATACTATAAAACTTTTAGAGGAAAACTTAGAGAGAACACTCTCTGATGTAAATCACAGCAAGATCTTTTTTGATCCACATCCTAGAGTAATGATAATAAAAACAGTAATAAACAAATGGGACCTAATTAAACTTAAAAGCTTTTGCAGAGCAAAGGAAACCATAAACAAAATGAAAAGAAAGCCCTCAGAATGGAAGAAAATATTTGCAAATGAAGCAACTGACAAAGACTTAATCTCCAAAATACACAAACAGCTATATCAAAAAACAAACAACCCAATTAAAAAATAGGCAGATCTAAATAGACATTTCTCCAAGAGGACATACAAATGGTTAAAAAACTCATGAAAAGATGCTCAACATGGCTAATTGTTAGAGAAATGCAAATCAAAACTACAATGAAGTATCACCTCACACCGGTCAGAATGGCTGTCATCAAAAAAATGTATAAGCAATAAGTGCTGGAGAGGGTGTGGAGAAAAGAGAACCCTTCTACATAGTTGGTGGGAATGTAAATTGGTATGACCTTAATGGAGAACAGTATGGAGGTTCCTTAAAATACTAAATATAGAACTACCATATGATCCAACAATCCCACTCCTGGGCATATATCTGGAGAAAACCATAATTTGAAAATGTTCATTGCAGCACTATTGACAATAGCCAAGACATGGAAGCAATCTAAATGTCCATCGACAGATGAATGGATAAAGAAGATGTGGTACATATATACAATGGAATATTACTCAGCCATAAAATGGACTGAAATTGGGTCATTTGTAGGGACATGGATGGACCTAGAGACTGTCATACAGAGTGAAGTAAGTCAGACAGAGAAAGACAAATATGATCTGTGGAAAAAAGGCTGCAAATGAACTTATCTACAAAACAGAAACAGAGTTACAGATGTAGAAAATAAACTTATGGTTACTGGGGGGTGAGGCTGGGGAGGGATAAATCGGAAGATTGAGATTGACACATGCACACATATATATAAAATAGATAACTAATAAGGACCTACTGTATAGCACAGGGAACTCTACTCAATACTCTGTAATGACCTGTATGGGAAAAGAATCTAAAAAATAGTGGATATATGTATTTGTATAACAGATACATTTTGCTGTACACCTGAAACTAACAAAACATTGTAAATCAATTATACTCCAATAAAAATTTTAAAAAATTAAAAATAAAACACAAATACTTTCTATGTATTAAAAATGATTTACCATTTAACTGTGTTCTGATTTTTAAAGTTATAAAATTATCTGTATATGTTTTCCATAGAACCCATTATTGTCTAAATTATATTTCACTATTTCTATTTTTCACTTTTTCTGTTTGACTATTTTTATTTCTTTAACAGTTAATTAAGAGATGTTTCTCTTCCAGTGTAGGAAGCAAAGACATCTTTAGTAGAAAAGAAAGCAATCAGGTTTGGGGGTTATTTGCTGATCATGTATTCTTTCCTTTGTACTACTGCTTCTATCTAACAGGAAGTGAAAAGAATGTACTGGATAGAGCATTAATTACCTGTGGTTCAGTCCTGGAAGCCAAACTGAATTTCTCTGAATAATGAGGAACTGCTGAAAATAAACATTAATGATTACTTTAATTACATTATTAATAAACAATAAATAATTACATAATTACATAATTAACATCACATAATCAATAAACACTAAATGATTACATTAAGTATTATTGACAATGAATTCTTACTCTTTGTGAATCATTTTGCTTACTCCTGACTCTTTTATAAGAACTTGATATCCTTCAATTCTTTAGCCTTCTTTGTGATTCCTCTCTTTAAAACCCAAATAATGGTAGTTTGCATTTTCCTCTCTTGCTTTACTTACAGGAAATAATGTCTTTTACCAAGTTTCCCTCCTCAAAGATTTCTTGGTAAGTTTTAGGAACATTTTCTTGTTCCATGAATGCTTCCTGTATGTCACTTGGCATCTTCAATTCAGGCTGCTTGTCTGGGCTTCTTTATAGATCACAGCTTGCCAGGTCAATATTACTCTTCCAGGATATTGGAGCCTTCCTAAGTGTAAGAACACATCCAACCAATGATTCCTTAAAGTTTACTATTTAAGAAAGTTTTACTGAAAGAACTGAGAACAGAAGAAGTTATAATGTAGACTAGGGAAGGGAATCATGGAAATCCCACCATGGCCTCTTTTATCAGGTAGTAGACAGAATAGTTTCTAGAATACATATGCCACACCCTTCCTCCAGGGATCTGCCATCACTCTCCTAACCCCCAGATTGCCACTCAGTTGCAGGCACCAATTTCCCTTCCATGATCTTTCCATTAGGACTTTCCTACACAGAGTCCAGATGTGTAAACTCAAGAGATAACTGTGCAGAACATTTGGTACTTCAGTACTCAGAAATTTTCCTTTCTAGAACAGAATTGGATTTATACTTACATATCTAAAAGACCTCCTTAAAGAGTTTCCCAATCCAAATCCAATCATACATACATATACAACACATACACAATCTTCATGAAAGAGAATTCTGTTTCCATCACAAAAGCAACATGCAAAGTTGCATGTTAACAATATTTAAGAGGAGAACTCAGTAAATACATTTTAAGATAATGAATCACATTTTAGAATTGAATGTAAAAAACTTAAGCCTCTCTGGGGATACAAGAGACTGCAATGTACCCTCTCATTTTCATGAATGTGACTTTGTTAGTCTCTTAGAATGATCCTGACTTTCAAATATGAAAATATATCACTGTGAATTTAGGGAGTAAATGACTGCCACAATTAAATCTCTAATTCTTTCTATAGGCCATTTCTAAAATTGGAATGATTTGGAAGTTTCTGGAGCAGAAAGTGAATTACCAGAGTCTACATTTGCAAACTGTTAGCATAGTTTGTAGTAGTTCTACATTGATATAATTATGAAAATAATGCTTCCCTTTCTGAGAGTTTGACTATCCATGTTAAACTGAAAGAATAGCAGAAGCAAGATGCAATGTCAGAAGACGGCGCTACTCTCCAAAACAGAAGGGTTTCTTTTGTCCAGCAAGGTTTCTGCAGTCTTTAACTGGTGGATAACAAGCAACAGGTGGAGAGACAACCGATGTTTGGATGATAAGTGTGAGGCTGAAAAACTTTGTCTAATTCAAATGGTGGTTTTATTAGAAAATATAATAATTTTCTCTTTTATTCAATGCACAATTTATTGAGTACTTACTATGTTTAATGTTCTGAGTTGTGGAGGCTATAAACAAGAAACCATCTGTGCAAAAAAAGCTAACAGTTTATCGACATTAGATACATATACATATTCATGCATGCACACAGGACTGTTAAACAAGCTATCATGTAATACATACAATAAGGAAAGGTAGAAAATAATTAGGCAGTTCTGAGGAAAGCCATTCTAGGCACAGAAAGAAGGCAGAATTAGGAATAGCAAGGGGAATAATTTATCTGGAAAAATGGAGTACATGCAAATGGAAGGTGGAATATGAGACTGGGAAGATAAGTTGAACTGACCTTGGAGGCCTTTGAGGATCACACAAATACGCTTATTTCATAATAAGCATACATTATTTCATAATAATAAGGTTCTACTAAAAGCTTTCAGCCAGGGAGGGACATGATCAGGGCTGTGCTTCAGAAGTCAGTCTGTTTGGTGGTGTGAAGAAGGTAATGTTAGGATAGAGGAAGAAAATAAAAAGTCTGGAAAAAATTTGACATACTAACAGCTGGTTCTTGAAAGTTGTCATTCAGAAATCATTAATGTGTTTCAAGTAGGAAAAATAGTTTGACATTTAAGGGTCCATATTTAATGTTTATCCAGGCTTATGTAAGTTATTAAGCTGAAACTATTCCAGATGTTTCACGATGTTTACTAAAGTTTCTTTCTGGAATTTCTTGTATTTGCAAATATATGGCAATCAGGTGTTAAATGCTTAGAAGCAGGGGAAAAAAGAAATGTGCCCTTCACCCCCCTTGCCGTGTCATACACGAACGTGAGTGTGTGAAGCAGAGTGTCTACTGGATTTCTTACTCTAAAAGCACAGAGCTGGCTCCTCTGGGCAGTGACAGAGAAAGGAGAAGGCATTCACAAAGGATTCTTGAGAACATATTTGCTGTTTCTTCTTTTCTTTTCAAACACTTTTCATGCCGAACATTTTAACTGACCTAGCCTTTGGAGAGTTAAGAGAGTGTCTGGAAGATGGAATTGAAAGCTGCCTCGGAAGAATTCTTGTGAAGAAAAAACCCCACAATGTTGGAGGTGAAGGAGGTTTTATTTATTACACTGTATCTGGTAAAATATGTTGCTAGCATTCATGCTGACAAGTGTAGAAGAAGTTCACCATTCTCTGGAACTGAATCTTCTTTATCCATTCTCTCATTTATCTAATAAAGGTTTACGAGTACCAAGCGCACATTACCATGCTAAGGCCTGGGAAAACTGTCAGGGACTCCAGCTTAAGGCATAATTAGCAGAACAGCTAAGGAACTTGGGAACAGGAAATAGAATGGTGTGTTCAGGAGTGGGACATGCCAGGGAATGAGGCTGATTAGAAAGCAGAGACCAGATCATATATGCCTTGCATAAATCATTAAAAGGTCGGGAATTTACCCTATAGCAAGTGTGATTCTTTCTGATGGCCATTTCATATACTGAAAGCCTGAAATGTATAAACTACGTACTTGCAAACAAAGTCTGTTCTGGTTGACATTCCTTTTGATCCTCTTTTGAATTTTTATGACTCACTCATTATTGACACAATAAAGAAAGACAGTTGCTAGAACTAGAGCTATCTGCTCTGCCAGATTTTGGGGTCGTTGGTTTAGTCCCTAAATGTGAAGTTGGGCAAATTGAAGTACTTTGCAGTTAGAGGACATTTAGTTGTCAAAGCAGCAACCTCTGTGAGTGAAATTTCGATTGTGAAACATGCGACGGGAGAAAAGCTATGAATGCTTACTGAATTTGCATAAGTAAATGAGCTAATTTGTGTGAAATGCTTAGAGCAGTATTTGGCACATAGCACTCAACAAATGTTAGCTACTAATAGTGATAGTATTATTTAATTTTTAAAAGAGAATTAGAGTAGGAAGAAATAAGAAACATTATAAATATGGCATAGGATTATTTGCTTGTTAACTCAGCACCAAGATATCCCAAGTGATACTTCAACAAACACTGATCAGCACATCCTCTGTGCCAGGCACTGATGTAGGCCGTGGGGACACAGCAGGGATCAAAGGAGACAAAAAGCCCTGCCTTAGGGAGGTTACATTCTGGGAGTTTGGCTTAGGCTTTGAAGTCTGGAGCCAGGGTCATATAATTGACTCCAAATACAACAATGACTCTTCCCACATCTCCTGCAAAGCCTAATGAAGAGGGTTCTGGTGAGGGGCAAGATAATGGCCAGAAGAGATGGCACCAACCCAATGGCTATCACCTGAGTGCAGGACTCACTATTTTTCTGGCTGCTGCTTCTGGATCTCCTGGCCCAGTGGCCCCCCTCCCCCCAAATAACCTGCTAAATTCTCCCTCTGTGGAGTGATGGTTTCTTTAGAGTATGTGATTCTTTTTCTGTAAGAATGTTGCTCCTGCTGCGTGGTGGGTACCAGGAGAGCCGAGTTCAATTATGAACTGAATGCTAATCAATTATCAGATCAATTATAACTTAGAAGCTTTAGAAGCATGTTTTTCTCAGAAGCCTGACCTAATCTATCATTGCAAAACTGATACTTTCCAGGAAAGAAAAAAATCTCCCTTTTCTTTGTTTTAACTATACACTAAATGTGGGAGCAGATGATGCCAATAGAATGAAGAGTTTCCTGGTCTAAAAACACCTTTATTATTGTTTAAACCATATTTTTTCTTTGTAAAACTAAAACCTTACCTGGAAAACTTTTAAAAATTTCACACAAACATCTGTGAAAGTTGGTAAATTGATTCTCCGTGATGAGTCCTTTAACTCTGGTCTGAATAATGTCCAAAACTTGCTTTAACACTGCTCTACAGAGCATTCAGTGCATACTTCATCAGTCCAAGCACTTAAAAAAAACCTCTTTTTTGTGCGTCTTTTTATCTTTTCACCCACAGGAATGTAGGGTTGATTATTTTATTGATTCCGAAGTAGTTGTTAAACCAGGAAGTATACTAGGGCTTTCAGGATTGAACATTTGAAATGGTGTGGATAGACTCAAACAACTCTGTCTTCTACACATGCGTGCGCACACACATACACACAAACTATCTTCGGCTAATAATGGAATCATACTGGATTAAAACATCCAGTAAAAGAACAGGAAATTCAGGACAACTGGTTTGTGAGAATTTAGAATAAGTGTTATTTACTTAGAAAATGGATTTATGAAGTGTAAATCAACCTAAATTATACTTTTTTTATGAGGGGTTGGAAATAGATTCCAATAAATAGCTGAATAAATAGCTGAATCGAGAGAATTATATATACTACTATGTATAACTTTCACTGAAATTTTAAACAAAATGTCTCAAGATATTCTTGAGGAATATCTCCAGAGCAATGTATATTGGATGACAATAAATATAGAATTTTTAAAGTTGGTGAACAATTATTTCCAAATATATTCTAGTAAGATATACCTTAAGACATCTGCTTCTATTTAACATTGTATCAAGAACAAAGTGACACAAGCTATCTTCCCAAATCTGCTAATCAAACAAAATTGGAAGGGTAATATAATGGATAATACAATAAAAATTACAAAGATCTGTCCAAGACCTCAACAGTCCAAAAGATTGCAACTAACAACCTTACATTTAAGGAAGATTAAGGTTTTCCATTTGAATAAAAACAATTTTTAATTAAAAAAAGAAAGTATAATGTGTAAGGTACCTGACTTCATAGAAGTTTATGTGAAAAAAAGATAGAGTTTTAATTGACTAGAGATTAATATAAATATTTCACGACTATTAAAGATATTGTATAGACCCAGAGAGGTAAAACAGTTTTAATCTTCAGTGGTCATGATACATGTGGTATATTATATTTAGTACTTAATGTGATATTTTAATAGAAGTGTCTATAAACATTGTTATTTCCAAAGGAATTAAAATGACATGGTGAAAGGAATAGAAACCACTTAATATGAAGAAGCGTTGAGGGTTCTAGGAATGTTTAGACCATAGAAGAAAGCATGTGTAAGAGAAATGCCAGTTGTATTCAAATATACAGAGCAACATTAGGTGGATGAGAAATTGATTTATTCTATATTGGTCAAGAAGACAAATCTAGAATCAATAAGTGAAAATTAAAAAGGGGCATTTGACTCAATGCAAAGACTTTTCTGGAGGTCAAGATGGCATAGTAGGAGGATGGTGGGCCAACCTCCCCTCCAAATGCATCAAAACTACGACGACACATAGAGCGACTCTCACTGAAATCAACCTAGCGGCTAGCAGAACAGCTCTTCTACAACGAAGGTTGTAAAGAAAGATACACACAGAGTCTGGAAGGAAGGGAGGAGAAGCAATCTGGTTGGACCAGCACACCTAGCAGGGGACACAGAAGACAGGCACAGAAGAGGAGGCGTATATCACAGATTCAGGGATCCTCTCTGGGGAGTGAGACATTTGAGCTACATATTAGGAACCCTAGCCTTGGGGTCTGACACAAGGAAGAGGAGCCCCCTAAGCTGGTTTGAAAACCAGTGGCGCTTACTGGAAGGCTGTAAGAAACTGAGACTCTGCTATTAAAGGTGAGCACACATGCTTGCTTACTCCCAGTCACAGTACGGAGACAGCAGACTGAAAACTGCCTGGGGAGCTGGCAGCGTAACATGGCCAAGCAAGCTTACATTGAGATTATGTGCACATAAGTCATTTCCAAATAATACAACCAGTTTTTCTTTAACATCCACAGCATTCCTTCATTTCAGTTATATATAAGTAAAAGGTTTTTATGTCTGCTTGAAAACATTTCCTTTCTTTTTTCTTTCTTTTCTTTCTTTTTAACCTACATATGCCCATCCCTTTTTCTTCCTTATTTCTAGAGAATCAAATTTACTATCAAAATCACAACCCTAATGTCTTCCGTAGGCCTGTTTCCTGGGAGCATTTTATGGCTTATGCCTTATGCCTTGTCATGTGCATCTCTTCTTTGGGTTCACTTAGAGATAGGCCAGTGGCAGATAACTTAGAGACTTTTAGGCCATGGGGGAAAAGATGTTTATTCTTTTCTTCTGAGAGCTGGAAAGTTAGGAGATTTTTGAGCATAGGATGACATGATCTATTTATATTGTAAAAGTATCATTCTTTCTACAGCTGAATAGGAAAATGATGGCAGAGATCCAAAAGGAGGCAGGCAGCCAGGGGCAGTTATCAAGCCAGAACTGACTGTAGCTTGACCTAAAGTTACTAGTAAGGGTAGTAAGAAACGCTAGGTGTTAGTATATATTGTATTGGGGTTGGTCAAAAAGTTCGTTTGGGTTTTTCTGTAAGATGTTACAAAAACCCAAATGAACTTTTTGGCCAAACCAATATTTTCATATATTTCTCATAAACCATGTAACTGGCATGAGAGAAACTTTTGCTACATAAAAACTTGAATTTGGTCTCTGAAATTATTACTTTATGTCCTCTCTCATTTGGTAATTAGTAACATAATGGAAAGCTTAAAAGGGCACGGTGTTGTACTGGTGAGCATTTCTGCAAAAGGGCTGAGAACAGTTATTAGTCATCAGTTTAGCTTTTCTTTGCCTCTTTTTCTTAGGAAAAGAGAAAAATGGACTCTTCAACACTAAAGTTACCAAAGTGGATAAAGTTATAAAACATATAAGTTATGGTTTATGCATGTGTTCATTTTTGTCTTAACAGTGAACTCATCTGTACTACTGTTGGGTAAATAAACGTCTGATTTGGGAAACACATGTATTTTCTGAAAATGTAAACACTTTAGGATATAAATGGAAAAGCTTTAATGAAAACAAAACTACCTCACTACCATTAGTCTGCTTAGACATTATGTATATGTTTATATATATATATTTGTATATATTTACTTGGCAGAAAGTCAGTGTACCTTCCCTCTTAGGTTGTGGTAAATTGGGGAGTTTTGAATTCTCCAATATAATAAGTGTATGGTATATAATTTTTTGGTCTAAATAACTCAGTAGAGTTGAGAATCAATGTTCTCAACAGAAAAAGCTGTACCTCCATTCTTCAAGTACCCGTTTTGTCCAAATATCCTAACTTTTATTTAGGATGGTTATTTGGATGGATGGCAGGGAAGATTGGTGGGTCTATTACAGCAGCATTGTTCCTCTGTCACATCGTAATGAGTGGCTACACAGAAACTTGGAGTCTATCTGGAAGAATCCCCTATATGCTGACCATCTGACAGTTTTATCCACCTTTTGAGAAGGGAGTGGCTATCTATCTTGTGTTCTCATAGTTTGGGAAACAATGCAAAATTTATGTAACTGGGATTTTTAGAACAAAATGGGAAATTACTTGGCTACCATTGGGAATAGTTATAAATAGTTTGTGTGTGCTTACTTACTAGATTGAATGTACAAAGTTTTATTTATTTATTTATTTGTTTGTTTATTTGTTTATTTATTTAATTTTTAGTTTAAGCTGCAAAATTTCACTTGGCACAGCTCCTAGAATGAAAGGGAAATTTAGAAGCAGCTAGAGTTGCCCTCCTTTTCACTTTTGTTGAGATTGATGCCCGAAGCTTGATAGAACACAAATTTGTGCGACTCCATCTTATAAGTGGGTATGTCCTGTTTACTTAGGCACAGTACATATGGTATTGATTTGATTCTCTGCATAAATAATAAGAACAGAAAAGTCAGCACAACAAAGGAAGAAAGAAAAAGCAATTGTTGACTTGCTGAACTTGAGCACTGTTGAACTTGAATAAGTTGTAGTGAAGTGACACAAAGTAATTGAGAGAATGGTGGAATCGGAGTCTAAATATCTGGATTTGAACCACAACCATGACACTCAGTAGATTTATGACCTTGGGCAAGCTACTTGCTTTCCCTGAGTTTCAGTCTCCTCATTTGTAAAAATGAGGATAATGATGCTTGTTTTGAAGATTTATGATGAAATCCTGCCTCAAAAGGAACCTGGCACACAGGCTACTTGAATCTGAGAACTCATTGTTCTTTTATTCCAAGTTGCCTGGCTTCTGCTATATTTCATTATCTTTGAAAGTTTTGGCTTAACTATTTAACTATAACACTTCAAAGTAATTCCAATGTAAGCTGAAGTTAAAAGGAAGGATACTGAATGAGCTGTATATTTATTTTTTCTATTTTCTTTTCCTAGAAAGTTTACCTAAAGTTTTGGAAAGTGTATGTCTTGTTTTATTCTTTTGGTGGTTGCCTATACATTGAAAATTGTCTTTCAACTAATTTATTTAATTATCTATGTGTAAAGCTATTGACTTCTGCTACTTTGTCACTATTATTTGATGCTTCTGATCCAGACAGCTTTTGTTGCTCACTGTCAGGTATTTTATAACAGTTTTTTCCCCAGCTTTAAAAAAATTATCATCCAGATATGTTTGAGGAGCATAAAATATTTAATTGATTTTTCAAAACAAGTAGAAATTTATGATTGAAAACAAATAATAATTATCATAAAATTGAAGATGCATTTTCAAATTATAGTTATGCTTTAATACTTACAATTTCTAGATTTTCTAATATTCTGCCCCTAAGACGATGTTGGAAGAGGTCATTGAGAGGACATGATCCCCAGTTGACACTTGATCTGGACCCAGGCAATCGCAGGCTCCTTATCCCCTCCCCTGGTCTTGGAATGCATGTTCTGCCCACAATTCCTGCACTAGGTGCCACTTCAAGGATGTAGTCTTGAGAGAACAATTTAGTGTTAAGACCATCTGGATGGTATACATGACTGAACCCAGTTAAGGTCTCTATATAAACTTTTAAGATTCTGGTGGGCCGGGGTGGGTGGAGATCTCCTCATCTTGTGACCACCCAAGACAAGTCTCAGTTTAAGTTTCCTTGCTTATTAAACCTGGCACTTACCAATCTTGTGTGGTCTGCCTCTTTCTTTGGTTTCTCCTTGCCCTCTGTGTATAAGGGCCAGTTTCAGATTTCACCTGGGAAGCTCCTGAGGTTGCAACCAACAGGCGATGTACCTGATCCCTCTACCTCTCCCTCCTACCTGGAGATGTTTCTTTTAGCTCTGATTTTCCTTTTCTTGATTTCTTTATGTTAATTTATTTCTTGACCAACAACTTTGTATTTTTTTCCCCTTGGAAGGATACATAAGTGGTATACTTCATGAGACTTGCATTTCTAAAATTTTATTTTTTTTGTCCTTGCAGATAAATGGAAAAGTGGGTTTGATTCCCAGAAAGAAAGTCAAGATATGGGTCAGTGAAAGCTCAGTGTCAGAATAAGGTACTTTTATTTGCATTCCAATTATGATCAAGGCTAGCAATGTTAAGTCTTAAGACTGAGAAAGTATTTCTCATGTGGTGACTTTTACACCTGTTTCATTATAGTTATTAGCACTAAATACCTCCAAGAAATCTCCAGTGTTGTGTGTTTATTTAGCTGGGACAAGAAGAGAGAGGACAAGTTTATAAATATGCTTCTGATCCACAGTGATCAAGTGGTAGCAAAGGAAATGTTCTGGTGGATAAAACTTTCGGGGCATAATAAGGAAAAGGACAAAGGAATGATCTAGAGTATCATCCCAGGATAATTTTTTTTTTAATTGAAATATAGTTGATTAACAATGTTGTGTTAGTTTCAGGTGTACAGCAAAGTGATTCAGTTATACACACATACATATCTATTTTTTTCAGATTCTTTTCCCTTGTAGGTTATTACAAAATATTGAGTATAGTTCCCTGTGCTATACAGTTGGTCCTTGTTTGTTATCTATTTTGTACATAGTAGTATGTATATGTTAATCTCAAACTTCTAATTTATCCCTCCCTCCACTTTTCCCCTTTGGTAACCATAAGCTTGTTTTCTCTGTCTGTGGGTTTATTTTGTATACCCACTTTTTTATATAAGTTCATTTGATCATTTTTTTTTAGATTCCACATATGAATGATGTCATATGATATTTGTGTTTCTCTGTCTGACTTGCTTCATTTAGTATGATAATCTCTAGGTCCATCCATGTTGCTGCAAATGGCATTATTTCATTCTTTTTTTATGCCTGAGTAATATTCCATTGTATATATATACCACATCATGTTTATCCATTCATCTGTCAATGGACATTTAGGTTGCTTCCATGTCTTGGCTATTGTAAATAGTGCTGCAATGAACATTTTCAAATTATGGTTTTCTCCAGATATATGCCCAGGAGTGGGATTGCAGTATCATATGGTAGCTCTATTTTTAGTTTTTTTAAGGAACTTCCATATTGTTCTCCATAGTGGCTGTACCAATTACATTCCTTCCAACAGTGTAGGAGGGTTCCTTTTTCTCCACACATTCTCCAGCATTTATTATTTGTAGACTTTTTGATGATGGCCTCTCTCATCAGCGTGAGGTGATACCTCATTGTAGTTTTGATTTGCATTTCTCTAATAATTAGTGATGTTGAGCATCTTTTCATGTGCCTTTTGGCCATCTGTATGTCTTCTTTGGAGAAATGTCTATTTAGACCTTCTGCCCAGTTTTTGATTGGGTTGTTTGTTTTTTATTCACATTGAACTGTATGAGCTGTTTGTGTATTTTTCAGATTAATCCCTTTTCAGTTGCATCATTTGCAAATATTTTCTCCCATTCTGTAAGTTGTCTTTTCATTTTGTTTATGGTTTCCTTTGCTGTGCAAAAGCTTTTCAATTTAATTAGGACCCATTTTTTTTTTCCCTGTTTTTGTTTCCATTACTCTAAGAGATGGATCCAAAAAGATATTGCTGCTATTTAGGCCAGAGGGTGTTCTACCTATATTTTCCTCTAGGAGTTTCATAGTATCTGGTCTTACATTTAGGTCTTTAATCTATTTTGAGTTTATTTTTGTGTGTGTGGTGTTAGAGAATGTTCTAACTTCACTCTTTTACATGTGACTGTCCAATTTTCCCAGCACCACCTACTGAAGAGACTGTCTTTTCGCCACTGTATATTTTTGCCTCCTTTGTTGAGTGTGGTTATATTATTAATTTGAGTTCATTTGTTTCTGATTGCATACAGTTTTAGGGTTTTTTCTCATTTTTTAAAATTTTCATATTTTAAAATAGAAAACATTAGTATGCTTCTAAATTTCAAAACTACACAAAAATTAAGCTGGAGAAGTATCATTCCCAGCTATGAACCTTCTCCTAGCTTCTTGCTCCTTTTTACCCCTTTCAAGTAATTGATTTCATTATTTTATGGCTTATTCTTCCTGTTTCTTTTTGCAAAAGTAAGGACACACACACAGTGTATCATGTACCGATATGCACTTTGCTTTTTCATTACTGTAACCTAAAAATCACTCCATATTTATTCATATAAGTCTTCCTCGATCTTTTTACAGCTGCATAGTCTTCCATTGTGTGGATGTATAGTAGTTTAGCCAAACAATCCCCATGTTTGGACATTTAGGTAGCTTTCAGTATTTTGCAGTTACAAATAATATGCAACTTGTTTCATAGTGTTCTAAACATATCTTCATGGTAACTTTCTAGAAGTGGGATTTCTGGTACAAAGTGTAAATGTATATATAATTTTGTTAGATATCACCAAATTCTTCAAAAGGATTGTACAATTTTGCATTCCCAAAGCAATGTGTGAGAATGCCTGTTTCTGCACAGCCTTGTCAGTAGAGTTCATTATTAAGCTTTTGAATTTCTGAATTGAATGTTGATAAAAGATATCTTAGTGAGGTTTTAATTTGCATTTTCTTTATTATAAATAACTTTGAACAGCATTTCATGTGTTCAGGGATCATATGCTTTTTGTGAATTCATCTATGTTCATATCTTTTGCCACTTTTTCTATAGAATTTTTGTCTTTTTCTTTCCCCAAATTAAAAAAAAAAGTTTATTTTTACTAGGCATATTATCCCTTTATCTGTAATATATATTGCAAAAAATTTCTCCTGATTTTTTATTTTGTTTTATTTTTTATGTTGATAACTTTATGGAAATTATTTTACTGTCTACCTGATAATTCTGATAAATTTAACTTTGCTAATGAATTATCAACTTTATTAACATTTTCAGTTTTTTATGGAGGTGTGCAAAATTTGCTTCTAATTATATTATACTGTATTATATTATTATAATATATATTTCTCCCTCTGTATCAATAATTATCTCTTTCATGTCTTCTCTTTTTTTTAAAAAAAGTGTTCATTTAGCTAGTGTTTTGTCTATTTTGTTGATTTTTTTAAAAGTCAGGAGTTTGATTGAATTTAACAGGCTATTTTCTTTCCTCTACTGAGTTAATTTCTACTTTTACCTCTATTATTTTCTTTTATTCTCTATTATTATCACTTTATTTTCTATTATTTTCTTTTATCTCTATTATCTTCCTACTTACTTTTTTTGAACTTTTTGAGTTGTGAATGTATTTATTTACTTTTCATCTGTCTATTCATATGGAACAAGAACTGGTAAACTTTTTTTGTAAAGGACCTATATAGTATACATTTTAGGTTTTGTGAGCTGTTTCAACTCTGCAGTTGTAGTGCAAAAACAGTCATAAGAGAATAAGCTTGACTGTTTTTACAGGTCACACAAAACAGGCATTGGTCTGGATTTTCCCCTTGGGATTGTAGTTTTCTAACCCCTGATATAGATGTTTAAGGCTATGAATTTTCCTCTGATTATTACTTTAAATATAGCCCACACATTTTAATACATAATGTTTTTGTTATCATTCTTTTTCCAGAAATTTTGTAACTTATGATTATATTTCATCTTCCACCTGGGAGTTATTTAATAGAAGGTCTTTTATTTCCATGTGGAATTTCTTTTAATTTCTAGTTGTTTTGCATTGTGATCAGAGTGTAGTTGTAACTGTTTCTAATTTATGGAAATTACTGGTTCTTTCATTGTGACCTAATATATGGATAATTTTTGTGAATATTTTATGTGCATTTGAGAAGAAAGAATATTCTCCATAGCACTGTGTAATGTTTGATATATCCCCAAATATTCTATGTTGTTGATTATGTTGTTTAGATTTTCCATGGCCCAATTTTTTTCATTTGATCTGTCTTGAACTGAGAATAATGTGTTAATGTCTCCTATTTTTAATATCTACTTCATCTTTCTCTCTCACAGTTTGTTTTAAATAAATGGTTAATATATGTGCATAGATATTATAATTTTTATTTCTTAATTGTGAATTGTGGCTTATAACATTTTAAAGTCTCTTTTTTGTTCTCATTTAATGTTTTCTGACTTGAATTTTACTTAGATATAAAAAAAACACAAGCCCTGCTTCCTTACTGCTTCCATTTGCTATCTATATTTTTGCCTTTGCCATTATGTTTAACACTTTTTTAAAATTTTATTTTTTCAATTTTTTTTTATTAGTTATCTATTTTATACATATTAGTGTATATGTGTCAATCCCAATCTCCCAATTCATCCCACCACCACCCCATCCCCAGTTTTCCCCCCTTGGTGTCCATATGTTTGTTCTCTACATCTGTGTCTATTTCTGCTTTGCAAACCAGTTCATCTGTACCATTTTTCTAGATTCCACATATATGTGTTAATATACGATACTTTTTTTTCTCTTTTTGACTTACTTCACTCTGTATGACAGTCTCTAGGTCTACCCACATCTCTACAAATGACCCAATTTTGTTCCTTTTTATGGCTGAGTAATATTCTATTGTATATATATACCACATCTTCTTTATCCATTCGTCTTTCAACGGGCATTTAGGTTGCTTCCATGACCCGGCTATTGTAAATAGTACTGCAATGAACATTGGGGTGTATGTGTCTTTTTAAATTATGGTTTTCTCTGTGTATATGTCCAGTGGTGGGATTGCTGGGTCACATGGTAATTCTATTTTTAGTTTTTTAAGGAACCTCCATACTGTTCTCCATAGTGGCTGTATCAATTTACATTCCCACCAACAGTGCAAGGGGGTTCCCTTTTCTCCACACTCTCTCCAGCATTTGTTGTATGTAGATTTTCTGAAGATGCCCATTCTAACTGGTGTGAGGTGATACCTCATTGTAGTTTTGATTAGCATTTCTCTAATAATTAGTGATGTTGAGCAGCTTTTCGTGTACCTCTTGGCCATCTGTATGTTTTCTTTGGAGGAATGTCTATTTAGGTCTTCTGCCCGTTTTTTGATTGGGTTGTTTGTTTTTTTGATATTGAACTGCATGTGCTGTTTATGTATTTTGGAGATTAATCCTTTGTCCGTTGATTCATTTGCAAATATTTTCTCCCATTCTGAGGGTTGTCTTTTCATATTGTTTATAATTTCCTTTGCTGTGCAAAAGCTTTTAAGTTTCATTAGGTCCCATTTGTTTATTTTTGTTTTTATTTCCATTACTCTAGGAGGTGGTTCAAAAAAGACCTTGATGTGATTTATGTCAAAGAGTGTTCTTCCTATGTTTTTCTCTGAGTTTTATAGTCTCTGGTCTTACATTTAGGTCTTTCATCTATTTTGAGTTTATTTTTGTGTGTGGTGTTAGAGAGTGTTCTAATTTCATTCTTTTACATGTAGTTGTCCAGTTTTCCCAGCACCACTTATTGAAGAGACTGTCTTTTCTCCATTGTGTATCCTTGCCTCCTTTGTCAGACATTAGTTGACTATAGGTGCGTGGGTTTATCTCTGGGCTTTCTATCCTGTTCCATTGATCTATATGTCTGTTTTTGTGTCAGTACCATATTGTCTTGATGACTGTAGCTTTGTAGTATAGTCTGAAGTCAGAGAGTCTGATTCCTCCAGCTCTGTTTTTTTCACTCAAGGTTTCTTTGGCTATTCAGGGTCTTTTGTGTCTCCATACAAATTTTAAGATTTTTTCTTCTAGTTCTGTAAAAAATGCCATTGGCAATTTGATAGGGATTGCATTGAATCTGTAGATTGCTTTGGATAGTATAGTCATTTTCACACTATTGATTCTTCCCATCCAAGAACATGGTATATCTCTCCATCTCTTTGTGTCATCTTCGATTTCTTTCATCAGTGTCTTATAGTTTTCTGAGTACAGGTCTTTTACCTTCTTAGACAGGTTTATTCCTAGGCATTTTATTTTTTGTTTAACACTTTTGACTTACTGTTTTAAGTGTGTCACATGTACACAGAAGAGAGCTGGGTTTGCTTTATGAGCCAATTTGAAAATCTTTTTCTTTGGTAGGTGAGTGAAGCCTGTTCATATTTATTGATATGATTGATATGTTGCTTCTTTCATATTATTTATAATTACTGTGTCTATTGTGTTATCTTTACTGTACTTCTTTCTGTTTTTTTTGAGTCTTCTTTCCTCTATTTAAAAAATTTCTTTTGGTTATGAGGAAGTTTTATATTTTGTTTTAACTATTGCCTATTCAAGTGTACCTTTTATATTACCTTTAATCTACTTATTTCTTGCTTAATATTTCAGTATGCAGTTTGTGAAATTTAAATGGTAGTCTTTGATTCCCAGCTATTCACTTTAACAATAGTCAATGATCTTAGTCTACTTTCTCCTTTCTTGTTTTCTCCGTCTATTCATTAGTTACATTATTTCTACTTTTTCAGAATATGTAATGTTTACATAGTATTTTTTCACCCATGTACCTAAACCTATATCTAATCCCGTATTAGTTCTACAATTAGATGTACTATATGCTCACCTTCTGTTCTTTTGTAGAAACCTCCCTGAGACAGGCTGGGACCTGGGGCCCTTTGTTGCAGTGCTGCAGTTCTTGCATCTGGACACACCTCTCCTCGAGCAACAAAATATAAAGAAACTGTATGGGACTAAAAATAACTGCATGCATGTGCCATTGGAGTAAATTCTGGACAAAAGATACATAGAGACCAAAAAACCCAACTGCCACTTTTGAAAAGCCTTGAGCAAAAGCAGGGGGTCAGAAGTAAAAGCAGGGTACTGAGCATGACCCCTGCACACAACATCACCTAAGGGGTGGGAAACCACCCAAGCCACCCCTCCGGCCCGACCCCTGGACACATCCCTACCCTTACTCCATATAAGGAACAAGCTCGTGCCTCCCTCAGGGAGCCAGCAAGTAAGGGAACCTGTTGTTTGTTCTTGCTCCCCCCTACTGCAGCAGGGGCCCCAATAAAGCCTTGCCTGAATTTCTTGTCTGGCCTCTAGTCAATTTCTCTTCATTGGGGAAGGCCAAGAACCCTGGCCGGTATGATCCCCAGTCATTATTTGTTTTGATGAAGTTCATCTGGTAGTAGAATCCCAATGAAGAGAGCTCATGGTTACAGTATATCGTGAGTTCCTTCTCATACAAATTTGTTTATTTTTAGAAGCTTGATACTTGAAGTATTGCTTAGCTGGATATAAAATCCTTGGCTCACACTTTTCTTAGACTTTTAAAAATGCTGCTATCCCCTTGCTTTTTATGTTGCTCTTGAAAACTCTGGCACCAGTGTAATGGTTTTGTCCTTATAGTTTGATATTTTTGTCCAGGAATCCTGATGATTTTGCTTTTGTCTTTAAAGCCTAATAGTTTTACTAAGATTTGTCTCAGAGTTTATTGTTCTGAGTCAATTTCCTCAGGTATACAATGGGCCCTTACAGTATGTACATTTAGCATTCTTTTGAAAGTTTTTTTGGATTACATGTTTAAATACTACTTCTGTTAGATTGTTTTGCTTTTCTTCTTCTGAAACTACTTGTATGCATGCTGGGCCTTCTTTGCCTGCTTTCTGTTTCATTCAGTATCTCTCTAATCACTTTTATTTCCTTATCTTACTTCAATTTCTTGGTTATTTTTTTCCTTCTTCAATGTCCCTTGTTAAATTTTCTTTTGAATTTATTATCTTTTAAGTACTTTGTAATTTATTCTTCTTTTCAGAGATGGCTTATCTTTTTGTTAAATTCTTTCCTGAGTTCACTAAACTATGGTTTCTTTCTTCCCTGTGAGGAATTTTTTGGTAGTTATTTTTTACACTATTTCTATTTTTACTTTTTAAATTTTTGTTTCTTGATGTTTTTAAAATTTATTTTTTAACATCTTTATTGGAGTATAATTGTTTTACAATGGTGTGTTAGTTTCTGCTTTATAACAAAGTGAATCAGTTATACATATAAATATATCCCCATATCTCTTCCCTCTTGCATGTCTCTCCCTCCCACCCTCCCTATCCCACCCCTCTAGGTGGTCACATAACACCGAGCTATCTCCCTGTGCTATGCGGCTGCTTCCCACTAACTATTTTACATTTGGTAGTGTATGTATGTCCATGCCACTCTCTCACTTTGTCTCATCTTACCCTTCCCCTTCCCCGTATCCTCAAGTCCATTCTCTAGTAGGTCTGCATCTTTATTCCTGTCTTGCCCCTAGGTTCTTCATGACCATTTTTTTTTTTCTTAGATTACATATATATGTGTTAGCATACAGTATTTGTTTTTCTCTTTCTGACTTACTTCACTCTGTATGACAGACTCTAGGTCCATCCACTTCACTACAAATAACTCAATTTCGTTTCTTTCTATGGCTGAGTAATATTCCATTGTATATATGTGCCACATCTTCTTTATCCATTCATCTGTTGATGGACCCTTAGGTTGCTTCCATGTCCTGGCTATTGTAAATACTGCTGCAATGAGCATTGTGGTACATGACTCTTTTTGAATTATGGTTTTCTCAGGGTATATGCCCAGTAGTAGGATTGCTGCATCATATGGTAGTTCTATTTTTAGTTTTTTAAGGAACCTCCATACTGTTCTCCATAGTGGCTGTATCAATTTACATTCCCACCAACAGTGCAAGAGGGTTCCCTTTTCTCCACATCCTCTCCAGCATTTATGGTTTGTAGATTTTTTGATGATGGCTGTTCTGACTGATATGAGATGATATCTCATTGTTTTTCAGTTTGGTTGCTCTCTTCTTTCTTTTTTTTTTTTTTTTTCCTTTTTATGATTCTTGATTTTTAAAAAATATCTTCAAATTTTTGTTTGAGGATTTAAAATTCAGATTAAAGTGTTGTGTTGCAGTTTTCTGCTGTTTGTATATATTTTTTATTTTTTGAGTAGAAATTTTCTCAACTGAAATTTTTGATTCACATTTTCCTTCTTCTAATAGCTTTGTATGAAATTTGTCTCTTTTTTTTTTTTTCTACTCTTGAGTATCTAATGGACAAGATTCCTGGTTTGAGGGCTACTTCTTTCAGTTTATCAAAATATGTTAGTTAATGGATACTCTTGTTTTTTATGGTGATGATAGAGGGTGACAAGTTGTTTTGTTTTTGCCCCCTTTTGTTTCTACAATCTTATTACTTCCCATTCCCTTCCCCTTTCCTTTCCCTTTACTACCATATCTTCCAAGGGGTACCATTCTTCTCTATTTACCTTTCTCCTGAAGAAGCAGTTCTTCTCTAAGGCTGCTACCTCCCTTTCTTCCCAGTTTTAAGTACCTTCTCAATGGTTGGTGCAGTGAATTTCCAAGTCTCAGACAAATATTTGAGCATTTGGTAATGAAATTTTTTTCTAGGGGTGCTTTTTCTGTATTTCATGAATATACTCTGTCCCTCTTCTCAAGGAATCTCTTATTCTCCACACCCATAGGCATGTAGCTGCAGTGAGAACTTTCTTGGGCTTTGGTACTTATTTCTTCGGTTACAAGTAATTTTAATTTAGTGGTATTCTCAGTCTTCTAATAATGTTGAAAATTTGGATCACATGTTTTATTTGCCTTCCTTATTGCTCTTTTTTGGTTTGGTTTGGTTTGGTTTTGGGGTAGTGTGTGAAGAGATTCACATTTGGCAGTCACCATTATCCTCCATACATAAAGTTTTAAATAGATACTTTTTTTTGAAATTAAAATTGTATCAGAAAATACATGGCAAAGCCTCCATATGTACTGTCCTAGCAAGAAAAATCTCTTAGTCTGCAGGTTATATTCTGAAAATATCCATTTCTTTTTAACAGACCAATATTGTGTTGTTTTCCTGGAAAACCACCTTTCTCTGAATAAGTTAGTATGTTTCAAGAAATGTTTTTCATAAATATATAACAGAAATAAATTAGCGTTAGTATCTCTGGACTCAATCTTGTGATCCTGGTACTTAATCCGGTCAGTTTATGGTTTAATTGAGTAGCTTTTCAGCTCTTCCTTTCCTCCCTTCCCATAAATTAAGCTTAGGCTTACTCTAGGTTCAGGGAAATTTAGTGTGTGGTAGCGGAGTGAAAGTTTGACTACATAAGAAGAAATTATGAGGGCATTTCCATTATTTGAAGGAATTAGTAAATTACTATCATTAGGAAACAAAACACCAGGCTGTTTAATATAAAAGTGTCAGAAGGCTTTTCTTAGATGGACTGTCTGCATCCGTGTAGTGGTAACTAACTCTCCTGAGCCCACCAACTGCCAAAGGAGCAAAACCAAGCAGCCTGCTCTGAGGAGACCAGATGGACAACTTTACAGGACAGTGCATCCAGGGAGAGCTGTCTGTCTGTGACTGGGTGAGTGCTCACCAACAATATTCATTGATTATTTTACTGCGTGCCATGGATATTAAAAAAACAAAAACAGTCACAGTGTCATGATTTTTATTTATGCTAAAATATCTGTTAAGCATGAACCATGTTCCATGCACTGTTCTAGCACTGGAGAGACAGCAGTGAATAAGACAGACCAGGTCCTTCTCCTCATGTAGCATATATCCTGTAGAGAGAAATAAATAAGATAAACAAATAAACATTTAAATGCCAGATATTTTCTACAGTAAAGTGCTATGAAGGAAAAACAATAGTGTGGTATGATAGAGAATCTGAATTAGGGGATGTCCTTCACGAGTGTTATCACAGAAGTCTTCTCTGAGAGATGACATTTAAGATTAGACTTTTTATTAATTTTTATTGGAGCATGGTTGCTTTACAATGTTGTGTTAGCCGCCACTGCACAACAAAATGAATCAGCCATACACATACGGATATCCCCTCCCTTTTGGACTTCCCTCCCATTTAGGTTACCACAGTGCATTAGGTAGAGTTCCCTGTGCTATACAGTATGATTAGACTTGAAAACTCATAGAAAGCTAATCATATGAAGAACCAGAAGAGCTTCTTAGAAAAAAAGAACAGCAACTGAGTTTGGCTCATTTAAAGAACAGAATTTAAGGAACAGCCAGTATGGCTGGAACATATTAAGCAAAAAACTGAGTGATCTGAGATGTCAGAGAGGTAGAGCGGAGACAGACATATGTAATGGAAAAATAATTGGACATTTGGACTGTAATGCAAGGCCATCAGAGAATTTAAAATGAGGGAAGACTTTAATGGGAGGGGACTTTCAGAATATGAGGGCATCCTCTGGTGGAGGAATCTAGCTCCAACAACCCTGGATCTCCCATCAACTCTGTTGACCTCTTCTACACATCCTTTCCAAAGAATTGTGGAGCACATAAAAACTTCAGTCCCCACTCATGATTTTCAAGCCCACAGTCCAAATGAACCACTATAACGTCTTTTTCCTTTGTATATGACTTGACCTATGTCCTTTGAGTTCATACTAGAAATCTGCTAGTCAACAAAGGAATTCTTGATACTGTAAGAACTACCTATTTAACCTAGAGTGACTAATAAGGTTGTAAAGTGCAATGGCAACATAGAAAATATTCAGACATTCAGGTAAACTGGGAAAGTAGGTTAAGTGGTTTCTAGCCATATACATATGATTAACATATATACATATATTTTAAATATATAAAATATGTCATGTATATACATGTATGTCTAATATATATGAAATATATGATATATATATCAACTCCCCCAGATAGAAAACCAGTTGGAGAGGAGTCCCGGCTTTGAGCCAATTTTTTTCAATGTCAAATGGTACAGATTTTTGGGAAAAGAAATAATTATGTCCACATAAAGGTTAAAGTAAAATTTCTTTTAAGCAGAGATTCTCATTTGGTAATTGGATGGCAGTGAAATGCTCAGATTTACTGGTAGTAGGTCATAATTTCCTCTTAAGCTATGCTTTGTGCTTTTTTGTGTACTGAGGTACTTATGCTGTATGTTCCTCATATTATTACTGAATACTCAAAGGAAGGGCAATAACACTAATGAAATGGCATTTCTGACTTAATTTTCCTCAAAAACAAACAAATTGTCTTCAATTCAGAGTCCCAAAATATAAATTTTACACATTCTCTCTTTGTCTAGATGGATTTATATTTTTTGGTTCTTTTATCAGCAAATTGCCATGTTTCTCATAATTAACTTTCAAGGTCATAGTTCATTAAGGTAAAACATGATTTATATGTTCTTTTCATAGTGAGTAACTATTAATGTGATCCTAAAAAAAAATCTACGCTTTCCATTTCAAATATAAGCAAACTAAAAAATTGCAATTTTTAACTATAAAACTGTATCTATGCTATTCCTTACCTTCCGTCTAGTTAATTTATATTTGTTTTTAAAGCTTGAATTCATTTGCCACTTTCCTTGAAGACTTCTCAGATAACATGTAACAGAAGGTAGAAGGGAGTAACTTCCTTTTTCTTTAGTTCTTACCAGGATTCCCAATCAACCAAATATAGCCTTTGCCTTCAAGAAGCTTTTTATTTGTAATGAAGAGAGATATACCAGCAAAAGCCTACAATAAAATGTTATAGTATCATAATAAATTTATTTGTAAAACATAGATGTACAGAAGAGAAGTAACTGTATCTGGGTGTGGGTGTGAGAAGAGAGCTTGGGTTTCAAAAAAGAAATAGCAGCTAACACAGTTTTGGAGAATACACGGGAGTTTATCTGTTTGAAAACAGTCTGGGTAGGGAAGAGGGAAGAATAGTTCACAGGTTGAGAGAACACTGGATGTGAAGACAGGGTCAAACAAAAAGTATGGTATTATGGGTGCTCTGTTTTGTTTGTGTTCCTAATTCTTCATCCTTTTTTTTTCCCCCCACAGGCAACAAACGTTTTGTGAGTACCTATTATGTCCCATGGACTGTTTGTTCTAGAAATGAGCACACAACACTGAACAAAAGAGAGTCAATTTAAGCCCTAGTGGAGATTAAATTCTAGAGAGAAGTAAGGGCATATTCTGCAAGACAGGCAATAAACCAAAGGAATACAAAAGATGTATAGTATTGTAGTTGATGAAAAGTGGCACTGAGGAATAAGAGGTAGGGAAGAAAACAGGAGGGATGTCAATTTTAAATGAGGCAATCAGGGGTAGGCTTATTAAGAAGATAACATTTTAATAAAAATCTGAAAGAATTTATACAGAAAACAAGGAAGGACATTTCAGGAAGTGAGATCAGCAAGTGCAAAGCACTTACCATTGGAGTGTGCCTCATTTATTGGAAGAATAGCAAGGAGGCCAATGAAGTTCCAGTCCATTTTGTATTCTCTTCATCATTATGCTTTAGGCATCATCAAATTCTCTCAATTCTTAAGCATGACTTGCTATTTTACAGTATATATCTTTCACATTCTTTTTCCAACTAAGAATAGCTTCTTAAACTCTGGATACTGACAATTCTTCTTTTAAAAGTCCACCTAAACATCATCTTGTTTTTCCTCTCTCAGACATACTGAGATTCTGTTTTCATAATGTTCCTTTGTGCCACTAAACAAGATAATTATTTCAGTTTGGGTATTTTGAGTTTTATGTGATTTTCAATCATCCAAGTAGAAAAATTTACTAGAGAAATGGATTTGTGAGTCTGCAATGCAGAGTATGTCCAATGTTGGAGACAGAGATTTAAAAAATTATCTTATAGGAGGATGTTAGAACCAGAAGAACTTATAATATCACACATTAGAAAAGGTAAAGAGATAAAAGAGTCAAGAACTGGGTATACAATTATTCGTTAAATTAATATTGAGAGAAACAGAGAGAAAGAGAAAAAGAATTTGGGGAAGGAGCTTTAGAGTTCTTAGAGAACTGGGAAGAGAACCAGGAAAGAATTTAAAAGGTAATAAGGATATGTGAGGGCCACAATGGCAAATTTTCAGTTCTCAAGGTCTTGTACTGTAATTAGAGGGAAATGCAGGGTCAGAGTAATTTTTCATGAAAGAGACTTAAACATGCTTTTACAAAAGGTGGAGGTCTAGAAAAATGGATATTGTCAGGATAAGAGATATAAATGACAACTGCTGAAAAGGAGACAGGAGGAGGAAGGTGGAGAAGAAAACAATATTTTTGGTTATAATTGAAACTAGTCAGCCTTCATTCAGAACATCCATGAAAATTCAGGAAAAGTCTGTAGTTACAAAAGCCTAGTAGACTAATAATATCAAACAATAATTTGCCAGTTTCTGGATAGATGATTTCTTTTCAACTTTTATGTCTCTTAACTTTTTATAGTTTCTATAATAAGCATAATGATTTATTACATTATGTTAGATTATCCAGGAAACTGATTCTAGAATCAAACTTTGTGTGCAGAAAATTTGGGGTGGGGGGTAAGTGTCTATTTAGACAAATTTTCTTTTTTACCCTCGAGCATAGTTGTAGCAGAAGTTTTAAAATCTTCGTCTGCTAATTCAAATATCCGCCTCTACTCTTACGTATGTCACCTTTTCCTGTTGTTTTTTTTTTTCTTTCCTTTTTTTTTTTTCTTTTTGGAGGAGGGGTATCAGGAGCAGACAGGTTTGTCTAGTTATTTTAGATTATATCCTGGACATTGTGACAATACATTGTGGAGATTCTGGATTCTTTTTTCTTTCTTTCTTTTTTTTTTTTTTTTTTTGAAGAGTATTAATATGGTTCACTTTTTGTTTTAGAAGGCAGTTACCTTAGCTGAACTCAAACTTCAAACTCTGTGCCCCGTTTGGCAGGCAGCAGTTGAAATTTCTGGTAAGTTCTTATACTAGTTTCCTTTGGCTACTGTAACAAATTATCACCACAACAAAACAAAACAATTATCTTCTCACTTAAAACCACAAAATTTATTTTCTCACAGTTTGGAAGTCCAGAATGTCCAAATCAGTATCATTGGGTCAGGATCAATGTGTCAGCATGGCCACCCTCCTTCCAGAGGATTTAGGGAGTATATGTTCCTTGCTCCTTCCAGGTTTTGGTGGCTTTGAGAATTCCTTGGAATATGGCTGCATCCCTCCAAATTTCAAGGCCAGAATTCTCAAATCTCTCTCTCTGCTCTGTCTTCGCATGTCATCTGCTCTGTGCATAGTAAAATCTCACTCTGTCTCCCTCTTATAAGGATACATGTGATTGCATTTAGGATGGATCAGGATAACCTGAGATAATCTTCCCATCTCAAGATCCTTAATCACATCTGCAAACACTTTGCCATACAAGGTAACATTCACAGGTTCCAGAGATTAAAGAGCATTATTCCGTCTACTACAGTCCTGTTAGCCTTATTTGGGCTGCTTGGAGTCTGCCCTGTGTATCCACAGTTCAGAAGTCAGTTTAAAATTTGGCTTATACTCTCAATTGAGGGCTCTCTCCTTCTGTATCTCTCCTTTCTGTGATTTCCCTCTCTCTCATTTTCTTTGTTCCATCATTATCCAGAACTCTGTCCTCTGGTTCTTTAAACCAGAAAAAAATTTTTTTTTTTAGATTTATCATGTTGTCTTCTGATTCTTCAAGGCAGAAAGGTTTTATTTATTTGTGTATTTATTTATTTTAGTTTTATCCATCCTGCTTGGAACATACTGGAACCTTTCCTCAAGACCAAAGCTGTATAAAATGGGAAATTCACTCTCTGTCATTTCCCTTTCCCAAGTGTAGACATCTTGTCAAGTTATGCCTGCTTTTGGCTATTTTCCAGTGGCCTCAAACAGGTTTTATTTTTTCTTTTTGCCAGAGCTTATCATTTGTACCTATATGGAGGATGGTTCCACAATAGCTATTCCTCTGTCACCAGAAGCTGAACTTCTATGTTTTTTTAATAGTACATGGGACTTTCACCAAAAATGCCTTATAACTCTGTATTATAAACAAAGCTTCAATAAATTGCCAAAGGTTGAAATCCTTTCAGAATATTTTTCTGACAACAATAAAATTAAACTAAAAATTTCAAACAAAGAGATAAGTACCCGAAATGACTATAAACTAAACAACGTACTTTAAAATTATCTTTGGATCAAAATACATGAAAAACAGAAAAAACAGAGTTTAGAAAATATTTGAACTGAATGATAATGAAGATAAGACATATTAAAACTTGTCAGATACACTAGAGCACTGCTTAGAGAAAATATTATAGCACTGAAGGCAAATACTAAAAAAAAGAGAAAGGCTGAAAAATCAATGACATATACTTGGATATCGAGAATAGAGAAGAACGCCAAATCAAAATTGAGTGAAGTAAGAGAAAGGAAGTAATAGAGGTAAGAGCAGAAATCAATAGAATACAAAACAAACATACAATAGAATAAAATAATAAAGCCAGAATTGATATTTGAAATGATTAATAAAATTTCTAAACACTGGAACACTGACTAGTGAAAAAACACTATTTATCAAAATTAAGAATGAAAATTGGATTGTATATACAAATCTAATATATATTAAACACATAATAAGGGATATTATGAATAATTTGAGGACAATAAATTTGGATAAAATTGACAAATTCATTCCTTTGTTCTTTTCCTCTTGCTTTTTTTTTTTTTTTTAAAAGAATCATATATATAATTTTTTGCTCTGGTGCCCAGAGTTTTATTTTCTGTTATTTTTTAAAATATTTATTTATTTATCTATTTGGCTGTATCGGGTCTTAGTTGCAGCATGTGGGATCTTTCGTTGTGTTGCACAGGCTCAGTAGTTGTGCTGCTCAGGCTCTCTAGTTGTGGTGTGTGGGCTCTAGAGCACGTGGGCTTAGCTGCCCCAGGACATGTGGGATATTAGTTCCCCGAACCTGCCTCCCCTGCATTGGAAAGTGGATTCTTAACCACTGGACCACCATGGAAGTCCCCCCCCCCCACCTTGCTTCTTTTGGTTGTTTTGAGGGTAGGATATATATTTGGGTAGATGACCTTTTATAAAGATGCTGATACTATATTCTTAGCAAATAGTTTTGTATTGTGCAACTTTGCCCCTCATCTTATGGCATAGGAAACTGAGGTTTAAAGTCCAGTCTCTATCCTCTCAGTTAGTTACTAGAGTAGAACGAAGGTCTCTTAACACCCTGTTCTATGGTCCTATGTCCACCTCAGATGGTGAAGGTGTCCATCATTTCAAGGACATACTGAAGAAAACAGAATTTTCAGTATCTATAACAGCAGTTAGGAAAGAAGGGAAAGGACATGCTAATTAAGGTTGTCAGTGAGAGTTCATAATTGTATCTGACTGCCTGCTCTCCATGAAGAGAGATTGAAGGTACAATTTAATAACTGAATTGAGAATTGGCCCCTCCTTATGAGTTCCTTGAGTTGAAAGAATTTGGAGGACATATTGGCTATAAATTAAGGAGTAACACGCTCTTTTGTTGCATTACACATTGATTCTTATTATACAAATTAAGCAATATTAAAGAGAAATAGTTGACTTTATTGTGAAACAATGGAATCTGTGTGAAGATATCCTTGCAATGCTAGCACGTGGCTTTTTTGTAAATCTGACCTTCTGGTGCACAGCAGTCACTGACAAAACAAAAAAATAATCTATTCTTACTCTTAACCTCCAAAAAGATTGCAGTGGTTCTGGGTGGGTAGCAAGCTGCTGCTGTTGACTGTATCTCTAGTCTTTAGCACTTGAAAACTATCTGCCCAGCCTGCTTCCCGCCACGTAGTACTGACAGTGTGTGTGTGGGTGTGGATGTGGGTGTGGGTGTGGGTGTGCATGCACACGCATCCCTTTGCCTGTGTTCCCAATCGGCTCTGTAAAAGCTAGGTCAGTGGGCTGATGTGATCTTCCTTGAGATGCTGCAGGCTGGGTTTAGCATGACTGTCTTCAAACCAGTTTCTGCTGTGTTAAGTTTGCTTGAAATTTTGATTGGAAAAGCCCTTTTTTTCTTACTCTCCCACCTCTTTCCCATAACAGGCTGTTAGCAACTGTTCTCCTGGGAAGCTTCAAAGTGAGGAAATGGTGGGTTGAGCAGAGGAGAAAGAAAAGGAATACATGCTGTGGAAAGCTGTACTGTTGCTGTAGTTTCCTTTCCTCTCACTGAGATTTAATCACTGGTTGGAGAAAATTGGAATGTTTCAATAATGAGGGCCAGTGCAGGGTGGAAGAAGGAGAGGATGGCAGGAGAATTCAATAATAGGGCCAAGGGGAGATTAGAAATGTAATGCCCAGTAAATTGTGCTATGGAACTCTGCCAGTGATTAGGGAAGCAGAGCCATCCAGGGAACAAGGCAAATTTTCCTAGTGTTTCTTTTGAAGATTTGCAAATAATACCAGGCTGCCAGATAAGGGAGATTGAGACATGTTTCTGCAGTTCTCTTCTTCCTCACTTTAGAGACAATGTGTGCTAGAGGCAATCTGCCTAGCTGACCACCCATTTCCATCAGCTTTCTTTATACTCCCACACCAGCCCCAGTTACCCTGATCCCAATCTCGTGAGGCAGACTCCAAACTTTAAAGCAAACTGAGTCTCAGATACCGATTATGCCCTGCTTAATTTCCAGTTAAAATGGCATGCTTTCATATATATTTATAGATGCTGGAAGATGAGTATACCATTGTGTCTGTTCTGAAAACTTCAATAGACTGTGTGGTTTGGGGAGGAGAACGGCTAAGAACTCTCCTGGACGAGATATACCAGAAAAATGTATTGTTCATTGAGGTGGAAAAAGTAAGGAACTGGGTTCTAGAGCCAGCTTTGCCCCTAACTAGATACACAACCTTGGGCAAGTTATAATGCCTGAATCTCTTCTTCATAGAATAATGGGTGGAAATTGATGACTTCTAATGTTCTTTAAACTTTCATATTTTGTAAGGCACGTATTCATCAATAAGTATATGTTGGATATTTCCTACATATGAAGCATTCTATACACAACTATTTTTTATTACCTTTTGTTTCAAAGGAATACATTTCCATGGCTACTTCAATTTCCTCAATTGTGAAATGGGGCTAATAATGACTCTCCTTCTTACTTAAGAACATAAATGGGGATTGTATCTGAAAGTGATTTGGAAAATGTAAAATGCTCTGTAGCAGATATTTCTGATATATTCACATACGTAATAAACATGTATTCCAGGAACAGATATGGAAGTTTTGCTCTCTGACATGATAACCAATAACCTGGAGACAATTTGCTTTATCTGAAAATATATAAGGCGCCTATGACCAGATGGACTTAACCTAATACTGTTCCCAAGTTGTCTGTGTGCATATGTGTGTGGGCACCACACCAGCTTGCCTATTTCATTTTTCACTAATATTTGTTGAAGAAATGAAGGAATGAAAGAATGAGGATAGAATAATTTAGTAATCCCATGCTAACCTCAATGCTCAGTGGTTTTCCTTGATACTCTGCCTTCTCACTGCTTAAGTCTAGAGGAGGGTGTGCTATAGTTCATTGTGACTCAAAATAATCTATGCTCAGGGATCAAAAGATGTTAGTGTTGATTATACACACTTCCTCTACAATATTTTACTGTCTTAATTGCTTCTTGAATCCCTTTTTGATAAGTTCAATGTATTATTCTTACTTCATTCCCTAACACCTAACACAGCGTGTGGTACAGATTAAGTGCTCAGTAAATGCAGTAAGTCATGAACAATTTGTCCAATTCAATGGAACAACTGGTGTGGGTGCATAGGTGGAGGCATAAGACTAACAGGAATATTATGTAGAAACATGAATGATGGGATCTTGAAACTTGCCATTACATTTTAGTTATTTCTATTCAGTGTTAAGAGGGTTTCTGACATAAGAGTCTTATCTATTGTTCACTATAAATTATCTCTAAGATTCCTTCTGACTTCCAAATACATTAATCTGATTCCTCCAGTTTCATGAAGAGAACATTGAAGAGTCTGGCTTAACAGTGATAACAACCATACGCACTAAGTGCCTACACTTGTTTAACATTTGATAACAATGTCATCTCCACAGTTGTCCAGTGAGCCACGTCCATCATAAGCTCTTTGAGGATGGGAGCTCAGTCATGCTCAGCACTAGTTAAGACAGCTACTTAATTTAGGTGGATGAGGAACTTGGCTATTTGCAGAAAGGAAGCAGCCTGTGAGGGAGAAGACTGTTTCCTTATATGGCATTAGAATAAGACACCTCCCTACCCCCAATTTTACTTGTGATTTTCTATGATTATTCCTCATCTAAGAAGTCCCTTGAATTCCACAGCTTTCTGACTCCACCTGGACCAGTGGCAGAGATGGAATGTGGGCAGAAAATGGTTTTACCCTGGTCCTCCTTCACCTAAAAGACAAGCTTGGGATCATATAGATTTGGGTTGGCTTATCCATCCTCTGCTCCTCAGGGTTTGAGCACAAAAGAAATGATGGCCCAGTATCAGAAGAAAGGGAACAGATTGATTAGTCAGCCTGGTAGTGATTGTTTGAAGACTTTTGCCACCAAATGAACTGCCCAAGTCAAGTCTCTTATGCAGTTTGGCTTTAATTGCCTTCTTTTACTCTTTTTTGAGAGGTTATTATCGTAACACTTTTCCATCGAAAACAGTGTTCCTACCAGCGGGTATTTTGGAGTCTCCCTGCGCTACATAATAAGCAGTTCAACATTTTCTCCACATGAAATACTGCCATGTTACATATAGGGGAAAGAATGGAAACTTGAAATAAAATCCTCATGTTTTTTCTTTTTTTCATGATTTTTTTTCACTTAATTATATGTATTTTTCTATTTTGCTTCATTCGTTACCGAAGTGCGTGCCTCTCTGTCGAGGCACTCACTGCTCCTGATATTTTCGCCTGTCAAATCTCCCAGAGCAGATGGTCCCTTCAGGGAAGCTCTGGAAAGTGCTGGGTGTCTGGTTCTGGCTGGTCCCTCCCTCCCTCTTGGGGTCTCAGATGACAAGTCAACAAACCAGTTTCCCTCCTCTTAGGGGTCATTGATCCAGTAGCAGTAGGGTTTGGTTCCGGGGACTGCAGAGACCCTTTGCGGTTGGGTTTAGCAGCTACCCGGGTCCGCAGCGAGCCCTAGTCCTGGCGTGAGAGTGACATTCCGCCTGTCCAATCAGAGCCTCGGTTTTCTCTCCGGCGCCCGCCCCAGTTCCCTCGCCGCCCCAATAAGCGCTCTAAAAGGCAGGGCTTCTGCTGTCAAGTAGCTGGGGTGGGCTCGGCCGAGGCGAGGAGGGGCGCCGGGTGGGGAGATGCTCTCCCAGGTGTCTGTGGCGGAAGTGGGAAACCTGTAGGTTATGGTCCAGCTGTGCCGCGCCAAGGCGAGCAGGAGCAGGGAACAGGTAGGAGGCAGGACTTGCCCTTCTTTGCAGACAGAATAAAGAATGCGTGTTTTCCTGCTGCTGTTGCCTCCCTTCCCCTTCCCCCAGCCCCGACCCGCCCTCGTCACCCCCAGATCTCCTGTAGTCGCCGCAGCTCTCGTCGAGAAGGACGGCAGGAAAGACTGGGTGGAGGGTGTGTGGTGCTGGGAAGGAGGGTTACGGGATGCCGGAGCCCGGGGTGACGGGCGGGGCAGGGCGGCAGTACTATGGGAGAGGGGACCGAGCCCCCTCTCCGTCTCGTCAACTTTCCTCTCGGAGGCTGCGGCCGCCACCGCCGGCGACTCGCCCAAGGGATGCCAAGGCGACCTGGCAGGGGAGGGTCTGGGAGAGCAGACCTGTCAGCAGCAGGGAACCTGCAGGTCTTCCTAAATCGAGAAGAGAAGAGCATCTGCTTCTCCCCACGCCTGTCCGCACCCACTCGTTTCCCTTCTCCTCCCTTGCCTCTAGACTAGTACAACCCTGAAAAACTGGGAATGATTGCGCTGAGGGGAAGAAGGACTTGTATGTTCCCTGGCCCCTGTTAAGAACCGGCTCCTTTCGGGAGTGGGGGGTTGGGAAAAAAGCCTGCAACTCGCAGGGCATTTTCCAGTTAATTACGTCTCCACTGAGAAGACATCAGCCCTTCTCCCCTATCTGCGGCAGACTGAGGAGGGGAGAGGCAAGGAAGGCTTGGCTTCTTCTCTCCCAGCCTGACGCTGTTTATCGGAAACCACCTTCTCGCCTAGTTCCTAAAAGATGGGTTTATCCTGGGGGATTTGCGGAGAGTCAAGTAATCGTGCCGGAATGGGCTCCCAGGGGCTGCAAGGCAGCCTCCTTGGGTGACCGCATCTGGGTAGTAGGTGTTGGCCCAGTGCCGTTTCCTGCCGGAGTCAGACTGCTGGAAGCAGTAAGCAGAAGAATTGCAGGGAAATTAGACGCTGCATCACTCTCAGCGACTGATGACACCCTGCTTTGACAATTGCTGAAACATTCGGGTGATGGGAAGGGGGGTGAGGGGAGAAGTTGCAACCTTTTCTCATTTATTCATGCCACATCCAGCATGGGCATTTGTACACGTACTTGTGTGTGCATATCTCCAAGGTGGAGCTATATATAGCTCCTGCTCACCCAGCCCTGTTTGCCTGCTGCTGAGCAGGCTGCCTTGGTCTTCTGAAGCAATCTGGAAGCACTGAGTGGGAGGGGAAAGAGGGAATCAAATTCTCCATTAGGGGAAAAGCCTGAGAAGATGCACTCAGACTGAGGAACCCTTGCATGAAATAATGTTTCTGTATTGCACGTGAAGATCAATATTTCCAAATATTATTTTGAATACATTCTTAGAGTGCTATTTGATCTTCATCTATTTCCCTGCATTTTTCAGCTTCACAGTGTACACATGAGCCTTATCAGCCTGAAATGTAGCACATATATCAAATAAATATGAGTCATATGTGGGATATTTTATTAAATTCATCAGAGTGTAATGGTTTCCCTATGCCTGTACCTTGGTTGTTCGGTGGTAAATTTATTTGGGTAGTAACTCACAGCTGGCAGCATTAGGGGATCTGGGGGAAAATCCCAGATCCACCCACTTTATAGGATATAGAACTAAGGGACCTTTGGAATCTTGGAGGGTAATTTTGTTAAATTTCTTTGTACAAATTTTACTTGTGGACCTGATATTTAAACTTGTGCTGCTGTTTTATATCATATCTATTTGCACGACATGGACTTTCTTTTATAGATGCATGTGCATTTATTTTTCCCATTGCCTGGAATTAGTTAATCTTGATGAAAACCTTTATTTTCTTAGAGGAGAAAACTAAGATTTAGAGGACATAAGTAATTTGTTTAAAATCTTCTGAAAGTCCACTATTTCAACCCTAATATTCCAACAACCTACTGTGAATTAATTGCATGGCAGTTTACCATCAAATAGAATTCTTCAGTTTCCCATGGTTTTTGGTCCTGGTAACAATATTTGATCAATATTGATACAGTATAGACCAAGGTTATTCAGTTATTCAGACACTGTCTGTTTTGTTGCTTGACCATTATTTGTATGTCTGATTTGTCTTCTAATTAGGCAGTTAGTACTTTGCAGAAAAACACCATGACCTACATTTTGTATAGCCTACAGTTCTAAGTAGGCTCAAATATTCTCACTGAGGAAGTATCATCATAAGGAATTGTTTGGATGGATGCAGCAATGATTTTGGATGCAGCAATTTATTGATAGAAGGCTATGTGTTGAGAACTACTTTTGGAAGGTTCCTTTGGCTCCATTGTCTTCTCCATGAGCAGGAATGAATGACATGAGGCATTTCTATATCCTTCCACAGAATGATTCTATTTCCTAGTAGAGGTTATGACTGTGTACAGGTTATTCTATATATACTCTCATATCTTCTTCCCCTTGAGACCAAGTTGAAAGATAGACAATCCATATTTCTCTACATGAAGCATGCCATGCCATGTGCCTTATTTTTAAAAAAGTGATCGACAGGGTCCATCCATTTCTACAGATAAATTGGCCATGATCTATGTCATATCAAGAACCAATCCTCTCTAAGTCATCAGTAAGTTCTTCTTCAAGTCCAGTATTCATTTTCTTTTTATTGGTACATTCATTTTTCTTCCCTTTTGATCTGCCATTTCTGCTGTATTGTCCATTTCCTCCTTGAAATTTTACTTCTTCGTACCACAATGATCTGATGTCATAATTATTCTCTTACTTTTTATAACCCTGTCTTTGTGCCCCTCTTATGTCTTCTTCCTGCTCCTAGCTTTCAAATGAATCCCCCAAATGGATGACAATTTTATTAGAAATAAAACTTTCCTTTGCATTTCCATTTCTATTCTCTCTTCCATGAGTCATTCCAAAATATTATCCTGGTGGCTAAGAGCACAGGTATTAGAAGGAAGCCTAGATGTGTTAATATTCATATATCACTAGGCAGAAAAGTGAATGTCAGTAAGTCAATTGGAAATTACAACAGCACTTATCTCAGAGATTTTTGTGGGATATTTTTCAAGTATTAAGTGAGATAATGCATGTAACATTTAAAATAGGTATTGGCCCATAGTAATTACTCATAAGCAATAGCTATTAGTAGTAGAAATACTGTTTACAGTAATGATAATGTACATACTGACAACCATTTTTTGCTTTCCCCCCATCAGTTGTCATCACCCTTAAGTTGGTTTTTAGCAAAGGATACTGCAGTTTTCTAGGCTTTTCTGATTTGTGATCAGTTTTATTTATTTATTTTTTAGATTTCGTTTTCTCTACCTCCAAATGCCTACCATCCATTCAGTAATAAATTTATTCATTTCTATTCTCAACCTAATTTGTATTTTTCTCTGTTTTCCTTAATACCAGTTTCATCTGTCATTGCATGCCTCCATTAGTGCAGTTATCAAATATCCCAGTGTATAAGTTTCTCTGCTTTAATCTAAGATGTCAGATATTATTATTGGTATAATATATTTTTAATGTCTCTTATTGATTCAATTCTGCTTTGAAACTTTCACTGTGCTTTACTTTGTATAGTTTTTTTAAAATTTTATTTATGTATTTTTTTGTTTATTTTTTTATTATTATTTGTTTTTTAAACATCTTTATTGGAGTATAATTGCTTTACAATGGTGTGTTAGTTTCTGCTTTATAACAAAGTAAATCAGTTATACATATACATATGTTCCCATATCTCTTCCCTCTTGCATCTCCCTCCCTCCCGACTTTGTATCTTGAAGAGCACTGGCTTTGGAGAAAGAATACCTGGGTTCAAATCCTGAGAACAGGACTTACCAGTTGTGTGAACTTGGAAATGTAGCAGGTGGAGGAATGGGGCATTATTTTACTATGGTTGTCTGGATGACTTACTGTGTAAAGTTGTATTTGAAAGTATATTCATTTAATATTACATTTAAATAACATTTTTATGATTATAAGGAAATACGGGATCATTCAAGAAAAATTGGAAATAAAATATAATTCCATCATCATGCACAGAGATCCACTATCAACCTTATAGTTTTATTTCTATGAATATGCATAGGTATTTTAAATTTACAGATTTGAAATTAGAGTGAATATTCATTTTGACATTCAGCTTTTTTCTCACTTAACATCATACCATAAATATTAATTTATTTTATTTAATATTCTTACTAACCATGTTTTTTTATGGCTGCCAAAAAATTTTTATATAGAGCTTTTAGATAGTTTCCAGTTTTTCACACTCATGGAAATGAACATAAATATTCATTAATCTTTACCTTTCTGACCATTTCCTTACAGTAACTTCTTAGATGTTACTGGATCAAACATATAAATATTTCCAGACTCCTAATGCTTATAGCCAAATTGCCCCAGCAAAAAAATTTGTACAGAAATTGGTACTCAGTTTAAGCTGATTTGGCAATAGTCTTATTAATACTTGGTACTGTGGTTAAAACAATTGCGACTATTTTGATAGCAGAAATTAGGTATCTAGTTATTCTTTGAGTTGTGTTTCTATGATTTTGAATGAGTTTAAGAAATGTTTTCATTTCTCAAATTGTTTATCTGCTCTTTGTATTTCTTAATTTGTGGATTTCATTTGACTATTTCTTTATTGGGGTATTCATAGTTTCTTCATATAATTAGAAATCTGTTGTAAACTGTGAAAATTTTCCTCACCCTGTTTTTTTTGCCTTTAATTTTTTATGTGTTGAACACACAGAAATTTGTAACCTTACTGTAGTTTAATCTATAAATCTATTTGCAGTAATATCTTTCATTTCTTTAATGCTCAGAAAACTTTCTGCTACCTGACAAAGAATTGAACATAAAAGCACACATTTGAGGGTGCTATTGCTGAACTTCTTTTCTTCTTTGAAGTAGTATTTGGCTTATGTATATCGTGTATCTCTGTGTGAAATGGCTCCTGGGGACATAAATACACTTACAGTCTATTGAGATCCCATTATTATTTATGTGACTTTCCCATGAAGTGAATAGTACCTTTATTCTTTCTGAGCTACTGTTGTCCATTTTAAAAATGCCACAGGGAAAAATGTACTATGGAAGATATTAAAGACCAGGTTACTCCGCCAGAGCAGGGCACACTGTTTGCACAATTATCTGAATGACTCAGGCACTAAATCTGCTTTTGCCAGGATTATCCAGATGGTCCTTAATTCACTGGATAATTGCTCACCCCTGTACTTGATTTTGATGATATAGACTGACTCTGTCATCACTTTTCCTGCACTGTTTTATTTGTTGCTATTCTCTAAATGCTTAGGGTTTTTCACATTCATCTCTCTTCATGAGGGGAAGTTTCTATGGTCCTAAGAGCACACGTTTTAGAGTTATGTAGAGCTTTGCACAAAACCTAGCTCAGCCACTTACAAACTGTGTGATTTGGGGCAAGTTACTTAATTTCTTTAAGCCTTTGTTTCCTGTGTAGGAAATGAGGATATTCTGAGGATATTCAGAGTTCAGAGCCCCTACTTCAGTCCCCCTCTCTGTAGTCTTCTCAAGAACATTCTCCACACTATAATCAATTGCCTTTCTGAAACCAATCTCAACAAGTGCCTCCTCTGCTGAAAAATTTTTAATAGAGCTCTCTCTCTCTTTCTCTTTTTAACAACAAGATGCCGGAAGTCCTTTAGGTTGTACTTAAATTCCTTTACTAAATGGTCCTTGTTTACTTCTCTAAATTCATTTCCTCATTATTCCAGTCTCTTTTGTCTCCAATCTCCCACAATGCCAATCACATTAAACTGTTTGCATTTCCCCTTATTCATCATATATTTTTCTCTCTTTTCTCAAACTCCACTTCCCCTCCATATTCTATTTTCTGCCAGACATCACCTGTCTCCTTGTCTGCCCTGTAGTTGATCTGCCTAACCTCTTCAAGGCTCAGGTCAGCTGCCACCATCTTAAGGAGGACTTCTCTGAACTTCCAGGCTGAGTTTTTTGTAAGCCCTTGAAGACAGAGACAATGCCGTATTCCTCTTTGTGCCCAATGAAGACCTTGACATATATTTTCTGAAGAAATGAATTAAAGAAGGTTAAGATTAAACACCTTTTTAAGATTTCAACAAGTTAAGAATTTATATCTCTACCTTGGAAACCAAGAAATAAAACTAGAAGCTATGTCAATCTTCTTAATTTGTCAAGGATTAACTTCCTGGTTTTGTTGATTTATACAGCAAGATAGGTAAAAGAGAGTCTTTTAGTAAGCAATTTGTCAAGATAAGACATGTCTAAGACATTGAATAATTCCCAAATGCTAAATATGTAGGTAACTCTTTTAAATAATTCTCCATTTTAGAAGGAGGAAGAAATATATAGTTACATGGATAATGTAGATATATAAGTTTAGCTGTGTTTGAACTAAATATTGGTGAAATTAATCCTCTTTCTCTTCATTTAATAAAAATCTTCCATTGGTGTGGTCTCTGGAAGTTTATAAAGCATGGTTACATGTATAACCTTGTTGGATCCTTTGCAACAATTCTGAAAGTTAGATTGAAAGGTAGTTATCCATTCTTACAGGTAAAGAAACAAGCTCAGAGAAATAAGTAATTTGCCTAAGATCACATCAGTGGCAAATCTGGACAAGATGTAAGGTAATCTTACTCATACTTGCATGTTTGGTCTATTATGCTCAGCCAAAACATCTCACAGAGAGGTGCAGTCCACCATTCTGTCCAGGTCAAAGACATTGGTCTTGAAAGATACAAATAATCCACTGAGAGTCCTGAACAATCCAGTAAAAATTTACTGCACTAATACCTATGTATAGTTGTCACTTTGGTTTTTAATAGCTGAGAAGTAACGCGCTGACAGTGATTTTTGATTTCAACATATTGTAAAATCTTGTATTTGTTTAATTGATTGATTATGTATATTTATATATATTTGTTTACATATATATAAAACTTCAGAGTGTATTTATTTTTATTTTTGGCAACAAGTACAATGTCCTTTCCCTTTTTTTTTTACTAGAATATTAAAGTTCTTTTTCTAGATATTCTTAATTAAGTAGAAAATATCCAGCTTTTCAGTTTGGCTCTTAGCATATATTCTCTACAATCTTGGAGAATCAGATGAGTCAAATATGCTTTTCAGAAATATTACAAGAGTTGAAAACATTTTTATGAAAAATAGATGGGTACTTACCTAGAGCACTGATCTAGCCTAGTTTAAAAATGAAAAAAACAGAAGTATTAGATGATTTTTTTTATTTGGTTGTGCAGATAATGTCTTCTCTATAACTGCACTTCAGTTATTAACAACAACCATTTATTGAGTGCTCACTCTGTGTTGGGCATTGTTTTAAATGTGTTGCACATGATATCTCATAACTTAACCAAACCCAGTGAAATGGATTTTATTTATTATTTTTACCATTTTACAGATGAGAAAAAATAGATATATTAAAAAGCTAGGGCTTCCCTGGTGGCGCAGTGGTTGAGAATCTGCATGCCAATGCAGGGGACACGGGTTCGAGCCCTGGTCTGGGAAGATCCCACATGCCGCGGAGCAACTAGGCCCGTGAGCCACAACTACTGAGCCTGCGCGTCTGGAGCCTGTGCTCCGCAACGAGAGGCCGCGACAGTGAGAGGCCCGCGCACCGCGATGAAGAGTGGCCCCCGCTTGCCACAACTAGAGAAAGCCCTGGCACAGAAACGAAGACCCAACACAGCCAAAAATAAATAAATAAAATAAATAAATTAAAAAAAAAAAAAAAAAGCTAATGATTAGAGAAGCTAGAATTCACATGCAGGTTAACTAACTCTTAAACCTAGATTATTAATCAGTGTGTTATTCTGCTCTCCATGATATCTAGTTTTAGTATTTTGTTAGTCACAGTTTAAATTTCCTGCATTTGAGGTGACCATCTATCCCTAGACTCTCACATGAACTTAACATCAACACAACAGATTAAATCATTCTAAATTTATATATGTTTTATTTATGGAAATCTCATAAACAAAATGGTCTTTCACTACAGTGATTTACATGGGGCAGTTTTCCAAACATAAATTAAGCAATTACAATGTGCTATTTTAAAATTCATTATTTTAACTTTAAACTAAGTAACAGAATTTTGTATGCTTTTCTGCCCTAATTTTGCTTGCTGACATTACAAACCATAAACAGTAATTCTATCCTAAGACATCTAATCAGATCGTATTTAATTGTCATGGTTACTGAAAGTACAGATTTGCTATCAGTAACAGGCAAGATTGCCTGCTAAGATATTATAAATAATATTTATAATATTCCAGTTTGAGGCTCAACTTATTTAATATAATAGAAATTTATATCAGATGAAAATTCCCATTGCATATTATTTTTATACATTAAACACAATATATTTTAACTGAAAATCTTTAAAAATACCTACTGGATTGATTTACTGTATGTTTCTTTAGCTTTCAAATATTATTTTAGAGGTCATAACAACTCTTTTGGTACTAGAAAATTAACTCATTTTTTCCCAAAAATGTTATTTGGAAACTAAGACATCTATTTTCAATAAAACGTTGCATTGTTTTTTTAAACCTTTTTAATTAAAGAGTAACAGAAATATAGAAAAGCACACAGAAAAGAGTCAGCACAATGAGTTATAACAAAGTATTTATATCCATGAAATCAACACTCAGTTCTAAATAAAGAACCTTGTCAGCCCCCAGGAATCCTTCTTCCAGCCACTCCCAATCATTACCACCTTGCTTTTCCCCAAAGGTAATCATTAATTCTGACTTCAAGACCATAGAATCATTTTGCCTTTTTTGAAATTCATACAGACAAAATCATACAGTATGTGACTTTTTTGTATCAAATTTCTTTTGCTCAACCTTTTTGGTGAGATATATCCATGTTTTTGAATGTAATAGTAGTTCATTTTTGTTGTCTTATAGAATTCCATTGTATAAATACTCCAAAAATGTACCTATCTGTTCTACTTGTTAGACATCTGGGCTGTTTTCAGTTTTGTGTAATAATTTTCCTATGAACATACATTCTTTTACATGTCTTTTGTACACATGTATGTGTATACATTTTTGTTAGGATATAACTAAGATTAAAATTGCTGAGTCAATGGCTAATGCTTAGTAGAAAGTGCTAGATTTTCCCAAGAGGTTGAGCCAATTTCCAATTCAATCTGTGGGTATGAGATTTCAAGTTACTCATTAGCTTTGCCTTCACTTGGTATTAATAGTCTTTTAAACTATTATAGTAGTTGGGAATGTGTGGAGCTGGATACCTAATTATGGTTTTAATTTGCAGTTTTTTCATTAATATGTAGTTAAACACCTTTTTATATATATTTTGGCCATTTGAATATGATGTTTTGCAGTGTCATTCAAAGATTTTGTCCATTTTACTATTGGTTATTTGTCTTTTATTTATTCATTCATAAGTGGTTCCTTATATATTCTGAGTTTGAGCCCTTAGAAAATATTTGCAAATATCTTTTCCCACTCTATAATTTGCCTTATCATTCTCTTGATGTTATCTTTAATCAACAGATGTTCTCAGCTTTAATGTAGTCCATAGTTAGCATTTTTTGTGTTTTATTTAATAAGTCTTTCCTTATTACAGTCATGGAAACATTTTTCAATATAGTATTTGTGCTAGACACTATATTGTTTCCATCTAAACAAAACCTGTAAAACTCATGTATCAATATTAATAATTTCTTATCTCATAAGAAAATTTCTCAAAAGTTCATCGTTAAGTATTAGATTTTTTAATGCATAATTTTATCAAGTTAAGGAAGTTCCCTCCTATTTCTATTTGTTAAAATTTTAAATATTTTTAATAATTTTAAATTTAAATTTATTCAGATGATCATATGATTTTTATCTTATCTTTGTTAATGAAACAAATTATATTGATTGATTTTCAAATGTTAAACTAGAATCCCCACCCAGAATAAATTTAAATAGTTTATTATGTATTTATTACCTAGAATAAATTTAACTAGTTCATTATGTATTTATTACCTGTTAATGTATATTACTAGATTAGTGTTGACAATGTTTTATTTAGGATTATTCTGGTAAGGGTTTGTGAATGATACATTTTAATTTCTTGTAGAATCCACTAGTGAAGCCATTTGGCCCTAGAAATATTTTTGTGGCAGTATTTTAAATTAAAAATTCAGTTACTTTATGTGTTATGAGTCTATTCGTATTTCCTAAATATTATTTAATCTTTTTTGTAAGTTGTACCTTTCTAGGAATTTGCCCATCTAAATTTTCAAATATATTGGGCATTGTTCTTCAAAATAGTCTCATACAATCTTTTTAATATGTATAAGATTTTTAATGATGACTGCCTTTTCATTCATTTAAATCCACCCACAGAGCTGACTATTCTTAACATTTTGTATATATTTTAAAAGATTTTTATGAATAGAATATAGTTTTAAATATATTGCTACTACTATCAAAATGCATCATACTATATGTAATGTTCTGTCACTCATTTTTTTTTATCTTGGCCAACTTTTATTTTCACACATTATAGTGCTAACACATCCTTTTTAGTATTTCCATAATATCCCTTTGCATGAAACAGAATTTATTTATGTCCCCCTTATTGGATCCTTGGGATATTTCTAATTTTTTTTTTAAAAGAATGCCACAAAAACATTATTCTACGTGTACATTTGTACATTCATTCCAATATTTCCCTAATACATTTCTAGAGTGAAGTTGCTAGCAAAGAGACACATCTTTTGCAGATTATCAGTATTTCCAAATTGTTCTTCAAACACATTATAACAATATATAATCTTAGTGACATAAATAAGAATGTTTGCTCTTGAATATCCTCCCTTGTACTGAGTATTATCAATCTTTCAAATACTTTTAGATGTTTTCTTTCCAAATCAGACTATTACTAAAAAAAAAAAATATAAATAAAGCACAATTATGCACCAATGACGTCATAAAACATGAATTTGGTATTTCCCTATTGATTGTTTTCTTTTATACATAAAAATATTTTGTCTATTATTGGGATTGTAAAAGATTTCAATTAAATTTGACACTAAGTTGGTTTTATAAAATTTAAGTGCTAAAAAACTCTCCTGCCTTCATTGTTTGTTATTTTAGTATCATAGATTTTCAATATAATATATGGCTATGTTTGCTCATGCAGGAAAGAGTATAGTACTAGCTGTTCAGTAGACATAGATTTAAATCTAAATTCTAGCACTTAGTAGATATGTATTCTTAAGAAATCTACTTAACTCCTGTAACTCTGAGTGGCTTCATTTCCTAAATTGAGGAAAATAGGTATGAAAAGTAAGTTTGCTGTATGTCTGTCATCTGATTATTTACTAGGTTTGATTTAGGTGATTAAACTAGTTAGGCAGGGCCTTTTCTCTTTCACTTGCCTATCTATGACCCTCTCAATGTTACTTGTTCTTCAAGGAAAACAGTTTCCAGGTATGAAAAAGGACTGTCTCCCATGAACAATCTATAAAGTAGGTCCTTCTGCTAGAAATGGAAAGAAATAATGTGATTAATACTTTTTTCCTTCATTTATTATATATTGTATTTGTAAGTGGAGGGAAGGAAGAAGCGGAGAGGGAGGCAGGGAGGGAGGGAGAACAGAAACACACATCTCCTATGTGGTAGGCTTTGTAGTAATGAATAAGTCAGACTTTTTCCTGCCTTCAAGAGGCTTCTAAGATAAGTGGGGAAATTAGATGAAAAGATAATCCCAAATTGTGTGATAAGTGCTTTAATACAAGGAGATTCAACATGTTAGGTGAATATTGTATGCCAGGGACATTTAGGAGAGTATGACTGGTTAAAATAACTGAAAGAAATCTAGTATATGATAGATTATAAACTATAAAGTAGCAAGACATATGGGCAAAGGGGAGAAAATGGTAGATCAAGAAAGTTTTTTAAAGTGTTTGTATTTTACCCTAGAAGCAATAGTTCCAAGTAAGGCAGTGATTTAACTGAATATCCTAAAATGTTATTTTGAGAATTTAATGAAGTAAAATAAAGATATTAGGTGTGAGAAAACTTTGTAATTTAAAAAATGTTAAGGAAATTAACTAGATTTGAAGCAGAATGTCTAGATAATTCTTGATAAGAAATATTGCTACAATATTGGCAGAACTGTACCCTCCAAATCATCTCTTTTAAAAAGCTCTCCTAATAATTTCATTTTGACTTTATTTTGCTATTAGTATGTTATAAAACTTCCTTTGTGTAAATAAGGAGAGAAAATTAAATATATATTTTCATCTCAATCTTCCCGTAGCTTCTTTGAGAGCTAGATTTCTGCTAAGACATACATATCTTTCTATTTTTTAATTTTTTTATTATTATTTTTTAAACATCTTTATTGGAGTATAATCGCTTTACAATGGTGTGTTAGTTTCTGCTTTACAACAAAGTGAATCAGCTATACATATACATATATCCCCATATCTCCTCCCTCTTGTGTCTCCCTCCCACCCTCCCTATCCCACCCCTCTAGGTGGTCACAAAACACTGAGCCGATCTCCTTGTGCTGTATGGCTGCTTCCCACTAGCTATCTATTTTACATTTGGTAGTATATATATGTCCATGCCACTCTCTCACTTTGTCCCAGCTTACACATCCCCCTCCCCCTGTCCTCAAGTCCATTCTCTATGTCTGCATCTTTATCCCTGCCCTGCCCCTAGGTTCTTCAGAAACATTTTTTTTTTTTTTAGGTTCCATATATATGTGTTAGCATACGGTATTTGTTTTTCTCTTTCTGACTTACTTCACTCTGTATGACAGACTCTAGGTCCATCCACCTCACTACAAATAACTCAATTTCGTTTCTTTTTATGGCTGAGTAATATTCCATTGTATATATGTGCCACATCTTCTTTATCCATTCATCTGTTGATGGACCCTTAGGTTGCTTCCATGTCCTGGCTATTGTAAATAGAGCTGCAATGAACATTGTGGTACATGACTCTTTTTGAATTATGGTTTTCTCAGGGTATATGCCCAGTAGTAGGATTGCTGCATCATATGGTAGTTCTATTTTTAGTTTTTTAAGGAACCTCCATACTGTTCTCCATAGTGGCTGTATCAATTTACATTCCCACCAACAGTGCAGGAGGGTTCCCTTTTCTCCACATCCTCTCCAGCATTTATTGTTTGTAGATTTTTTGATGATGGCCATTCTGACTGATGTGAGGTGATACCTCATTGTAGTTTTGATTAGCATTTCTCTAATAATTAGTGATGTTGAACATTCTTTCATGTTTTTGTTGGCAATCTGTTACATATCTTTTTAAAAGCTATAGAAGTGCATGGAAGTTCATAGAAGTTCACTGGACTTTGGATGTCATTTCTAGCCATGGCTGAGAATACCACCATGCTTATTTTATAAACACACATGGTTTACTCTTTGAATACAATTGTATTTGTTATAGGGGCATATAAAATAGCCATTTGTAATATGACTAAATCACTAAAAATGTTGTCCAGTAGTACTCCCAAAAAGTGTTTTGTTGGTGAAGGAACAGGGATGTGAAGAGAGAACAATATTTTGGAGTCTTTAGCTTCCTGGGTGATCTTTGGAGTTTACTGGATTGCTAAGAATATTAAAATTAGATTTTTGTAGCATATCCAGTTCTCAGGATGGTTGAGAAAAATGAGTATTTTATTTACAAACTCAGAGCAAAGAGCAAAGATCACTTGTTCTAATTCTTACATACATATCAGTAAAATGGATGCATTATTTTATATTATGTCCTCCAGTGGCTTTTTAATCCTGGGTACTTTTCTCCAGTGTAAATTGTATTATGTACTAGAATTTTCAGTCTAATTTGAAGTTACATTTTCTTCCATTTATTTGATTTTATGTTTGAGAGAAAACATGGTATATTACTCATGGCTATGCTTTTATTTTTGGAAATCAATATTGTATCACTAAAATGTTCTGTTCACATTTTTCAACACCTATTGGTTTCTGACAATATGTTGAAAATGTTCCACTGCATACTGTCTGATCTGAGGTGGTAGATGTGAATGTAATAACTGCTAGTAAATTGAAATATTTCTTTAGAACCAACTGAGAAACAGTGTTACAAACGTTACCACAAATCATGTTTATTCATATTGCCTTCTATTTTTAAGAAGAATACTGCAGAACAAAGGAATTTGGATTCTTGCTAATATGTAGGGTAAGGAGACAATCTTGCTGGACTCAGCAATTATTTTATTTTATTTATCTTTTTAGATTTCTTAGTGTAATTCACACATAACCTAGTTACTTCTGTTTTTGAGTTTTAAATCCAGCCTTCCTCCACAACCCTTCTGTAACACATTCTGGAAGATGACATTAATATTTATGTTACTAAAAATATCATTGTGAAGTGGAATGCCTTAATTAATTAAATGTTGCTTCACTCAGCATGTCTTCATCTCTACTGCTGTCCTGAAGCCTACACAGGAGGAGGGATCTCTCCTCTTTCTTAATTCCAATTCCTCTACTTTTTTTCTGGATCTCAATTTTCTACAACATGAGAGAAAATTTGCTCTTAGGTTCATATGCTTCCTCCCTAGAAATGCCAATCTTTCTTTCTTAACTCCCTAATATTCCCCTGCCTTCAAACTTTTCAGTTGTTTTTCTACTAACTTTTCTAGGTTCTTTTTAAAATTTCATGTTTTCTTGTCTCTTCCAGAATTACTAGTCTACAGTTTCTAAATATGACCCCAGCTATAGCAACATTCTCCTTCCATTCTTCTGATTCATTGTAATGGAAGAGGAAAGCCAACTTCTTCATAAATTTTTTTTCTCTTCCTGGGTTCTAGATTACACCCTCCTATCTTTTTAGGGTCCTCACTATATTCATTACCACCTCTTTCTTGGATCTTCAACTTTGATCTTTCTACTGGCTTCCTGATGCCAGCATTTAGGCATGCCTAATTCTCTTTCATTTGAGAAACAATGCAGACAAAATTAAACAAACAAAATCATCCTCCAACTCTTGCCTCCCACAAGCTACTGCAGTCATTTTTCCCTTTTCTCTTTCACAGCCAACTTTCTTTGAACATTTATCTATGTTTGCTTTACCATATTTTGCCTTCAGTTCTCTCTCTAACCTTTGAAACCTGGTTCTTAAGCCAGACATTTTAGTAAAACTGTACTTTACAAGGTCTCCAAAACACCCCTTAGTTCCTAAATTCTGTGGGTACCTTTCAAATATCATCTACTTGACCTTTCAGGAGAAAATTTAACACTGTTGAATTTTCCTTCTTGGAAAGGTCTTTTCATAATTTGGATTTACTGTTAAGCAAATATTCATTTCTCTTCCATTCCCACTGTTAATACAGCATACAGCTGTACCAATTGATGTTGTGTTCAGTCATACGTCTAGCTTTGCCCAATGTAATAGTAGTAGATGTGTACTAAGCAAAGATTATGAATCTGAGTTTGGCATGGTTCTTACACCCAGTCATCTGCATTGAGAAGCACATATGCTGGGAATCTGCTGATCCAAGGTGAAAGTGGAAACATATGAGCAGGCACGAGGGCAATACAAAGCTTGGAGCCAGACCCAGTTACTGTACAGCCTAAAGCATGATTGACTTAGTCAAACTGTGGACCCATGTGCAAGAGAAAAAAATATTGTAAATTTGGGATGTTTGTTTTGCAGTGTTATTGGGCAATAACTGATTGATATAACTCAATTCCTTGAGATTTCATGAAACCATTTTCTAGTTTTTCTTTTAAGTCTCATAAACCTTTGTAGCCTTTTGTAATCTTTTCTTCCAGAGGCTTCTGCCCTAAACCCATTACCTCAGTTTGAATACACTTACTGTGAGATCCTATTCCCAGTGATGGTTCTGATTGCTATCTATATGCTGATAACTTCTAAATAATTAGCTTCAATTTGACCTATACATCAGACCCATCTTGTGAACAATGCATTGGACATCTTCACTTGGTGGTTTCACAATCACACCAAACTCCATTTCCTGGACACAGTGCTTCTGCTCCACAATACATTTCATACTCAACCACAGGGGGGATAAAACTAAAACAGCTATGTACCACCAACATTACAAAAATTAGTATAGAGGTTATGATTTATTGCATCTGACGTTGCAACAACTCCATGGGTTGTAAATTATTATCCCTCCTTTGATGGACATGAAGTCCAATTAAATAAAATAAGATCAATACCTAGTAAGGGAGTGAAACAGATCAAATGCAAATCTGTCTGACCCCATAGTGTGGACCTACTTATAAAATTTTGTGGGCTGCTTGTTTAAAATCTAAATTTAAGGACCAGACTCTCCAGTGATCTTTTCAAGGTGTTGTACTGCATACGCATATTACCTATTCAACAATAACTATCTCTGTTCCCTCAAAAAAAACTTTCTTGCTAACCTCCACACAAACCACTCACATTACTGCTTCTGTGTCTTTGTTCATATTATTTATTGTAAATAATGGTAGCTGTCTCCACATATATGCAGATTCTCTCCTTCTCAGATGCACTTCATTTAAAGCTTAAGGCTTTAAGAGATTCTCAAACTATTTCTAATGACAGTGGTTAATTTCTTAAACCCCTATAGTATTTTTTTTCTAATCAGATCAACTAAGATTTATTGCAAATTACTTGCAAGGCATGATCTTAATCATAAGGAAGCTTTTACACTATATATAAATAGTATCAACCCCACAGAAATTTTCAAGTAAAATTATACAAGTGAAATATTACTAACATATAACTTGTATATATTATTTAATAGTTTCACATTCCAGTTTCTTTAGTTGTGTCTTGAACACAAAGACTTGTGGTCAGCCTCTTTTGTGTTCATTTCAACACCAAGTACATTTCATTGAAAAGTTGAACTGAGTATTTTAAATGAACTGAGTACTTTATTTTTAACCCCTATTATTGCTTTTTCTTTTACTGCTCTCTCAAAAATATCATTGAAGTATCATATCACCTAGAGAGATATTTCTCCCCCTCAAATCATAGATTTATATAATTCATTGAAATAATTATAGGAATTGACTTATTTATGTTATTAAGTAAATGTAAATAAAGTTAGCCAAAATCAAAGCTGCAATCTCAAGGAGCTTAGTTATCAAGGTCTTCATCATACTTGTTTATATGAGACTAAATAAAGTATGTGAAAAGTAGAATAGAGTCACTCAGTGATTTCTATTTCTTTATGCTAACAATTTCCGGATTATTTGACATATTTTAGGTAAGTTTTTCTACTTATGAAATGACCTAACAGATGTAAATTGTTCAGTGTAGTTTCTCACAAAAGAAGCATTTGATAATAGAAGTGCTGGGGAGGTCATGCTGAAGATGTTATGCTTTTAAGGTTCCATCACATTAAAAAAAGAGTATCATGAAGGCAGAGAAGATAGTCATTATTCAGGGAGAACACCGAGGAATTCTCTATGTACATAGTAAAATAAGTGAAAAAGTAAATAAAACATCCAACCAAAAACACTTGTGTTCTGTTACCTTAAGAACCGTTGGGAAGTAAATGTATATGTCTTTTCCACATTTAGTACTTTGGTTTAATCTATTATTAAATGGCAGAATCATACTGTTTTTTCCTGATATTTTCAGATTATACTCTGCTCTATTTCTCCCTGCTAAGAGAAACAAGATGAGTTCAAATGACCTCACTGGGTAGTAACTGGGATTCTTCTGAATTTATTTCTCCTTGACTACCTAAGTGGTAAGAGATGGGATGATTAATTATGACCTCATTCTATTCTGTTGTTAGACTTTGGGGTACTAACTAAAAAAATTTCAGGCTTAACCACATATGAATATAAGTATGTAGTCTAAAGTCAATATAAAAGTTTAAAATTGTTAGTTTTTTCTTGGATTATCCATATAATAGGTCTTCTCTAATTATGAGGATAACTGAGAGTTGACTTAAGCATCTTGTCTGTTTGAAAATTCTCCACTGATAGGCACACTAAAGATTTTCAGCATTTCAAGAACTAGATATTCATTTTAACCATTAGCAAACCCAGGAAGTTTTCGCAGTTTGGGCAATTCGTGGAAAAATGGAACAGACTTCACAGACTCTTAGTATGGGGGATTTCTGGAATTAATAGGTTGGGAAGTAGCAATTGTAAAATTTTACTCAGAGGATCACGTATTACTGAATTATAACCACCCCCCCCTGTCCATTTCAGGCATGATTAAAATGTTGATCATTAATGATGCTATGTTATCCATCTTTATTAGAAAGTGAAAAGATACAGTGGCATATCTAATTACTAATTCTTTATTATAAGGATGCTCTCATCTCTTGTGTCTTCTCAGAAATAGATGTTGCTGGACAATATTATATATTGTTTGTTTTAAGAAATGACACTTTGAATTAGCTTTCCTGCAGACATTTATTCAATTCTGAACTGGTTACCTTGTAAGATGTAAATTGTCAAGAACTCTAATATGAATTGCTTTATAAACACATATATAGGCATTCATCATAAAGCAACCAAAATGTAAAGCTTAATTTCAGTGAGCTAAAAATGTGTTTATTATGTTACACATTCTGCAGTTCATGCAACTTTTGGATTTTTGTACTATCCAGCTCCCAGGGGATTCTGATTTCTTCAGGACCTGCTGAAATAGAATATGACTTTGATATTAAACTTTATGTTCTGTATTCAATCCACTCAAAAATGGACTGCAAGTGTATTGTTTCTTACAAAAAGGTAAATATTGATCCTTTCAAATCAGAACCTCATCAAGTCCTCATGGTCATTCTGCAGCCGACTGAAGAAATTCCCTCTGCGTGAAAATTATTTTGTAAGCATTTTTATGGAAAAGGAAAAATAGATGCAGAAAGGAATGAGATGACAACCTATAACACCATGGATTATGAACTGAATTTTATTTGCTTTAGATATCCTCTGAGCCTGTGATTCTCCAGCATGAAAATAAGTATCACTGGAACAGTTTGTTAAAACCAATGCTCTCAAAGCTTCTGATTCAGTGTTCTGAAGTGGGGCCTGATAATTTGTATTTTAACAAGCTCTCAGGTGATGCTGATGCTGCCTTCTCAAGAACCACTCTTTGGGTATTCCTCTAATTACCTCTGGTACCAATCCTTTGTTAACTGGTAACACTTACCTTCAGACAATGATAACCACACCAAGAGTATTAGCTAATGGAAGAAATAACAAAACAACTTAGTTTATTGTATAGGATGATGCTGCATTAGCAGGATTCTTTGCCTTGATTTAACATTACTAACGCATTTTTTCCTTACTATCAAAAAATAACAAAGGTAATCTTCTAGGGCCTGATTTGATGATTCTTGTGTTGGAGAAAATATTGATATTCCTGTTGATTTTGAGACATAAATCTGTTATGGTCTCAAGTTTTTATTACAGTCAAGTCTGGGGGGAGCAAGTGGGATACCCATGATGCTTTCTCATTAACAAATAATTTCAAGCTCCCTATAGTCTAGTAGTTAGAGAATATGAGGGTGAATGTAATTTGCTATGACAACTAGTAAATGTACCCTTGAGATTAATGATAAAATTCCACAAATATTTCTAATATTTTGAAAGTCGGGATGATAGAGTATCTCACAATCTTAGCTGGATATTAAAATCACCCGGGTAATTTAACAATACTGATACCTGGGCCCCACAATTTAGATGTTCAGATTTAATTGGTTTGGGTCTGGTCTTGACATATGGAAATGGGTAGAGGAGAAAGATTAAGGAGGGAAGTCCAGACAGGAAGCCAACTGCCATTTCTCAAGACCTGCTTTCCATATGTCAGGAACTACATGAGACATTTTATGAATATTGTCCCTAAACCTCACATAAATTCACAAGATAACTATCAATTAAGAGCTTTTTAAAATCTAAGGAATAGACTTGAATAAAGGGATAAAATAACTTTCTCATGGCAAGAGGTTGTTTAATAAGTGGGAGATTGGTCATTAGAACCCAGGCGGTGGTGGCTCCAGTGTCCATTCTTCTTCATTTCCTTGCATGGGTAGTAGATGCCTCTTTCTTCTATCTCAAGTCAATTCTATTGTTTCCTTGAAGGAGCATTATAACTTCACAAGGAAAATAGTTTCATAGCTCTATATAAAAAATACAGCTTTGTTTTTCTTGCATTGGTTTAGGTTGAAATTTAGCATTACAATCACCATTGGATAAAATCACTCCTGTAAGCACAGTGTACCTAGTAAATTGGAGGAATCTCTTTTAGTATTTGTCAAGCAAAATAGGGGCCTCTTGTAAGTAATTGTGTTTATGAATTTTTTATAATATTTGGTTTTCATATTTAGGTCTGTATTATTCTTTAATCAGGTTTAAAGATACTAAGTAAAATGGGATTTCTTTGGTTGTATATTTTATCTTTCAAGAAAAGATTCTAAATTTTTAATTGACTGACTTATAAGTACAGTAGATTATGGTTTAATTTTTTTCTCTGTTTTTAAAATTGTTTTCATGTACAATTCAGCCTTTATAATGTTTTTTATCCCATCTGATGGATATCTCTTTTTAAAGCAATGTACATTCTCATTTGAAACCAAGAGCTTGCTGAATAGTTTTAAAGGTGGTTCTGAGGGTTATGAAATTTTTCAGTGCCTTCTCTGGTAAGGAAACTGGAGCTTTCCAGTCAACAGGAAGAGTTGGCTTTAATGAATTCAGGCCTGTCTGTAGAGCCCAAAGTACAGAAAAGAGGCCTCTGGGGAAATGGCTGAAGTACTCTACCAGCCCAGGATTCTGGAACAGCATGATTGAATAGAGTACTTAGGTGGCACTATGAGGCAGAGATTATCCCCTCTTTACAGATGAAGAAACTGAGGACACCTGAGGCTACATATTTAGAGCCGTAAATCATAGGCTGGCATTTGGACTCAGATCTGATGGACTTTGCACCTATCCTTCAAAGTTTTCCCAGGCTCTACTGTTCTCTTTATTCAAACAGACTGGCTTGTGTATTTCTAGGCCCTGGCTATCCATCTGATAAAAATTTGGCATTTCTTTCCATCAAAGCATATTTTCCAAAGGTGCCCTTAGGAAGACAGTCTCATTGAATTTTATTTCCCTTCACCTTAGATGGTATGAGATGTTAAGTCTTTTAAGAGATGCTATTTGAAATCACCATTATCTGACTACCTGCATGTTACTACAGTTCAAAACTTTTTAAACATGGAACTGTTAAAGTTAATTATATGGTTATTTGTCCCTTGAAGACAGAAGTGTTGCTCATTCAGCTGGAAATAATGTGCTGAAGATGGAAAAGTTAACAGTTGCTGATTCATCACATGGAATAATGCATATTTATGGATATTCTTTTATAATAATAGAGAATGCTAAATAAATCAGTAATATGTGAACACAATGGGAAGATGGACTAATAGTCACTTTGATTTAAAATTGAGGGTAGTTACATTTTCAGAGTATAGTATTTAGAGAAACTTTATATAGAGGCCTAATCATTTAGTCACCACAAAATCTTTTTAGCCCAAGAATTTGCTATATAATTTCTAAGCTATTTGATAAGCAACTTCTAAATAGCAGTCCTTCTTAACCTGATCATCTGGCGTATAAAATACAGATACTAAATATAGCAGTTGAAAGAAGGGAAGCAGTGGCTTTTAAGGAAATGAGCATTCAACTTTGAATCAGGACCAGAAACTTGACTATATTTCATGGGAAATTGTAGAACTCAACTTATCTCATTGTGCTTTGAGGTCAGAAAAATAAATCATTCTTATTTGCTTAGTATATTCTTTCATGGTTCAGAGGAAGTATGTAATATGCTGGCTACATAAGTGCAGAGGCTCTTAGATGGCAAAGTAAGTATTAAGTATCTACCAAGTGTTAGCATCATGCTAAAGTTAAAAGAGTAGAATTCTGTTAAAAGATATACCTTGTTGGTCCTAACACTGACATTCAGCAATGTGGCTTTCTTAGACTAATCTACTTATGAATCTACTCTCTATATTTTTTACTCAAATTTATCTCTAAAGAATGTCAAACTCAGAAAGGTGAGTTTAGAAGAACATACTTATTAGCAGTAATTTGATCTCTTAAGTTCTAGCTTTAGTCACTGTCTTTTAAAGATTTAGTTCAGAGTATGTTTCATTGTTAAACACTATAGATAGATCTCAGTCTAAGTAATAGATACCCATCTCAAAAGTTTTGTGTGTGTGTCTGTGTGTGTATACACATGCAAGAGAAGAGCAGTATAAAAAATGTTATGACACACAGTCAAATAACATTTAGTTTGTATGGCTGTTTTGTGTTTTTGAAAATTGAATTTTATTTGAAATGTGAAGGTAATATGATTGCCAGATAATTAAATCATATTATAAATCCCTTTGAAAAATTAACTATTATCAACTAGTTTTGTATGTAATTCAACATTTTTTGAACATAATCTTGTTAGATTATTTAAGCTGAAGCTCAGCTGTGATTGTGTCAAATATAAAATAAGAAGAATACATTTTTGCCCTTTGAGAGAACATTATAAGTTGATCCTCTGTCTTCTCTTTCCAAACCCCAAGCATCACAGTTCATCAGGATGTCCTCATTTATCAGAGTTGTTTAAGACAATGAAGCCCACATAAAGAATGCAATACTTTGTATCTCAGTCCTCCTTGAGCATCTCCAGACTCAACTTTTCACCTTTCCCATCACATTCCCTGCCCAAAAAAGTCAACAAAATAAGCTAAATGGGTGATGGCCATAAAATCACTCAGGACCAGCTCCTGTTTTCTCTCTTATGTTAGATCTTTTCTTTTTTTATATAAATTCATTTATTTTATTTTTGGCTGTGTTGGGTCTTCGTTGCTGTGCGTGGGCTTTCTCTAGTTGTAGCGAGTGGGGGCTACTCTTCATTGCCGTACGTGGGCTTCTCATTGTGGTGGCCTCTCTTGCTGTGGAGCACGGGCTCTAGGAGTGTGGGCTTCAGTAGTTGTGGCTCGTGGGCTCAGTAGTTGTGGCTTGAGGGCTCTGGAGCGCAGGCTCAGTAGTTGTGGTGCACGGGCTTAGTTGCTCCATGGCATGTAGGATCTTCCCAGACCAAGGATCAAACCCGTGTCCCCTGCATTGGCAGGCAAACTCTTAACCACTGTACCACCAGGGAAGTCCCTGGATCTTTTTTCTAAGTTTTAAAATTCTTTATGTTATATAGAGAACTCTAAAACATCATCTTATTTTCACTGATAAAGAGAAATGCCAATATGACTTTGATACTCAATCCTAGTACTTAATATATTCTCTCTTTGTAATATATTGTCAAAGGATGCTGATTGCTATTGGAGCACGTTACATAAATTTGAACTGTGGGGAACATCACACTTCTCCATCAACTAATAAGTACCTCATGGTGGGGCTACGCAGGATACAAGAGAAGTACAGGTCAACATTTCCTTTCTTATAATTCTGGAATTCAAAGAAAGCTCTAAACATACAGTATTGTGATTCATTTGGTGATAAAACCTGATTTTTACCTGAACTCATTTGGTAGCAAAACCTGTTCTGAACTGATCTGAGGCCATTTCTATCTTATTTATTCTATCTGGAGTGAATATACCCAAGTTTTGCTAAAGAAATATTGATGTCTTTGATTACATGTTGCTACTCCAGACAGATATATACACTTCCAAAATTCCAAAAACTCCAAACATATTTTAATCCAAAACATATATGGCCCCATGGACTTTGGAAAAGGGAATCTAGGTCTGTTAGACGTTGCCCTTGCACTCCAGCAGCTTGTAGTTTATTGAGGTGTATGACAGGAACACCACCTTCAAACACATAGTCAACAAATAGTTACTGAAAGTCTACCAGTTGGCAGATATTCACACACATACAGATATATGTATATATTCTATGTATATGTATATATATATGCATAATATAAAACTATGTTTTATATATAATGTATATAATGTTAATTTTGCAACATAAGAGAAAAGTAGTACTAGTTTAGAAAAAGTCTAGTGATATAAAAGGTTTCAGAAAGTAGTAGAACTTCTCTCTTAATCATTTTTGAATTTGTTTCTTCATAAAATAAAGCAAAAGCACAGTCAATAAGGAAACCTCTGTATGTACACTGAAGGTAAAAACAAATAAGGCTGTAAAATTTTGATGAAAACCCTCCAGTAAGTGTGTTTTTCTTTCCATATAATAGAAAGCTGTTTTGAGGATAGATCAGTGTAATAAGTGTAGATCAAAGAACCAAATAGAATTTAGTTGACTTTCATTACTGCCCTTACTAGATATGACTTTAGGTAAGTTATTTAAAATCTCTAAGCCTGCTTTATTATCTGTAAAATATTAATAATAAAAGCAACCACCACATAGACTTGTTAGAGGATTATATCAGGTGATGCATGTATTGGAGGATGTCTGGCACATAGGAAGCACATTTATGCTGCTTAGTTATGAAGCTGTTCTCATCCAGGCCCAGTGGATAAAGATAGTCTTAGGCTATAGAATTCTATGTAATTCATTCTTAGCTATTCAAGGGAGTTATTTTCATTGCATGTTACATTTTTGTTTGATAGGATAGATTTTTCTATAATCTTTTAAGATTTCATATCTAATAATGAAAGTAGTTATCTGGTGAAGAAGCCATCTTCAGCTGCTCTAGGCCTTTATGTTTATTACTGGAAGTCTCTCAGCTGACTCACATGAGACTTTTAGATTTAATTTCTAGAATTTCTCCAGGAAGCAGAAGAAATTGGAACAGCAAAGTGTTTTGTCTTATGAAATACTTGATGTGTTATTTACTCCTGATGAGTTCAAGTTTAATAGCTAACCCATTCAATACACTCACAAGGTGATCACACCCTCTGCCCTATAAGAATCTCATTGAAATAAGCAACAATAAAGTATAAAACTAGGTGGTAAAATGGAAAGGGATGATATTCATAATAGAAACTTTGACATATTTTTGCTAGACATAGTGAAGTCATATTAAAATGAAGGAACTTCTAATGTTACCAAGAATCTCTGTATGTGTTAAAAAGACTCATCAAAAAATGAAGTGGAAGAGATGGTAACAGGGCCACGTTATGACTTTCATGGACTCCAGGCACTTCTACCTTTATGGGCCCCTTCCTCAATAAAAAATAATTACAAGTGATATTTTACACCAGACTTGTTATAAAGATAAATATAATCCAGGTTGGATTTATTATTATATATTCATTAATAGTATATCTATTTTCTCTTCTTTTAAAGCAAATTAAAATTAAAGCATTTTTGTGAACTCCTAAAAGTAACACAGACCATAGGCATTGTGCCCATTGTGTCTGCCTCATGGATAAGCACTATCCTGGATGCTAGTAGAACTTCACCAATCCTTTTTCTTAAAAGCCAAGTATCAGTGCAATACCTAGATTTCTACAAGAGCATTTAACAGGCATAGAATACAGGAATGGCCCAGCCAAACAACGGTTCCTTCAATAAAGAAAAAGAAAACTCATCTTCAACATAGACTGACAGATCCTGTGCTGACTTTGTCCAATTCAGCTTAATTTCTTTCCATCACCATCCCAGGCTACTGCGACTCTGGCTTAACAAAATGAAAGTAAAGTAATTGAAAACGACTCCCTTGTCTTTTCATTTGTACTCAGAGGATTTGGAAATAGATCCTCAATGTTCAGTATGGAAAAAGCATAGACCGTCCTCTGTGATCACAAGCAAACAAAAGAACACTTTGGTTCAAAAGACAATGACATTTGAAAAATAAGATAGAGTATATTCTTATGCATTTTTTACTTCAACACAGTAGAAAATTTTAGGATATGTTAGGTTGACTTAAAAATAAATCAACTTTTGATTTTAATCAAATAAATAAATCATAACATTGCAATTTAAGAGCAAAAATCATGATGAGAGAATGATCTGAAACAAGAAAAATTGCATGGAGTGAAAAACACAACTGCCAAATTAAAACTCAAATAAGAATAGCGACCATTGATGGCATTTCACAAAATCAGTAATGTAAATGACATGTTTAAGAAATTCTCCCAGGGCTTCCCTGGTGGCGCAGTGGTTGAGAATCTGCCTGCCAATGCAGGGGACACGGGTTCGAGCCCTGGTCTGGGAAGATCCCACATGCCACGGAGCAACTAGGCCCGTGAGCCACAACTACTGAGCCTGCGCGTCTGGAGCCTGTGCTCCACAACAAGAGAGGCCGCGACAGTGAGAGACCCGCGCACCGCGATGAAGAGTGACCCCCGCTTGCCGCAACTGGAGAAAGCCCTCGCACAGAAACGAAGACCCAACACAGCCATAAATAAATAAATAAATAAAAGAGTGCATTTCTATATTCATGATAAAGAAGTGAAAATACTGAATTTTTAAAAAAAAAAAAAAAAAAAAAAAAAAGAAATTCTCCCAGAATTGGGAAAAAGTATTAAGAGACCAAAATAACAAAAGACAAAGGATATGTGACCAACATAGCCTTAAATTTCCCATCAGTGACTAATTTTAGACAGGCTTCTTCCTCACTGCAGGCCTCTCTGATCTCCCTTTTCTTGGAGGATTTACTTTAGAAAACTTATAATTGAAAATTCTTTCTCTGCCCCCATGAAATGTATATAAATTAGTCCCCAGCCTCTAGCCAGTTTTATAATCCAAGAATGTCTTCCTCAAAAACCTGGGAATCATTCCTTTGAAATATAGTCATCAAGAAAGATGGCACCCCATCTCTCAGTTTCTGTGGGAGGGCAGGAAACTAACCTCAATAAGCAAAAATTAGCAAACAGATGGCCTAATAACACTGACCCTCCCACTAACATCTTTCAGTACTATTCCACTAGCTCACCCCAGCTCTAAAAACTCTCGCACCATTTGTTTCAATGGGGTTGAGTTCAGTTTCTTTTCTTACTGCAATAGTCTTGAATAAAGTCTTCTTTGCCTGCTTAAATTTGTCCAGTGCAACTTTACTTTGACACATCAAAGCCAGATCTTTTTGATTAAAAAGATATTTAATAAGCATCTAATAATAATAATAATAATAAAAACAAAGTACAGGAATAACTATTGACTGTGGGCCATGCCCAGGGTGAGGCAGCTCTTCTTAGTCCAGGACAGTTTTCCAGAGAAAGACTCACAGTAGCTGGGGAAAATGCTCTGACCAGTAAAGGAGATCTGAAGGGGGCCGACAGCATCTACTGTAGACATGTTTTCTGTTAAGATTAATTTTGGCTGCAAGAAAGAGAAAATCTGATGAAAGTGGTTAAAACAAAGTAAAGGCTTTATTTTTCTCGTGAAGCAAGAAGTCCAGAGATAGGCAGTTTAGACCTGTGCACGGCTCCAGTATGTCAAGGATCTGCACTCTTTCTCCCTTCCTTCTATAGTGTCCTGCTAAGTGTGTGGTTTCATCCTCATGGCTGCTAAATCTTTGTACATATGACCACATTCCAGGCAGAAACAAGGGGAAGAGCAGAGGACCGAAGGGACAAGCCAATCAGTATACAAGCTCTATAGGTAAAAATCTCTTAGCTTTCCTGGTAGTACTACCCAGTGACTTCAGTGAACATCTCATTGTTAAAACTAGATCACACATACACCCCTAGTTATTGAGAATTTTAGCTGTCCACCTTCTTGTAGGAAAGGAGGTCAGATGAGAAGGAGGATTGGGATGGCTCTAAACACCCACAGCATTTGCCAAACTGAACAATTTTACATTTGAGTTAAATGACTCTCTTAACCCTTAGGAAAACAGAGATCCAGTTCTAAAATAATATGATATTAAAAGTAACAGAGTAAAAAATACATATAAAATTATGCAATAGGCCTAAGCTATATTCAGAAAAAAATTATGTTACATAGTAAGGACTGAAAATAAGTGAACTAAGTATTAAGCTAAGCAAGAAAAAAGTAAGAAAATATGCTTAAGGAAAATAAAGAAGAAAACCATCAAAAGCAAAAGCTGACATTTACAAATTTGAAAAAAGAAAAGGGGGAAGGGGAAATGCCATTGTAAACTTAATCCAATATTTGTTCTTTACAAGGTCAGTAAAATAGACCAACCCTTGGGCAAGACTTATAGGGAAACAAGGGAGAAAGGCACTATATTATGTTAGGAATGACGTAGGGGATATAACAACATATTTTGGGTGATTTTTCCCCTTAATAAAGAAAATACTATGACAATTGTATGTTAAAAAAAGGCAAAAATATGGATGAAGTGAAAGTTTTTTTTAGTAAAAGACAAATGACCAAAATTGATCCCATAGATAATAGAATAGCATGGGGAAAATGGTTAAAGCAGTAACTTAATTTCAAAACAACATAAGTCAGATGGAAATGGAACCAACAATAGAGCAAAGTATTCTCAGCACAATTTAAAAGTAAATTTAAAGATTAAAAATAAAGTACATATCCTCTAGATTAGACATTTTGCTTACAGATGTTTTTCTTGGGGGAAGGATGAGAGGTGTATATATAGATTTATGTGACTAGATATGCAATGTAGTGCCATTCATTAGCACTATATATTATAGAAAAATATGAGAAATTATTTAAATACACAAATGTAGAGGATCGTGGTTCATACACGCAGTCAAATAGATTAGATTGAATTGTATGACATTGCTGCTATCGACAATTTCTAATTTATTATATAAAACCAGTGATTTCATATGCTCCAAACTTATAAATACACACACTTATATACCCCAATATTTTAACTGTGGTTATCTCTGAGTGGGGGGATTATTAGTGATTTTAATTGTCTAATTAATTCTAATAAATGAACAAAATGAGCACATAACTTGCATGTATTACTTTGTAATGTTCCACTAAACTATGCACTCTTGGGGAACAGGCATTTGGTTTTGGTAATCATTATATTCCTGGTGCAGGAGGAGCCCTGCAAATATTTGTTGAATCAATGACTGAAAAAATATTTTTACTATAAAATAAAAGATTTTAAATTGCAAATGAGGAGAGCTAGAGAAATTGCTCCTTAAATTATTTGCCTCACCGTGTGAAACGGTTAAAGCAATTTTAAGCCTATCATGGCTCAATTTAGGCAATTATTTTTCCTTAATGTATTCCATATGTTTAGTATCTGATACGATGCTGTTATGAGATGTTACATCGACTTTATGGTTCTCTTTGAAAACATCCAATTAAGTTTCACAAATATAACTTGATGTGAGAAATAATGAAAACACCAATGATTAATGGAGAGATACAATCTCAAGAGAAAAATGTCTGCCCAACAGTTCAGAATAGAATGGTAACATAGTATTTGAATCTATAATCATAGAGGTATATGAAATTGTATCAGATACATTTTACTGATTCATTATTCAAATTTCAAAAATTGTGTCCTGGAAGATATACCACAGCTTCGTAGACCATGCTCATGGCCTGCCAGGAAAACTGCATTTCAGCACTACAGTTATTTTCTCTAATGTAAAGAGTGGCACAAGAAACCACTGACTGTGATGGTCTTTAGTGCAAAACAAGGTTGAAATCCACATTCGCTCAGAAATCCTATTAGTGCCTCTGCTGAAGAAAAGGCAAAAAAAAATCATTGAGGTGTTAATGATTTGCCTACAGATTTTTTTCTGTCCATGTGTTTGGATAAGCTGACAGGAGTTAATTACATAAAATTCGTTTCTTTCAAATAATTTCACTGATGTAAAACTTCCAATCCAGTAGCATTCTTTGATAATTCTTTTAAATATCAAAACACTAATTTTTGCTTACATAATATTAATAAATGATGCAGGCATTTTGCATCATTCTCTGCCCTTACTCATAGAGTTGGTATATACTTTAATTAGATACAAAAAATACAACTGCTTTGTTATTTTTGCTAGGAAACTTATTCTTTCCGTCATTGATGTGGTAACCTGCTAAAGAATTAGGAGTTTTTGCATTCTTTGCATTCTATTTATAAAAGAGATACAGTTCCTGGGTATGAACTTGGGCTCTGAGTGAAGATAGGTAGACCAGGAGAGGGTATTCATGAATATTTTAAGTAGATGCATTTATATTTTGTGGTTGATGTCATACTTGATTTGCAATTTTTGAAATATAAAATACAGTGTTCTTGGAATACAATGTTGTCCAGTAACAAAGAGCTTATAAACCCAAATGAGGTTCCATTTATTTTCCAGTATTGTTTTTTTCTTGGTCATAAAAAAAACAACTTAAAATGAAGACTGAAATATACATTCAAAGTTTGGATTCCTTATATGCTATAAAAGTTAGATTTTTTTACAGATATTAAAATATATTTAGTGGCAATATTTGGCAGCAAAACACAAGGATCATATTTTCCAATCATGCTGTCATTTTCAAAAGTGTTCAGGTAAGGAGATCTTTTTCCCAAGAGGAAGAATTCCAAGAGATTTTCGTCACCATGAGACAAAGAAAGTCAACAAGCTTAAAAAGCAGCATGGAGGACTTAGATTGATTGTGAAGAAGTCTTTATTTCCAATAGTATTTTTTCAACATTAAACTAGGGAGAAAAATTGCAGAATATTTCTAATTTGATAAAAAATTATATAATAAGTTTAAAAAATTATATTTAATAAGAATACATTTTCTTCTTTGTCCTGCCTTTTTGCATTCACCCTTAGTACCACATAGCTCCATTTAATTTGGAAAGTTTGTACCTGAAAGACAGAATACAATCTCTCAATTGATCTCTGTGTTTGTCAAGAGCACTGACGATTGATTTGATTGCAGCTCCAGCAGTTAAAGGAGTGTTCATTTCATGATCAAGTAGCTTGAAAACGCTTCCTTAAAATGAATGCTTCTTTTCTATTCAGTGATTCTTTTAGTGCACATCAGGGTCCTTCTTGCCTGGGCTTTCCCTGAAACCCTCCTTTTGACATTTCCATTAAACAATAAAAATTAATGTTTACTGATTAACATCTCACTTTAAGAGCTCTGCTAAAAGCCATATTCATGAATCAAAGTCAGTGTGTGCCACTTGTAATTAAATTGACAAAATTCAGCTTTCCAGGCTAATCTTCTTCTGACTGCTTTATGTAATGGCTGTCAATTCAGATCTACAAAACAATTGCAGTCCACTAAAAAGGAGGGGGGAGGCATAAAAACTAGTGATTAGTCCGTGTTCTCTAGCTGGGAACATATTCTAATTAAAATTCTGAAGTGTAATGAGGAAACAGAAACATTCAAAAATGTTGACTTGAGATTCACATATTTATAATTATATAAACCAGCCTAAATAAGATCAAATTGACAGTAGGGGTTAAATGAGAGTCAATGTAATAAATATCCTAGGGCTTACCATGTGAATGTTTCTGAGCAAGATCCTGAAACAGTAGATCATCTATGGTACCACAGGGCTTTGTGGTTAAGAGTGCTGCCTCTGCAGTGAGACATGCTCAAATACTGGCCTTTTGCTAGTTGTATGATTTTGGAAGCATTATTCAACTTTATTCTGCCCATGTTTTCTCATGAAAAAGTTAGGGAAAAAAATACATACCTTGCATGTTTATTTTGAGGGTTAAACCAAAAAACGACCTTAATTCACTGCCTGGCATTTAGTAGATGCTAAACAATTATCATGTATTATAACTCTAACTATTATTATCACAATCTATTACTTAGAGAAAAGCCAAGTACACAAATTGTTAGAGTATAATATAATAATATAATAAGCAAGCATGTTGAGAAATATACAAACAAATTGCCCTTAGGCTTCAGAAATGGAGAACCAACGTTTTGGCTGGGAAATCTTGGAGGAGGAGAAGTTGATTTTGGAGATGTTCTTTAAAAAGATAGGTATAGTTTATCAAATAAGGTGAAGATATCTATTTTAGTTAAAGAGTATGAGCAAAATCATGCAGCAGGAAAAGCATGATGTATAATTGAGGAACAGTAAAGCATTCATTTTACTGGAGCATAAGATTTTGTAATAAAGCAAAAGAAGATTATTCTGCAAGGAAATGTTGGATAAATATTGTGAGTTGAATATATTTAGATCATCAATAGATTGTAGAAAGTTTCAAAGGATATTTTGATCATTTTTTTGCAGGCCAAAATATTCCAATATCAGAGAGTCCAACAGAACCAAAGCAGACTGAGCCCTCCTATAAAATCTCAGTTAGCATCTGTTTAATAATTAAAGCTATTTATAAACTTATAGAGATGAAAACTGCTAGGTTTTATGAAAGCCAATTTAGTACTGTTTTTTAGAAGCAGCAAGAATCTTAAAAATATATGGCAATATGCTTAAAAATGTACATTTGGTTCATACAAAGAAAGGACAGTTAAGTAGAATCTTTTAAATAATATTAAAGGCCTCTATCTTTGTTTGGCTAAGACACAGGTTTTACTCCTGCAGAACGGCTACCTGTGGTGTCTGTCAGTTTACACAGTTTTTGGACTGACCCTTGAAGATTCTGATTCCATTTGTTTAGAATGCAACTCAAGGCACCAATAATTTTCAGACACAAGGGAATTTCAATTGTAAAAGAAAGAGCAAAGACACTTTCCCTTTTTCTACTCTTAAATCATTAAAAGAATAACAAAAAAATATAAACCATGTTTTTAACAAAACTAGGAATATCTGTCCTTTTGAATCATAATTTAAGAAGCAGCATTGTCAAATACAGTAAATATTAATCCAGGGTACAGGAAGATCCTGACAGAGGACATATGCAGTTACATGTCTCAGACACAGCCAGCTAAATACAAACATTGTTCAGGCAATTGGAGTATGCTAAAGAGAAAAAGCAACAACCCTTGGTTTGAGCCAATGGAAACAACATGTTTAAACCATTTATATAAGTTTTGAAGACATTAAAAACGATACTGTAAAGTGTTTAAGATCACAAAATGTGTAGCAGTAGAGTTTTTAAATCCTTAAGAATGATACAAAACAAATTCAGGTCACTTATATATCTCAGAGGGTAAGGTTGTCAGATTTAGCAAATAAAAATACATTCAAATTGCATATCACATGAGATATATTAAAAATTGAGTCATTGTTTATCTGGATTTCAAGTTTAACAAAGAGTCCTGTATTTTATATGGCAACCCTACTTGGGAAGTGGTCTAGAGGGGTGTACAGAGGTTCCAGTCATATCTGTGATGTTTGATTTCCTTAAGGAAAATCAGAAGCAAATATAATCAAATGTTAGAATTTGATAGAGCTTGGTGTTTAGTACAGGCATATCTGTCTTGTAGTCCTATTTACTATTGTAAATATAATTTTAAATATAATGGGTGAACAGACTTCTTTGGTAGTAACAACACAAAGGAGAAGCTACCTTGGCATAAACTTATCAGTAATTGTCCAAGACCCATATGAAGAAAACATACGACACTATTGAGGGTTAGGAAGATAAGCATAGATAGAAAAACATGCTATATTTTGTTCTTGGATAGGAAAACTTATGATGTAAAAAAACTTATGATGCTTTCTATGTGAATCAACAAATTTAATGAATTCCCCTACAAAAACTCAATATAAATTTTTTGTGAACTAGACAATATAAGAGATTCTAAACTTCATCAGAATAAATAAATTTGCAATAACTGCCAGATAAATCTGAGAATGATGAATAATAAAGGAGATAACCCAACCTTGTAATAAAATATAAATCTACTGTTGCTAAAATGAGGGCTATGCAGAAGTATCATAATTACATTTTTTAAAATAAATTTATTTATTTATTTTTGGCTGCATTTGGTCTTCGTTGCTGCGCGTGGGCGTTCTCTACATGCTGTGAGCAGGGGCTACTCTTCACTGCGGTGAGCGGGCTTCTCACTGCGGTGGCTTCTCTTGTTGCGGAGCACGGGCTCTAGGCATGCGGGCTTCAGTAGTTGTGGCACACGGGCTCTAGAGTGCAGGCTCAGTAGTTGTGGCGCACGGGCTTAGTTGCTCCACGGCATGTGGGATCTTCCCGGACCAGGGCTTGAACCCGTGCCCCCTGCATTGGCAGGCGGCTTCTTAACCACTGCGCCACCAGGGAAGTCCCATAATTACATTTGAGTGAAATGGCCATAGAAATAAAATTGTGATAATCATTGCATAACATGGATTTACCCACAGTAAATATATGTATATATGTATATTTTACATTTTTTAATTGAAGTATACTTGATTTACAATGTTGTGCCAGTCTCTTCTGTACAGCAAACTGACTCAGTTTTACACATATATACATTTTTAAAAATATTCTTTTCCATTATGGTTTATCCCAAGAGATTGGATATAGTTCCCTGTGCTATACAGTAGGACCTTATTGTTCATAGTATATTTTTGAGTCTTTGCTATCTTTCTTATCTTTTTTTTTTTTTTTGCTCCAGTTCAGTTCTTTGAGACTTCCCTGGTGGTCCAGTGGTTAAGACTTCGCCTTCCAATGCAGGGGGTGCAGGTTCCATCCCTGGTTGGGGAGCTAAGATCCCACATGCTTCGTGGCCAAAAGAACAAAACATAAAACAGTTCAGTTCTTTATCACCTTTCATCTGAAAATTGTAATAGCTCTTTAACTGCTCTTAGTACTGGCAGGTCTTTTCTTCAGGTCTTTTCTTCCACCTAGGTCAAAATGATCTATCACAAACACACATAATGTGTTAACTTCCTTATGTAAAATAGTTTGAGGCCTTCCATTGCATCCTAGACAAATGTAATCATATTAGCATGGAATGAAGGACACTCTAGGACCCAGCCCTACCTATTTCTTCAGTCTTGTCTTTAGCACTCACATAACTCAGAAAGCTTTCCCCCATCTCCTCCCACATACCAGACTATTTCTCACTGCCTGGAATTTCTTTTCAACTTGCTTCACCTGGCCAATTTTTTTCATTTAAAAAATTAACTCAGCTACTATACCTGCCCTCCCCAGTGGGTTGGACTAAATGTACCTTCTCTGGGTATCCCCCTGTAAGTGTCTATTTTACAGCTCATGAGTGAATCTTGGAATTTTTAAATTATATACCAGTCTTTTTTTATTACTCAATGTACTCCTCAAGACAAAATTTCATTTATCTTTTTACACTTACTTCCCAGCATACTGTATACATAACTTATGGTTAATAAATATTGAAGTGACTTGTTGAATGTCAGTTGAAGTCCTTTCAGTAAAATATATCACACATGTGCTCAGACAAGTGATATCTCAAACAAACAACCAAGCAGGCAAACAAACATACTAAAATTCCTGGAATAGGAAGGTGGATAGCAATATTTCTAGTTTTACTGGCTATATCCTTACATCTATTTGTTTATTTTACTTTAAATCAGCTTCAATAATTTTGATTTTGACTTCAATTAAACTTATACATAAAATAAATCAATCATAATCCGTATTTCTTCATTTTTCCAAATGTGGTCCCAAGAAAATCTCTAATGAACAAGGTTCCCTCTTTTTTTTGGACCACCCATCTTTCTTTCCTATATACGCTCTGTAAAGTATCATATATTTTACCACAAAAAATATGAGTGATGAACTGAAACAATGGCTTTATTTAGAAATAATCTGACCTTTTAGCTTTAATTAAAGGCTATTGACTAACCCCCTCAATATGACTTTGAATTTGATCACTTTAATATACTTAGATTTCATTTTAAATGACATTTATTGATTACTTATTTGTACCAAACATTATAAATATCAACTGAATACTTGAAACAACCTGTGCGTTGCATACTATTTTTACTTTCCTGGTGAGGAAATATGACATCGAGTGGTGAAGTAAATGTTCAGTGTAACAAATAGTAAATGTCAACTCTCAGAGAAGCAAAGTAGACTAATTCATTTTACTTCAGACTTATTTTTCTTGATCACAAGTATTATCCTGTTTTTACTTACCTTCTGTGATAGAGGTATATTAGAGTATAACTATTACTATATGAATTGAATTTTAATAGAAAAATTTTGAAAATTCTAGAAATAGATTCATAATATATTATCATTACTAATAAAATACATTTGAACTTGTAATTTTGGTTTTTTTAATTTGTTTTGAGAGGCAGAATTTCTTTTCTCCATTCATTCTAGGGGAAAGAAATCTAGATTTCTAATCATTCCAAAGTTTTATGTATACTCTCAAGAAATGAAGCAAAACAACTTCTACTTATAATAGGCCTTTCTCTCCAGTTGGACAAACTGGCCCAATAATATCACATTACAATGAAAGTTTGGCTTAAAATGTTTAAAATATAAGCTGTGTAACCTAGCCACAGCTGGAGGGAGCCAATAATGTTCTCCTACTGTTTGATGACAAAAAGAACTTCAGGGAAGTTGCATTTATCCTGCTCTTTCACTATGCAGCAAGGTGACTGCCAAGTTGAGTTTCACAATAGTTTAAACGGTCTAAAACTAAAAACATTTGGTGGAGTGATATTTCACCATAGTAGCTCCATTGGTCAATAGCTGAACCAAGAGTTTGCACAAAGAAGGAAAGAGGAAAATGCTTTGTCTTTGTTGCAGAGAATTCTATCCAAATTAACTTGCATTTGATTACTTAATACTTCAGAAATGACAAAATTTTCAATGGAGTATAGTTTGTCTTTGGTGCTTTTCAACTCTCTGTCACTTCTATATCTCATCCTCTTTCATGTCCTTTGCCTTATATCCCTAGAGACCTTTCAAGCTTTGCTACTAGTTCTAAGTCTCCTTGACCTTGAAGACTGTCTGATAAGAATTACCCTTTCCATAAATATCTGCTTTATAATATGGTGCTCTGATAATTTTCCATGTCAATAGTTTATCAAATGTCTGTTATGCCAGAAATTGAGTTAAGTGTTAGCATGTGTTGGATATTCAACTAATATTATTGGAAGAGAAAATGATACAATGATGAATAAGACCCAGTCCCTACTCTGGAGGAGACTATCGTTTAGTAAGAAAGTTAGATTAGCCAATAATTAAATTCTGTTACCTTACAATAGATAATGTGTCAGATACATCAGTACAGTGTTATGGAAATGTGGTGAGCAGAAAAAATTATTCTGCAGGATGCTGACAGAGGGAAGGGAGGCTTCATTGAAGAAGCAACTTTGAGTCTTGTATTTTGCAGGCAGTGATTGAGACAGATGTTGAGGCATGCATAAACCAATGGGGTTGAGAAAGGACCCAACATGTCCTGAGTCTTTCTGTTCAGTTTGGCAAGAACACATGGGGTTGGGTAGGGAGTGTTAAGAGATAAGCTTGGACAATTAACTTGCTCTAGGCTTTCAAGAGCTTTCTTTGAAACATTAATGAGTTTGAATTGTTACCAAATGGGCAATGGGGGACAAAAAATATTTAAAAAAATAATTAGAAAGAGTGACATAGAGAAAGGGAGATAGTTGCAATAATTAAGAGTGCCAGCTTTGCCTCTTACTAGCTATGTTAACAAATTACTTATCCTTTTTGTGTGTCAGTTTTGTCTATAAAATAGTGCTAATGTGTATGATTGGTGTAAAGATTAAGTGAGATAATAAAGACTAAGTATTTAGAATGAGTGTTTGGAAAAAAATTTTAAAAACACTGTAGATGAATGAATAAATGAAGTGAGAGTGGAGAAGATGCATCAAATTAAGGAGCTTTCTAGAGTAAAAGAGCCTGTAATTGGTTACTGGTTGCTTCTGATAGGAGAGGTAGAGAAAGAAATGAAGTTACTTATTAAGGTTATTAAGGTTTCCAGCTTGAGAAACAAGTATGGTCACATGAAAGCTTACAGGAGGCCAGGGATGATTGAAGGAATTACTGTTAACACTTTTGTACAAAATCTTTTCAAGAAAACTCTGGTACATTCAGTTCACCTTGAAATACAGAGGACTGGGACTTAGAATAGAGGTAGTCGTTGGGATAGAAAGACTTGGGAGTTAGTGAGAATGAAGGAAGATTGTTTAAGCCATTCAAAAATGAGTGCATGGAGTAAGAGATAGAATCACTGGGGTACTCCAGTTTTTAAGATGGACAGAGGAGAAATTTCTAAAGATAGATTTATAGATATATTAGAAATGGAGGTATTCCAGTGCAAGGACTCTTACATGGAAGCATAACACATATGCAACATTATATTTTTGAAAAATAAAATCACTTTTTAAATAGAACATTAGAGGGAATAACTTTTCCAATCACAACCATGATTATCATTTTACAACTCTATTTTTAAACTTCTTTTCCCTAAACAAATGTTTCTTTACATATTTGTGATTGGATTATAATAATTTACAACCTACTTCTTTCACTTAACATTTAATATGATCATCCCCCCCAAAAAAACTTAATATGATCCATATTGTCACATAATCATAATCAGCACATTTAGCAGCTATAATAGTCCATGTTGAATTGTACCATATTTATTTAACTATTTTTAATTGGTAGATATAATTTTATTTATTTATTTATTTTGTTCTGGCAAGTATTTTCAGACCTAAAATTCCTTTCTAAATTTCTCATTTTTTCTTAGGTAGTTCTATTTATGAGAGCAAACACTGATCATAAAATGTCTATTCAACAGAATTGCTATTTACTTTTACAATAAACTACCACATAAAACTTTCCAGCAATTACCATTTTCATACTTAATTATTATTGTCATCTTCAATCCCTTCATTTTTCAGTGATTTTCATTCAAGATATGGGTACTGACATCAAATGCTCCATTTAAAAAAAAATCATATTTTGGCCAGTCTTACTATTACCAAATAGTATTTAATTGTTAAAACACTTCAAAATATTAAAAAATACTGCTTCCCAACCTAAGTGTCCATCAACAGATAAATGGACAAAGAAGATGTGGCACATATATACAATGGAATATTACTCAGCCATAAAAAGAAACGAAATTGAGTTATTTGTAGTGAGGTGGATGGACCTAGAGTTTGTCATACAGAGTGAAGTAAGTCAGAAAGAGAAAAACATATACAGTATGCTAACACATATACATGGAATCTAAAAAAAAAAAAAAAAGGTTCTAAAGAACCTAGGGGCAGGACAGGAATAAAGATGCAGATGTAAAGAATGCACTTGAGGACACAGGGAAGGGGAAGGGTAAGCTGGGATGAAGTGAGAGAGTGGCATGGACATATATACACTACCAAATGTAAAATAGATAGCTAGTGGGAAACAGCCGCATAGCACAGGGAGATCAGCTCCAGGCTTTGTGACCACCTAGAGGGGTGGGATAGGGAGGGTGGGAAAGAGGGAGACGCAAGAGGGAAGAGATATGGGGATATATTTATATGTATAACTGATTCACTTTGTTATAAAGCAGAAACTAACACACCATTGTAAAACATTTATACCCCAATAAAGATGTTAAAAAAAAATACTGCTTCAAATAATCTTAGATATTTGTTTAAAAAACTTAAGTCTTTATTCATTATTAAAGAACTAACTATATGAGTCACAAATATATATGAATATAGAATAAATAGGCATAATTGAGGAAATTAATTTGATAACATAGGTCAATATAAAAACCCATTCTGTCTCTATCATTTAGTTTCCCGTTGAAAATAATCATATTTCCTTTGGTCTCACTTCTTGCATTTTTTACAAATGAAATAATCACCTACCACATTTCTATCTCATTTTTTCAAACCACTTGAATTTTGTATATATTGTAATAATACCCTGGGACCTCTTAATAGTATTGAGGGTCTCTTAAATTGTTTCATTTCTTCATTTAAAATAATCATTAAATGATAACTATGCGGCCAGCTTTCACTCACTCACTCTTGTCTACTTTTTTAAACTTTTCAGCGTAATCTTTAGCAACAAATTTGAGCGGGGGGAAGGAAAAAAATAGCTCAGCAAAACAGTTTGCTGTTAGAAGATTTTGAAAATACTTTGGTGTGAATTATTTTGGTTTCCTTTGAAGTTTTAATACTGTTGGTGTTTTTACTGATTTGTGTTCCCCCCATTCTATATTATCACAAAGAGAAATTTGTTTGATGACACTACAAAAAAAAAGTTTAAAAGCCATTGTCTGGGGTTAGAAATATACATTTGACAGAAAGTTCCCTTGCAGGGTTTACGGGACCTGGAGTTAATTAATTCAATTCGTTTAGGATCTGCAGAGCCTTGTGGTTTAGTTAGATTTCAATGGGGTTGAAATTTTGTACAAAATACGGCTGATGACTTGCCAATAAAACGTCAACATAAAGTAAAATAGATTCTCATAGCACACTGAATGAGAAACCAGATCTTTTATAAAACTGGTAGAGGGATATTTTTATTTTATGTTCTATTTTCTGTTTCACTTTGGAAATTCTATTTGTTTGCACATAATTCAATTCTTAACATTCATTTTGCTTTAACCTGTGATTCTACTTAACTAAAAACAAAAACAAAAACAAACTTTTGAGTACCTATCATGTTCAAGCCACTCTACTGGATTCAAGAATATTAGAGCATTCAGACAACTCTCTTTCCTTAAGGAATTCATATTCTGGTTAAGGAAACAGACTATATGCTTTTTGGCAGAAGGATTAATTTACTAATTGAACAAATGTTTATTGAGCATTTCCAATATACTGAATTAGAGACACATTTGTAAAAAAGATGAGGAGTTGGGTGTTTGGTAGCATCAAAAAGTAATAAAAGTAAGTTCAGATAATGATAAATTCTAAGAAGACAAAAAAGCAGGGGAAGGGTAGAGAGTGGTTATGTGTGCATGAATATGTGTGTTTGTGTGTGTGTGTGTGTGTGTTGGTGAATATTTTACAAAAGATGGTCAGAGAAGGTCTCATGAGAGAAGTAGGCCAGGAAAAGATGTGGAGAAATTAAAGACAAAGAAGGATTACAGTGCAGGGGCCCATGAGCCTAGTGAGTAAGGGCAGAATGACAAATCCCAGAGCAGAAATGAGGAGGCAGTGTGGGTAGGTACAGAGTGATGTGTGATGCTTTTGTCTTTTCTTCTAAGTACAGGAACACACTAGAGGGTTTTCAGCAGGGTTGTGACCTGATATGATTGCATTTTTAAAATATCAGTTTGGCTGCTGTATGGAGAATGAATTGCAGAGGGCAAAAGGAGAAATAGTCTAGTCAGAAGGTTATTGCAGTAAAATAATAGCATAAACAACAATACAAATAAGTTATGAGAAAAAGTAAGTCATACTTAATGCCAATGGACTTAGCTTTGATTTGCTGTTAAAGAAATGTTCCTTAATAGGAGTCTGTGATACAAAGAAGGGCAAGTCCATCACAGGCAATGGAAAACTGTTTTGGTAAAAGAGGTCTGAGTTTACATTACCTCTTTCTGGGCAATGAGTAGTCCTAGCTGAGTGAAATGGAGTATCTATGAAGAAGAATATTAGGCAATAAATCTGTGTAGGCAAGAGACCCAGATTGTGGAGAACATAAAATACAAATTTAGGAATTAGTTCATTCTGTAGGCAGCAGAAATAACTGTAGATATCTGAAGAGGACAATAGAATGCACAGTTTGGTGCTTTAGACAAGTTGATCTAGCAGTGGTTTGTAGTATTTTTTGAGGTACTATATTGGATGCAAGAGGATCTACTAGGGAGAAAAGTATCCTGAGGTATATGAGGTGAGCATCTGGGCAGAGGCCAGGTTTCATTGTTAGGTGAGAGACAATGGAAAGAAAGTATTAATGTAATGGGTTGAAGGAGAAGGAAAGATGAAAGGTAACTCCAAGTTTATATAGAATATACATATCACCTTTAATTCTTCAACAAACTGATGACGTAGGTAATATTCTTATTTTACAGATGAAGAAACTGAGGTGCTCAAGGCATAGTAGCTTGCCAAGTTCTCAGAGCTAATGAGTGTCAGATGGGACTTTTAAACCCAGGTAAATTATATAACACTGTCCCCAAAATGCTCTGAAATAATTTAACGTTTCTAAAGATTGATTGTGTATGCATATTGTACTGTGTTCTCAAGATATTTATTTTCATGGAATAGTTGTTATACTTGATAACTGCTGTGCTCATTTACAGATACTGTTGATGGTGTACTCCAGATATTTAAAGCAATCAAAACTGTGTTTAAATAGAAATTTGACTTTTATTCTCATTGTTTTCATTTAATCACAAAAATAATATTAATGTATTGGTTTCTAATGTCTTATATATTATATGTTTTATTGCATCTGCTCCCTTACTGATTGAATCAACTATAACACTCTTATTGTAAACCAACACACAGATAAAAAAGGGGGATAAAGTCAAAGGAATCAAATTGAGGAAACAATTTAGTAGAAGAGTAAATGCTTTTACAATAAGTTTAAACTTATAATTTAAAATAGTTTAAAAATTATAGGTGCAATATGTATTTTTAATCTATCTTTTCTTGCCAAGTTAATATTAAAATGTGTTAGACCTGAAAATAGATAGAACACCCCTTAGGTTCTTATACCTGGTCTTATACAATAGCATTCTTTGATATTAATGAACTATTTCAATTTAATTCTTTCAGTTATTATAGAAATGATGAACTTGGTGTTCTGACTTATTTGTTCTATCTAAAGAGCACTAATACTTTATTATCTCTCTGGAATTTGATTCCATTTTGTAAGAACAGTTCAGGGACTGAACTATGTAATAATTGTACAGAACTGACCCTTTCTAAATATTTAATGTAAATCACCATAAATTAATATTTATTGATTTCACACAGTGGACCAGGTATTGTAGCAAAGTAGATCTACGGTATATTTAAAGTAGACAGCCTATATCTTCATTGTCCACCTTTCAATGATATTTTTGACTGAAAAATATTTTTTTTGATTGTTATGCTTAGTCTTATACATGTTTTTGCAAATAGTATTGTGAATTACATAAATACTAATTGAGATAGCTTTCAAATGAAGGAAATAAGGCTTCTGTTGGGTGGCTATGAGCCAGAATATAAGTTCAGTTCAATAATTTTTTTCATTAATAACCTGGTAGGTGTGAGGTCCTGAGTGAGCACTGAACAAAAAGAATATCTGTATAACAACAATAGTGATAGTTACACACATTAGTTCATTTAATGCTCCTAACAACCTTGGGAACCTGATCTTATTTATGATCACCCCATTTTCATGGATAATAAAAATGAGGTTCTAAGGTTAAATAACATGACCAAAAACATGGGATGGCAGAGCCACAATTATAATCCAAGTATGTATGACCATGAGTGCTATAAAATGCTCTTAAGTACTATATTTTTAAAGCAATTAAAAGGTATGTCAATTGGCTAATGAAAATGTTCGATAAAATAAGAATTTTCCTAAATTTTGATCAAGCCATGCAAGATATTATATTAATTGTTCCTTTTCCTTAGAATGTTACCATTGTTGTAGATTTATTTACTATATAATTTGGTCTATTCTTTGGAAAGATAATAGCATGGAAAGTAGATTTAAAGGGAAAGAAAATTGATATAGAAATATATATTTGGTAGTCACATGATATAGTGTGGATAAAAATTAGGAGGGTCTGAAATAAATTCATTAATTAGTATACTGGTATAAATAGTAAAAACAAATAGTATAAACAATATTTAGTGAGTGCCTAATATGGGCTGGAGACTGGTGTAAACACAAAGTCCTCAATCTCATTGAGCTTACATTTCACAAAAAGTAAATGTATGTCAGGAGGTAATAGGTGCTGTGAAGAGCTGGGAGCATGCAGAAGAGGGGCTTTGGGGTTGGGGTGTTGGAGACAGGATTTTCACTATTTTTTATACTTGGTTAGGGAAGTCTTGAAACTGTCTTGAGATAGATGGAGTGATGTACTGTGTCAAAAACTCCTACTACCTCCTATAAAATGAGAACAAAGGAATGACCATTAATTTGATGGTGTAGAAGTCTCCAGGGTCTTGAAAAAGCTATTGTATGGATTGGTAAGAAGATAAGCCTGATTGAATTGGTTCAAGATGATATGAGAAGAGGAAGGGGAGATAGTATTAACAATTCTTTGAGTTTTGCTATAAAACAAAGCAGATAAATGGAAGAGTAGTTGGATAGGAATGTGCATCAAGGAAGGTTTGTTGTAATTTTTAAGATGAAAAAATTTCTTAAATCAAGTTGCATGTTGATGGGAATCATCCAGTAAAGAGGAAAAATCAAGGAGACAGGAGGTAGGGTGATATTCTGGAGTATTGTCTTTGACTAGCTAAACAGGTATGGATGGCTTCCAAGTAGAGGAGGGATTAGCTTTAGGTAGAAGTAGGGCAGCTCATGCAAATTAACAGAAGAAAATATGTAATATATGGATACAGATGAAAGTAAGTGGGTGGATGTGGTACTAGCAACATTTAGAAGTTCTCTCTTGATTGCATTTTTTTTAAAGAAATAGAAATCATAGCTGAGAATCAAAAATAGAGAAAAATTCTAAAGAGGGGATAGAAGTGTGAAAACTCAAGAGAACTCAGTTTGGTGAAAGAGTATTATACAGAAAAAAATGTATTTTGAGGATGTTATGTTTAAGGTCCTGTGGGTCATTCAAGAAGAGAGGATATGCAATCCTTTTGCTTAGTCAGGAGATGAAGACTAGAAACAGATATGGGTACTAGTGGCATAGTTATAGTAATTTAAACCATGATGTAAAAGATATGGCCAGAGAGAATGAGCAAAGTGAAGAGAGGAAGCCAAGGTCATAATTAAAGTATTTCATCATTTGTTTAGGTAAGGGAAGAGTGCCAGCAAAGGAGAAAATATAAAACAACAACAAAACAGAGAGGGATAAAGAAAACTAGGATAAGGTAACTAGATGAACATTTACAAGAGAGTGTTCAGTTTTTGGTTTTGTTTTTAACATCTTTATTGGAGTATAATTGCTTTACAATGGTGTGTTAGTTTCTGCTTTATAACAAAGTGAATCAGCTATACATATACATATATCCCATATCTCTTCCCTCTTGCATCTCTCTCCATCCCACACTCCCTATCCCACCCCTCTAGGTGGTGACAAAGCACTGAGCTGATCTCCCTGTGCTATGCGGCTGCTTCCCACTAGCTGTGGGTTTTACATTTAGTAGTGTATATATGTCAATGCTACTCTCTCACTCCGTCCCAGCTTACCCTTCCCCCTCCCCATGTCCTCAAGTCCATTCTCCACATCTGCATCTTTATTCCTGTCCTGCCTCTAGGTTCTTCAGAACCTTTTTTATTTTTTTTAAAGATTCCATATATATGTGTTAGCATACGGTATTTGTTTTTCTCTTTCTGACTTACTTCACTCTGTATGGCAGACTCTAGGTCCACCCACCTCACTACAAATAATGCAATTTCGTTTCTTTTTATGGCTGAGTAATATTCCATTGTATATATGTGCCACATCTTCTTTATCCATTCATCTATCGATGGACACTTAGGTTGCTTCCACATCCTGGCTATTGTAACTAGAGCTGCAATGAACATTGTGGTACATGACTCTTTGAATTATGGTTCTCTCTGGGTATATGCTCAGTAGAATTACTGGGTCATATGGTAGTTCTATTTTTAGTTTTTTTAATTTTTTAAGGAACCTCCATACTATTCTCCAGAGTGGATGTATCAATTTACATTCCTACCAACAGTGCAAGAGGGTCCCTTTTTCTCCACACCCTCTCCAGCATTTATTGTTTGTAGATTTTATGATGATGGCCATTCTGACCAGTGTGAGATGATATCTCATTGTCGTTTTGATTTGCATTTCTCTAATGATTAATGATGTTGAGCATTCTTTCATGTGTTTCTTGGCAATCTGTATATCTTCTTTGGAGAAATGTCTATTTACATCTTCTGCCCATTTTTGGATTGGGTTGTTTGTTTTTTTAATATAAAGCTGCATGAGCTGCTTGTAAATTTTGGAGATTAATCCTTTGTCAGTTACTTCATTTGCAAATATTTTCTCCCATTCTGAGGGTTGTCTTTTTGTCTTGTTTATGGTTTCCTTCGCTGTGTAAAACTTTGAAGATTCATTAGGTCCCATTTGTTTATTTTTGTTTTTATTTCTGTTTCTCTAGGAGGTGGGTCGAAAAGGATCTTGCTGTGATTTATGTCATAGAATGTACTGCCTATGATTTTTCTCTAAGAGTTTGATAGTGTCTGGCCTTACATTTAGGTCTTTAATCTATTTTAAGTTTATTTTTTGTATGGTGTTAGGAAGTGTTCTAATTTCATTCTTTTACATGTAGCTGTCCAGTTCTCCCAGCACCACTTATTGAAGAGGCTGTCTTTTCTCCATTACATATTCTTGCCTCCTTTATCAAAAATAAAGTGACCATATGTGTGTGGGTTTATCTCTGGGCTTTCTTTTTTTTTTTTTTTTTTTTTTTTTTTTTTTTTTTTTTTCACACACACTGTATTTTATTTTTACAAGAGATAAATAGACTGACACCAAGCATTGTACATGGATGACCACAACAAAAGCAACAATGATTGCAATTACCAAACATGAAACACACTCATACTATGTCATAATATTGACATTCAGTCCAGTAATCCTCCACTGCAACAGCTCCTTTACTTTGCAGTGAAAATTGATTTGTATATTCTTTGCCTCTGAGTTCTTGTGGGATTTTTTTCTTTTTTTAAATTCAACCAGAAAGTCACAAAAATTATACTCATCCTCATCAGTTCACTCAGTCCCATGTAATTAATTTTTTTTTTTTCATCTTGATCTTTTGTTAGCACTTTTATGAGCTCATCAGTTTTTCATTAGAGTTCTGAAAATGCTTATTCATTCAGTTCAGCAGTACAGTCAGGTACCAGAAACCTGTACTTGTCAGAGTCTTTTCCATGAATTTCCTGAAGATGAAACCCTTTTATAGGAACATATTTATAAAAGCATCAGAGTACACCCAGAACTGTCTGTAAATGACAAAAGACTTAAAAATGACCACGGTTAAAGATTTGATGAAAGTTCATAATAATGCAGTTGACAAGAAAATTAGTTATTTCTGAGATATACATTTTAAAGTAATAACTAGGATTATGACTTATAACATTATACCAGAACATATAAGATTTTTAGAAATTTCATGTAATGTCTGAAACATTTATATTAACATATTTCCATACAAATAACCCAATGAAAGTTTAGTATTAGTTGTTTTGTTTGTTTGTTTATACTGCAGGTTCTTATTAGTCATCAATTTTATACACATCAGTGTATACATGTCAATCCCAATCGCCCAATTCAGCACACCACTATCCCCACCCCACCGCAGTTTTCCCCCCTTGGTGTCCATATGTCTGTTCTCTACATCTGTGTCTCAACTTCTGCCCTGCAAACCGGCTCATCTGTACCATTTTTCTAGGTTCCACATACATGCGTTAATATACAATATTTGTTTTTCTCTTTCTGACTTACTTCACTCGGTATGACAGTCTCTAGATTCATCCACGTCTCAACAAATGACTCAATTTCGTTCCTTTTTATGGCTGAGTAATATTCCATTGTATATATGTACCACAACTTCTTTATCCATTCGTCTGTCGATGGGCATTTAGGTTGCTTCCATGACCTGGCTATTGTAAATAGTGCTGCAATGAACATTCGGGTGCATGTGTCTTTTTGAATTACAGTTTTCTCTGGGTATATGCCCAGTAGTGGGATTGCTGGGTCATATGGTAATTCTATTTTTAGTTTTTTAAGGAACCTCCATATTGTTCTCCATAGTGGCTGTATCAATTTACATTCCCACCAACAGTGCAAGAGGGTTCCCTTTTCTCCACACCCTCTCCAGCATTTGTTGTTTGTAGATTTTCTGATGATGCCCATTCTAATTGGTGTGAGGTGATACCTCATTGTAGTTTTGATTTGCATTTCTCTAATAATTAGTGATGTTGAGCATCTTTTCATGTGCTTCTTGGCCGTCTGTATGTCTTCTTTGGAGAAATGTCTATTTAAGTCTTCTGCCCATTTTTGGATTGGGGTGTTTGTTTCTTTAATATTGAGCTGAATGAGCTGTTTATATATTTTGGAGATTAATCCTTTGTCCGTTGATTCGTTTGCAAATATTTTCTCCCATTCTGAGGGTTGTCTTTTCGTCTTGTTTATGGTTTCCTTTGCTGTGCAAAAGCTTTGAAGTTTCATTAGGTCCCATTTGTTTATTTTTGTTTTTATTTCCATTACTCTAGGAGGTGGATCAAAAAAGATCTTGCTGTGATTTATGTCAAAGAGTGTTCTTCCTATGTTATCCTCTAAGAGTTTTATAGTGTCCAGTCTTACATTTAGGTCTGTAATCCATTTTGAGTTTATTTTTGTGTATGGTGTTAGGGAGTATTCTAATTTCATTCTTTTACATGTAGCTGTCCAGTTTTCCCAGCACCACTTATTGAAGAGACTGTCTTTTCTCCATCGTATATCTTTGCCTCCTTTGTCATAGATTAGTTGACCATAGGTGCGTGGGTTTATCTCTGGGCTTTCTATCCATTCCATTGATCTGTATTTCTGTTTTTGTGTCAGTACCGTATTGTCTTGATTACTGTAGCTTTGGAATATAGTCTGAAGTCGGGAGCCTGATTCCTCCAGCTCCATCTTTCTTTCTCAAGATTGCTTTGGCTATTCGGGGTCTTTTGTTTTTCCATACAAATTGTGAAATTGTTTGTTCTAATTCTGTGAAAAATGCCCTCGGTAGTTTGATAGGGATTGCACTGAATCTGTAGATTGCTTTGGGTAGTACAGTCATTTTCACAATGTTGATTCTTGCAATCCAAGAACATGGTATATCTCTCCATCTATTTGTATCATCTTTGATCTCTTTCATAAGCATCTTATAGTTTACTGCATACAAGTCTTTGGTCTCCTTGGGTAGGTTTATTCCTAGGTATTTTATTCTTTTTGTTGCAGTGGTAAATGGGAGTGTTTCCTTAATTTCACTTTCAGATTTTTCATCATTAGTGTATAGGAATGCAAGAGATTTCTGTGCATTAATTTCATATCCTGCTACTTTACCAAATTCATTGATTAGCTCTAGTAGTTTTCTGGTAGCATCTTTAGGATTCTCTATGTATAGTATCATGTCATCTGCAAACAGTGACAGCTTTACTTCTTCTTTTCTGATTTGGATTCCTTTTATTTCTTTTTCTTCTCTGATTGCTGTGGCTAACACTTCCAAAACTATGTTGAATAATAACGGTGAGAGTGGGCAACCTTGTCTTATTCCTGATCTTAGAGGAAATGGTTTCAGTCTTTCACTATTGAGGGTGATGTTGGCTGAGGGTTTGTCATATATGGCCTTTATTATGTTGAGGTAAGTTCCCTCTATGCCTACTTTCTGGAGGGTTTTTATCATAAATGTGTGTTGAATTTTGTTGAAAGCTTTTTCTGCATCTATTGAGATGATCATATGGTTTTTATCCTTCAGTTTGTTAATATGGTGTATCACATTGATTGATTTGCGTTTATTGAAGAATCCTTGCATTCCTGGCATAAACCCCATTTGATCATGCTGTATGATCCTTTTAATGTGCTGTTGGATTCTGTTTGCTAGTATTTTGTTGAGGAATTTTGCATCTATGTTCATCAGTGATATTGGCCTGTAGTTTTCTTTCTTTGTGACATCTTTGTCTGGTTTTGGTATCAGGGTGTTGGTGGCCTCATAGAATGAGTTTGGGAGTATTCCTCCCTCTGCTATATTTTGGAAGAGTTTGAAAAGGATAGGTGTTAGCTCTTCTCTAAATGTTTGGTAGAATTAGCCTGTGAAGCCTACTGGTCCTGGGCTTTTGTGTGTTGGAAGATTTTTAATCACAGTTTCAATTTCAGTGCTTGTGATTGGTCTGTTTATATTTTCTATTTCTTCCTGGTTCAGTCTCAGAAGGTTGTGCTTTTCTAAGAATTTATCCATTTCTTCCAGGCTGTCCATTTTATTGGCAGATAGTTGCTTGTAGTAATCTCCCATGATCCTTTGTATTTCTGCAGTGTCAGTTGTTACTTCTCCTTTTTCATTTCTAATTCTGGTGATTTGAGTCTTCTCCCATTTTTCTTGATGAGTCTGGCTAATGGTTTATCAATTTTGTTTATCTTTTCAAAGAACCAGCTTTTAGTTTTATTGATCTTTGTTATTGCTTCCTTCATTTCTTTTTCATTTATTTCTGATCTGATCTTTATGATTTCTTTCCTTCTGCTAACTTTGGGGATTTTTGTTCTTCTTTTTCTAATTGCTTTAGTTGTAAGTTTAGTAGTTTATTTGAGATTTTTCTTGTTTCTTAAGGTAGGATTGTATTGGTATAAACTTCCCTCTTAGAAATGCTTTTGCTGCATCCCATAGGTTTTGTGTCATTGTGTTTTCAGTGTCATTTGTTTCTAGGTATTTTTTGATTTCCTCTTTGATTTCTTCAGTGATCTCTTGGTTATTAAGTAGTGTGTTGTTTAGCCTCCATGTGTTTGTATTTCTTACAGTTTCTTTCCTGTAATTGATATCTAGTCTCATAGCATTGTAGTCGGAAAAGATAATTGATATGATTTCAATTTTCTTAAATTTACCAAGGCTTGATTTGTGACGCAGATATGATCTATCCTGGAGAATGTTCCATGAGCGCTTGAGAAGAAAGTGTTTTCTGTTGTTTTTGGATGGAATGTCCTATAAATATCAATTAATTCCATCTTGTTTAATGTATCATTTAAAGCTTGTGTTTCCTTATTGATTTTCATTTTGGGTGATCTGTCCATTGGGGAAAGTGGGGTGTTAAAGTCCCGTACTATGATTGTGTTACTGTCGATTTCCCCTTTTATGGCTGTTAGTATTTGCCTTATGTACTGAGGTGCTCCTATGTTGGGTGCATAAATATTTACAATTGTTATGTCTTCTTCTTGGATTGATCCCTTGATCATTATGTAGTGACCTTCTTTGTTTCTTGTAATAGTCTTTGTTGTGAAGTCTATTTTGTCTGATAAGAGAATTGCTACTCCAGCTTTCTTCTGATTTCCATTTGCATGGAATATCTTTTTCCATCCCCTCACTTTCAGTCTGTATGTGTCCCTAGGTCTGAAGTGGGTCTCTTGTAGACAGCATATATACAGGTCTTGTTTTTCGATCCATTCAGCCAATCTATATCTTTTGGTTGGAGCATTCAATCCATTTACATTTAAGAGAATTATTGATATGTATGTTCCTATTACCATTTTCTTAATTGTTTTGGGTTTTTTTATTGTAGGTCTTTTCCTTCTCTTGTGTTTCCTGCCTAGAGAAGTTCCTTTAGCATTTGTTGTAGAGCTGGTTTGGTGGTGCTGAATTCTCTTAGCTTTTGCTTGTCTGTAAAGGTTTCAATTTTTCCATTGAACCTGAATGAGATCCTTGCTGGGTAGAGTAATCTTTGTTGTAGGTTTTTCCCTTTCATCCCTTTAAGTATGTCCTGCCACTCCCTTCTGGCTTACAGAGATTCTGCTGAAAGATCAGCTGTTAACCTTATGGGGATTCCCTTGTATGTTATTTGTTGTTTTTCCCTTGCTGCTTTTAATATTTTTTCTTTGCATTTAATTTTTGATAGTTTGATTAATATATGTCTTGGCATGTTTCCTCTTGGATTTATCCTGTATGGGACTCTCTGTGCTTCCTGGACTTGATTAATTATTTCTTTCCCATGTTAGGGAAGTTTTCAACTATAATCTCTTCAAATATTTTCTCAGTCCCTTTCTTTTTCTCTTCTTCTTCTGGGACCCCTATAATTTGAATGTTGGTGCATTTAATATTGTCCTAGAGGTCTCTGAGACTGTTCTTAATTCTTTCATTCTTTTTTCTTACTCTGCTCTGCAGTAGTTATTTCCACTATTTTAACTTCCAGGTCACTTATCCGTTTTTCTGCCTCAGTTATTCTGCTATTGATTCCTTCTATAGAATTTTTAATTTCATTTCTTGTGTTGTTCATCATTATTTGCTCTTTAGTTCTTCTACGTCCTTGTTAAACGTTTCTTGTATTTTCTCCATTCTATTTCCAAGATTTTGGATCATCCTTACTATCATTATTCTGAATTCTTTTTCAGGCAGACCGCCTATTTCCTCTTCATTTGTTTGGTCTGGTGGGTTTTTCCCTTGCTCCATCATCTGCTGTGTGTTTCTCTGTCTTCTCATTTTGCTTAACTTACTGTGTTTGGGGTCTCCTTTTCGCAGGCTGCAGGTTCATAGTTCCCATTGTTTTTGGTGTCTGTCCCCAGTGGCTATGGTTGGTTCAGTGGGTTGTGTAGGCTTCCTGGTTAAGGGGATTAGTACCTGTGTTCTGGTGGATGAGGCTGGATCTTGTCTTTCTGGTGGGTAGGTCCGCATCTGGTGGTGTGTTTTGCGGTGTTTGTGATGTTATTATTAATTTAGGCAGCCTCTCTGCTAATGGGTGTGTTTGTGTTCCTGTCTTGCTAGTTGTTTGGCATAGGGTGTCCAGCACTGTAACTTTCTGGTTGTTGAGTGGAGCTGGGTCTTGGCGTTGAGATGGAAATCTCTGGGAGATTTTCACTGTTTGATATTACTTGGAGCTGGGAGGTCTCTGGTGGACCAATGTCCTGAATTCGGCTCTCCCACCTCAGAGGCACAGGCCTGATGCCCGGCTGGAGTACCAAGTATCATCCACACGGCTCAGAATAAACAGGAGAAAAAAAGAAAGAAAGAAAAAATAAATAAAAGGAAATAAAATAAAGTTATTAAAATAAAAACTAATTATGAAAAATAAAAAATAATATAAAAAAGAAAGAAAGAAAGAAGAGAGCACCCAAACCAAAATACAAATCCACCAATGACAAGAAGTGCTAAAAAAAATAAATAAATAAAAAACCAGACAGAACCCTAGGACAAATGGTAAAAGCAAAGCTATACAGACAAAATCACACACAGAAGCATACACATGCACACTCACAAAATGAGAAAAAGGGGAAAAAATTTGTATATCGTTGCTCCCAAAGTCCACCTGCTCAATTTGGGATGGTTTGTTGTCTATTCAGGTATTCCACAGATGCAGGTACATCAAGTTGATTGTGGAGATTTAATCCACTGCTCCTGATGCTGCTGGGAGAGATTTCCTTTCTCTTCTTTGTTCTCACAGCTCCTGGGGTTCCGCTTTGGATTTGGTCCCTCCTCTGTGTGTAGGTCGCCTGAGGGTGTCTGTTCTTCGCTCAGACAGGACAGGGTTAAAGGAGCAGCTGCTTCGGGGGTTCTGGCTCACTCAGGCCGGGGGGAGGGAAGGGTATGGATGTGGGGCGAGCCTGCGGTGGCGTGACGTTGCAGCAGCCTGAGGCACGCCGTGCATTCTCCCAGGGAAGTTGTCCCTGGATCATGGGACCCTGGCAGTGGCTGGCTGCACAGGCTCCCAGGAGGGGAGGTGTGGAGAGTGACCTGTGCTTGCTCACAGGCTTCTTTGTGTGTGCAGCAGCAGCCTTAGCATCTCATGCTCGTCTCTGGGGTCCGCAGCTATCTGGAGCTCGTTTAGGCGGTGCTGTTAATACCCTCTCCTTGCGCACCATGAAACAAAGAGGCAAGAAAAAGTTTCTTGCCTCTTCGGCAGCTCCAGACCTTTTCCGGACACACTCATGTCTAGCTCTGGCGCACTAGCCCCCTTCAGGCTGTGTTCACGCAGCCAACCCCACTCCTCTCCCTGGGATCCGACCTCCGAAGCCAGAGCCTCAGCTCCCTGCCCTCACCCCCCAGGGGGAAGGAAGCACCTATTCACCTCTCGGGCTGGTGAGTGCTGGTCGGCACCGATCCTCTGTGCGGGAATCTCTCCGCTTTGCCCTCCGCACCCCTGTTGCTGCGCTCTCCTCCGTGGCTCCGAAGCTTCCCCCCTCCGCCACCCGCAGTCTCCACCCGCGAAGGGCCTTCCTAGTGTGTGGAAACCTTTCCTCCTTCACAGGTCCCTCCCACTGGTACAGGTTCGTCCCTATTCTTTTGTCTCTGTTTTTTCTTTTTTCTTTTGCCCTACCCAGGTATGTGGGGAGTTTCTTGCCTTTTGGGAGGTCTGAGGTCTTCTGCCATCATTCAGTAGGTGTTCTGTAGGAGTTGTTCCACATGTAGATGTATTTCTGATGTATTTGTGGGGAGGAAGGTGATCGCCACGTCTTACTCTTCCGCCATCTTGAAGCTCCTCCGAGTGTTCAGTTCTTAAATGAGTTCGAATAGGATGAAGACTAAAAATAGACCATTGCATTTTTAAAATTAGGAGTCTATCGATTATCTAACTAGCAATTATTTCTGAGGAGTGGTGGGTGTAAAGCTATAATCTAATTGGCTGAAGTTTTAAGGTATTTGACCATGACTGTGGAAGGAAACATCCTAAGAGGTTAGTAGCTGTAAAATGAGGTGGAGACCAGGGATTATTTAGATTTTAATAAAAGTTTACTAAATATCCCCTCAGTGCCAGACACCATCCAAGGCGGCCTTGAACAAAGTGGACGCTGTAAACAGAAGAGACAAAACACCAGTCCTCAAATATCCTACATTCTAATTTAGGTTATTTCTTTAGCCTGAGAAGCCTTGAGCATTTTTAAATTTTATATTAGGAGAAAGAGTCAAAAGAGAGAGAGAAATAAAAGAGGTGGTTCAAGGCGTGACAGAGTGAAGGGAAGTTCACAAAGTGCATGGGGTCATTGATATCACAAGAGGAAGCCACTATAAAATGCAAAAAAAAAAAAAAAAAAAAAACCTGGATTTTCAGTTTATGGCATTTACGTGAACAAGGATTTTGTACAGAAACACAGTGGTTCAGTGAGAACAATATAATAGGTTTCAGAAGATTGTGATTCTATCCCCACACTTAACTAACTATACAAACAGAGGAAAGGCCCTTGAGGGACCATGGTTGCTTCTGTGTAAATTAGCGGTATCTGTTCAATAGCAAGGTGTTCTTACATTGGTTAAATGAGATTATAGATTCTCTAAAGAGCCTTATAAGTCAAAACTTTTGTTATAAGAAAATAGTAATTGACAGGGCACATCTGCAAATCTTGTGACCTATATTTTGTGGTTCTTACAATTTAATTTTTATAATCATTATTTTTATTTATTAGACTATAATTGTAGTAAAAATTCATATTTTTATTTGATATTTTAATGTTTTTATATTTGTAAAATACGTTTACATTTATAAAACACTTGATTGTTTATTATGAGCAAGTTAACAAAATAAATTTAGAATATATATTTCCCCGTGACAACTGTGCACTAATACAAGAACAAAGACATTATTATGCCTTGTATGATCACATGTTACAATAGATGAGCCTTGGTTTACAATGACTGCTTTGTCTGATGTTTATTAGCCCATGCCTTGGTGCAGTTGAACTTGTCCTAAATTCACTGTTTCAGAGCTACAACGTGTATAGTACATTCATTGTCCTGTGAATAATACTCTCTGGCTTGAGTCAAGAGACTATAACCTTAGGACTTCTAATGTTCTTTTCTTATAGGTTCTAGAAACTCCTGCTAAAATGTTGAAATACGTAAAGACATTAAAATAGTTCAAATGGTGGAAACTTCATCTGATACGATTTTGAAAAATAACTATGTAATCTGTATAGGATGAGAATTATCCCTCATTTTCCCTCTTGGTGCAAGCATTAATGAATGTCATCTGAGTGTGGATTTCAATTTGTCGTTATTCTATTTAATTCCAAATAAGACAATTCCATGATACACTAACTTTTTTATAATTCTAATCTCTATTACTGGGAGTTTCCAATAATTCTGACATTATTACTTATGTTTTAAAATGATATCACAAAAGTTAAAGACAAAAAATTTGAAGTGTAATATTTTAAATGCTAGAATGCCTTAGAATCTTCTTAGACATATAACATCTGATTTATAAAAACAGTAATGCTCTTTCCCCTTAATCTCTTCTATATTACTAAGTAAACAAATAAATACTTAAATTCAGAAATATTCTATGACTGCCCAGCTACATGTTTGGAATGTAGAGCCTAGAATCTCTTCACTACTGCAGTATATGTCATTGCTTTTGGTGGTTTTAATAATTAATTCTGCAAATATGGTGGTGAGGATAGAGTGAGATTTGGCTCAACCCTGCAATAAGCTAGTTTTCCCTGTGCAGGGGCTGCAAACCATGTGTCTACCCTGAGGCTCTGGTGATTCTGCCCAGTTCCCCCTAAACAGAGTGAAGAGAAGGAAACTTTACTCTCCTTCCCAACTTGCCTCCTTCCTTTTCACCATCTTCATCTTCAATATTTTTTGCTTTCTTAACTGCTATATACTGATTATACTTCTATAAAAAAGGTGGAAAATACTAAAGAAAACTATAATTACTCATAGCTCTGTAACTCAGAATAACCAGTCTTAATACTCTGCTATCCAATCATCTTTTGGTATATTATTTATAATGAACACTGTAATGAATATTTTAGAAAAATTAGACCATTTATTTGATACTGTTTTGTAACCTATGTTTAGATTTGGCAGTGTGCTTGGAGCAACATCATCTATCCTTACATATTCTTCAAGATTATGATTTTTAATTGTTCTATCACATGCTAACATAAGGACGCATTACAATTTAGTTAATCTGTTGGAAATTTATATTGTTTTTAATTTTTTGCTGTTATAAAATAACCATATTTTTTAGACTTTGCTTCATATTGCCAAGTTACCTACAGGAAGTTATCAGTTGATATCCCAACTTAGTATGAGAATCCTCACTTCCTTGTATGTTTCACAATACTGAGTACACTATACTTATAGATAGATATATAAATACAGAAGTCTGTGTGTGTATGTTGTATATGTGTATGTATGTATATATGTGTATATATGCTAAAGTATAATATATAGAACATATAAGTAATGATGGTGTCTTATTTTTTGTTTTATTTTATGTTATTAAATATTTGTAAAGTGAAACTTTCATATATTACTGCCTATCTCTATATCTTCTTTTGAAATTATTAATCATGTGTACTGCCCAATTTTTTCTTCTGAGCAATAATCTGTAAGAGTTATTTGTGTTTTAATGATATTTTCCTTTTCCTATTATCAGTATGTTGCAAATTTTCCCCAGATTGTCAATAAGTTCATAGTTTAAAAAAAAAAATCTACCTGCTTTCTTTTTTGTTTTAAAATGCCATAATTATTTCATCTGATGTTAGGTCTGTTTACATACTTCTAGTCCATAAAAAAATTCTATTTCTATTTTATTACCATTTTTATATTATTGTTGCTTTATAGTAGAGTCTAATACTTTTAATACAACCACACCCATATAAATTCTGTTTTTAAAAGTGCTTGATTATTCTTGCTATTTATTCTTCCAGAAAAAAAAAAACACCTATTTATTTTCTTTTTTCTTATTTACTCATTTCTTACTTTACTTATTTCTTTATTCTTCTAAAGAAATATAGTTTGGAAAAGAGAAGTAACAGCAAGTTTGTATGTTAATGGAAACAAACAGTGGGTGTTGAAAAAAATTTTTGCTACAAGAAGAAAAGGGGAGACTTACTTGAGTAGGCTAGAGCAATGGGATCTTATGCACAAGTGGAAGTTCTGCTTCTGTAGAATAACACATGGTGTTTACTCAGTCAGGATGGCTATGGGGGAGGAAATGTTCACAGTCTAAGAAGAGAAAAGTAAGTATGAAATAGTAGTCTAGGAGAATCTAAGAGAGTAAATGGCCTGGTTTAATAGCCCTTTTCAAGATATTGTTCATGAATGTAAGGTGAAACCATTCAGTATGATTATACAGTGTGATTTTATTTTTCCAGCCATGTTTAGATACATGGCTGTAGGGAAAACAGGTGGAATTGATTTAGACTAGGGTTGGATTTAGTTAAGAATAGAGTGAAGCAAGAAAGAGACAAGGGAGTTGGAGTTTTATACAGTGAAGTGATTTAAGTGAAGTATCATGAAATTTATCACCGGTAAGGAAACTGGTGAGGACCTGAGTTGGGGATGAGGGGCAGAAAACAGGTGGTACCTCCATAGATTGTAGGTCCTGGTGGGGAGGAGAATCACTGGAGTCAGGGTACTTAAGAGTGAGTGAACTGGGAAGAAAGAAGGTGGTAGTCAAGGAGTATGATGCTATAAACTGAGACTATGGTGGGTTTTTTTATTGTTATGACCAGAGGAGATGAAATCGTGTTGATAACAAGATCACTGAATGAGTGGAAATCAAGGACCCTAGAGGCCAGTGTGTTGAAGGAGTTATAGGTATAGATATTAAAACCACCAAAAGCTGATATAAAATTAGTGACAATTAGTGACAATTAGTGACAATAGAGATTGTGACAATGAGCAAAGATTTCTGAGAAATAGATATGTAGTTGTACCAAGGAAGGGTACTGGATGGGCGACTTAATATTATGAGATTCAAAGCTGAGGGTTGTTAAGGAGACCTAGTGCACTAGATGTTTCCTATGCCTAGAATGTTTTCCCCCCAGACCTCCCAATACTTTGCTCCTTCTTATTCATTTATTGGGTCTTTGTTCAACTATCACCTCCTTCAAGAGGCTTTGCCCCATCCTCTAATCTAAAATAGGCCCTCAAAGCATGCTCTACTTTGTATTTTACTTGTTTTATATTTTAATGACATTTATAACTAATTGAAAATATCTTGTTTATTTACTTCTTTTTATACACTGGTTCTCTTATAGAATATAAATATTTTGAAAACAGTGATTTTTCTTATATTGGTTGTGGCTGATTTCCCAGACTTAAGATTTCTGGCACATAGTAGGCAGCCAATAATTAGTTGTTGAATGAATGAATGGATATTCATAGGGTTAAATAGTGTCTCCCACTTTCCTGTGACTTCTTCCAGAATCCAAATACACTTTCTTAAAGCCACCTTCCAATTCAGAGTATTCATTCTTATAAAAATTCTTATTTACAACCCTCTCCTCAAGAAAGATGAATGAAAAACACAAGTAGGAAAAGGTACAAAAGTAAGCTTGTTCTGTTTGCCTTGTGATAGTTATTGAAGTTAGGACTCAAAGATGTTGTCACTCATTACTCCAAGAAAGACTCACCAGTGGGATAATGAACTTGAAGTATAGTTATCTTCTGATTTATTGTTTTCAACTATCACTATACTGTTATACCTAGCAAATAACTGCCCAAAGATTAGCACTCCACAACAGTAAACTTGATGCTCCTCTCAGTATGACTGTACCCTTTGCTCACTTTTTTTTGGAAATCAGACTAAAGATAAATTAAAAATCTTATTAGTCAGAAAAAAAGGAGGAAAAAACCCATTTATCTATCTTCAGTTGTTCTTTCTTTACACAAAAGTCTAAATATCTTTATATTTTTGTGCTAAATACAAAGTACTAGAGATAAACTTATGTTCTTATGTATTGACTATAAGTAGAAATATCAAATAACTAATTAACATGCTATTTAGTTTATGTATAATAAGCTAGAAATAGCATGGTATAGAAGAATGAGCCCTTGGTGTTGTCAAGGATTAATTAAGATAACAAATGTAAATTAATTTCCCCTTCTTTTCTTTTTAACATACCAAATATGTGTTATTTATCTTCTTACACAGAATAAAATTATCCACCCTAATTTGATGCCCTAGGCAAGAAATTTTTTCCACATTGTATATGGTTATTATGTAGCATGATTCTAATTGTTGCTGTCCTATTTTTATAAAGTATCATTCTGTAATCACATCAGTAATTTAAAGTTTCTAATCACTTACATTTTAAGTCTCTGGTATTATGAATATTTTACACAGTAGTTGATTTATGTTTATATACTCAGAATATTTCAAGTTCAAAACAAAGTGTTCTTTTGGTGTTTTGAGTATTTTATAGACAACTGAAAGAGAAATTTGCTTCTATTTTCATTTCTGCTGCCATTTATTGAGCAACTATCAAGTGAAAGGCTCTGTATTAGTCAGCTTGGGCTGCCATAGTAAATACCATAAACTGGGTGGTTTAAACAACAGAAACTTATTTTGTCACAGTTCTGGAGGCTGGGAAGTCCAACATCACGGTTGGGTTCTGGTGAGGACTCTCGTCCTACTTTGCAGATGGCCACTTTCTCAGGGTCTCCTCACATGACAGAGCGAGAAGAGAACAAGCTCATTGGTGTCTCTTCTTCTAAGGACATTAATCCCATTGTGAGGGTTCCACACACATAACCTCATCTAAACCTAATTATCTCCCAAAGACCTCATCTCCAATACCATCACTTTGGGGGGTTAGGGCTTCAACATGTAAATCTGGGGGAAACAATCCAGACCACGGTAGACCTTAAACTAAGAAACACACACTATTTTTTTGAAGTAAAAATCAGTTAGATTGTAATTGCAAGAGTTTACCACTATTTAGATTTCCTGTTGGAATGTGGTTCTTTACAGCTGCTTGAAAATTATGTTTTCTATAGATTATGAAACACTTATGGGCACTCTACACTGTAAGATTTTGCATCCAAACACACTATGCAATCTGAGAATTTTTGTTTGTTTTTTTGTTTTATGAAAAAAAGTTTTTTTTTCATAAAACTAGACAGAAAAGTTAATGAACCCTTATAAACACATGATCAGTTTCAACAGCTATCAACTCAAGATGAATGTGGTTTTCTCTATACTTCACCCGCTTGTACGCAACTTATCACAAATCTGGAATCAATCATTGTCTCCAAGTTCTATTATTTCTTTAGTATTTCAAGTTTTCAATTTTGCTACTGGGGGATTTTATTGCTACTAAGTTGGTAATTTTTTTTTTTTTGCTTGTTTTTCAGTTGACAGAGTAGGATAAATATGTTTTGTTTTGATTTTGAAAATCATATATGTTCTTAGTTCCTACTGATTGTTACAATTGGAATTCAAGATTTGAGGAATTTTAGTTAATTACTTTGATCTTATATTCTCCCATGTCAAGAATTTCTGTGTCAGGAAAGTCAGGGGTGATAAATTTATATTATCACAAAATCACATATTTATTTCTTCCAACATTGTACATATAACAGTGTCTATAATGCCAACACTACCACCAACATTGTTATTACTGATAGAAGGTAATTTGCAGTTGTTTTGCCCGTAGATTAGCCCACTAGGAATCTGAAGTCAAATTACTGTGTATGTGTATTTTAAAAAAGTTTTTTTATAGTGAAAAGAACATGAGATCGCCCTTTTCACAAATTTTTATGTGTACAATACAGTATTGCTAACTATAAGGACACTGTAGTACAGCAGATCTCTAGAACGTATTCATCTTGCACAATTGAGACCTCGTGCCCATTGGTTAGCAACTCCCCATTTGGAAGAGTTCCTCTCAGTGTGGTCATACCACCAACTGGATACACATTTGGGATCCTTGGTTTCATTTTATTTTTAATTTTAGAATCTCCTTGTTTAAAATTTGGTTTTGTTTTATAGTCACCTGAAATATTTACATGGGTCAGTGACAAAAATGCAAAACATATTATATTAAAAAAAGTAGCTAGTAGCTCATGTCTTGTATTCCATTCTTTTCATCCCCTTATTTATTAAAAAAAGTTTCCACTTACATTCTCATATATGTGTGTGTGTGTATATATATATACACACATAAATACATACATACGCATACATATCAGTAGATGAATGGTAGCCCAAATAGGCCATATATATATGTATATATATATATGTGTGTATATATATATATATATATATATATATATATATATATATATATACACACATATATATATATATATAGACACAGAGAGAGAGAGACAGAGAGAAAGATGTTATTGAAATGACAATCTGCTTTTCTTTCTCTAAGTGATTTGGTCATTGTATATGGATGCATCGCCCCCCAATTTTTTTTCTTTTTCCTTAAAGTCTGATAATTTTACTAGGATATGTTTTGTTGTGGGGTAGATTATTTTCCAAGGTATGTAGTATGAACTTTCAAAATATAGTTTCAAATCTTTTTCCTTTTTTTCAGGAAATGTTTTAGAATTGTAATTTTTGGTATTTGTTCTATGTTTTGTTTTTACTTTATAAGGATATAAATAAGCTACAGTTCAAATTATTCAGTTAATAGTGATTAACATAAGGTTTACCATATGGGGTCAGTTTTGGCCAATACAATCAGAATTTTACTAGTTCTAATTATAGGTATGTTACACAGTATTTCCTCTTTGATCTCATAATCAAAGACTAGGGATGCACCGATATACCTAGCTTCCCCAAATTCAACTTTACCCAAACTATGTGCCACAGAACATTGAAATGTTTCTTTGGTAAAATACTTACTCTATAAAATAAGTTGAGAAAAAAAGCTAGATTAGTCAAATTAAGCAGGCTTATTGAAAATGTGCATTATAATCTTCAGAGAAGATTACATGTAGCGTTCTTCTTCGAGAAGCATATTTGTAGCATTTCACAAATGTATCTGACAAGTAACATTTTTACAATAAACACATTAACATCTCTGAGATACAATTTGGAAGATATTGACTTAATTCATTTGCTATGGAACTGTCAACAAATTTATATAAACACATTCAATTTTTAGTATTTTTCCATTTGTACCAATTTTTAGAAAAATATAATCTACAAATTAGTTCAGTAACACTTTCTTTTATTTATGCAACACTTTATTTTCTCATAAACTAGTAGGGTATCTTTTTAAAGTATCTTTGACTTAGGAAATTATGATAATATAAGATTTATTCTTTTCTCAATACTCACTAGAATACTTTTACTCTTTAATCTGCAGTTTTCCTTTTTCTTTCTTTTTATTTTTTGCCTTGTAAAGTGTAAAATTTTTGTAAACTATTTCTAAGATATATGAGTCAATGAATTTTGATTACTGGCTCTCAACTTGACATTGGAAATGTGGCATTAGACCATATTTTGAGTTTTATGTTATTTCTTAGATGGATAAGGTTAAGATACTCTGAAGAGTAAGAATTTTTTTTACCTCTGATTTATAGGAGTTGCAAATATTAGTGTTCATTTGGTATTCATTTTATTATGATTATTGTTTTAAACATCACTTTTACCTTAGCTAGAATTTTTTTTTTCTTTTTTTTCTGTTCATTTGGATTTTGGGGAGCTCTGGTTTTGCAATGAATAATCATTAAAAGCTGGAATCATAGAGAAATTAGAGTGTTGTTTTGAATATGCTAAATTTGTAAGCTTAACCAAACTTTCAAATTAACAGCAGAACTTTAACATAAGCTGAGTGGCATGGGGGATAGCTGATTGCTCTGTGTTTGTCAGCATCAGTTGTTACCATGCACCTTGACTAGCGTGGGCACCACAAGGTCTCCACGTTCCAGACTGTACACTTTTGATTCCTCTTTAGTTCATAATCAAGCTCGACTGTATTACCCTTTGGGTTACTACAATTAAGCATGCATTTAACTTAAACTAGACCTTTTTTTTTCCTTGAGAAGAATACTGAGTACCTACATTATGTATTTCACTTCTGTAAATACAAAAAGTTCACTCCTAAGTTAGCCATCTACAATTTCCAAAGAAGAGGAAATTCATTTTTCACACAAGAAAGACTGAGGGCAAGCTCTTGACATTTTATGGAATTCATTCATCAGAGATGGATTGCTAAGTGCACTCTTTAACTTTGTAAGTAATAACTAAGAGGAGAAAGAAAAGAATTGGTCCATGGACACACAGTAGACACTATCACCTTAGAGAACAGATTAGAATTTAAAATGATCTTAAAAATTCAAAGAAATGATCAGAATTTATTCAACATAAAGTTCTACTTAAGCAGAAAAAACATCTGCAATATTTGAAATGAGTAATATGTACAATCACAAAAACTGAGCATGGGTTAAAAATAAAACAAAAAAAAGCAAAAAAGTAATCCTCCTTATATAGTGTCCAAGGGTAAATACTCTACTGCACATAATAGTGAGAAAAAGAATGGACTTGTGTATAAGGAGCTCAGTTTGAATCTTCACTCCTTATGTATAAGAACTGACAGAGAGCCTGCTTTGTGCTGCACCATGTGCAGCGTCTGGAGGTACAATTGTGAGTAAAATCATGCATGGTCCCTTGTCTTCTATGGCTTATATCTAGTGGATGAGACAGAACTCAATCACATAATAATAATAATGAAAATATATAGTTAAATAGTGAGATGAGTGATTTGAAGACAAATAAGATCAGATTATAAAACTGCATATTAAAGGAACCTTAACCTTGAGTGAAGGTTAGCAAACACTTTGCTGATAGAGGAATTTAAGTGAAAATCTGAAGGTTTAGTAGAACTTTATTAAGTAAATGAGGTGAGGCGGGAGGAGGTCGTGCAGCTAAGAATATTCCAGGGTTGGAAAAAATAGTGAGAGCAAATGTTATGTGGAGGAAAGGAGCATAGTGTATTGGGAGAATAGAAGGAAGGTCACTGTGGCCAGTGTGCAGAGAAAGAAGAGAAAATGGAAGGAATGTGAAGATAAAGAGGTGACTGGCAACAGATCATGGAGGGCTTTGCAGGGGCATGTTCAGGATTTTGACCTTTGTTCAAGGTGCCACAGAACAAGATGAGGAAAACAGAGTGGGGCTTCAGAAGGATGTAACATCCATGGTATATTCATTGAAAGGCACATGTATTTACTGTGAGTAGGTTGCATTATCTTCAAAATCTCAGTGGCTTATAAGGATACTTATTTCTCACTCATGTGTCTGTCATTGCCTGGAGCAGCTTTGCTCCAAGCTTCAGTCTCCAAGTTTGGAGTCTCTCAGAATTTCTCATTAGGGATTCAGTATGTACCTACGCATGCCTTTCTTATATCAGGAGGTGGAGGAGGTGTGGGTGGTGGATAGGAGTCAGGGACAGGAATAGCATGGGCCAAGCCAAACCAGGCAAACACTTTTAAATGCTTTGATCACAGATGCCTCATTCACATCTGCTTACACCACTGCTTCCATTAGCCAAAACTAATCACATGGCCAAGTTCAAAATTCATAGAGTGGGAAACATGTTCCTTCTATAGGGGCAGGGGAGTAATTATTTGGTGAACAATAATATAATCTGCCAAAGGGCTTTTCTAGAAACCATGGGTTGAAGTATGAAAGAAAAATTACCCTGGGCCAGTAAAACAGGCAAGGAAGACTTTATTCAAGACTGTTGCAACAGAAGAGAGAAACTTGCAATGGGGAAAAGAAAGAGAAAGAATTAATAGTTGCAAGTTTTCTAAAGTAAATGCTCTAAGAAAAGGGAGGTCAGGGGCCTATCGAAAGATATCTGTCTAAAGTTTAATCAAGCTGAGAGGAACTTTAAGGCTGTCTTGGTCAGAAGGATGAACAAGCTTATAGTTAGAAGCATCTCAGAAATATCCCTTATAATCTTTCTTTATGAAATGATACACTTCCAGGCATTGTTTAATTTCTTCTTTGAACCATGGATTATTTAGCAGCATACTGCTTAACTTCTCAACAGTTGAGGATTTTTTAGATACCTTTTTGTTAAACTTCCATTGAGATTAGAGAACACACTCTATTTGATTTGTGAGTCTTGCTTTATGGTCCAACATAAGAACAATATTTTTAAATGTTCCATAAGCACTTGAAAAGAATGTATATTTACAGTTACTAGGTGTGGTGTTTCATATTATATACTTTAGGTCACACATAAATATAACATGCAATACACATTTATATAAAGATATTAGGTCAACTGAGGATATTGCTAACGAGACTTGATAATAGATTGTGTATGGGGAGACTAGAGTTAATAAAGGAACCTAGAGTAACTTGATTCTTGTTTTATGATTTGAGCCAAAGTGTGAATGGTGATTATATTTGCTGAGGAGAAGACTCAGAAAGGAACTAGTTGGAAGAATATGTTAAGTTTGGCCATGCTGAGTTCAGATGCTTATTTGACATCCAAGTGGAAAAGTCTATCCACAGCAGTAGGAGTTCAGAGCTCAGAGGTAAAGATGGAAATGGATATATAGATTAAGGAGTCATATAAATGATCCTTAGCAGCATGGATTTAAAGAGGTCATGTTGGGGGAGTGTTTAGTCAGAGAAGAATCCTAAAGCATTCCATCTTCAGAGATAGAACAAGAAGAAAGAATCATCAAAGGAGAGCAAGAAGAAGTAGTTAGCAGAGCAAAAGGAAAACCATAAGAGTTTGGCTAATAGAGTCAAGGAAAAATGTGTTTTTAAGATGAAGTGGTTAACTTTGTTGAATGCTCCCAAGAGGTTAAGTAGTATGAGAATAGAAAAGTGACTATTGGTTTTGATAACTGGAGATCCTTGGTAACCTTAACAAGAACAGTTAGGAAAAGCTTATATAACATTTATCTATATTTTTTGCCGATAGAAAATTTATAACATTATTTAATCATGAAAGAATGAATGGAAGATTAAAAACTATAGTTTATACCTTAAGCTCATAGTTTTGAAGGGAATAAGACATGCAAAAAAATTAAAATAAAATTTCGCAAGTCCTATACTAAAGATATATCCCATTCTATGGAAGATGGAGATGTGCATGACCAGTTTAGCTCAGGGAAGCTTTCAGAGAAGGAAAGGTCCTGCAGGCTGAGGCTTGAGAAGTGCCTGGCAGTTTTCTAGACAGATGTTGGAGGAAAGAGGTTCCCAAAGGCACTGGCGAGTAGGTTCTAAAGACTCAGAGGCAGGACATTTAATGAGATATTTAGAGAACCGTACATTCACCCTCTGAGGTATGTAGAAATGTGTGTGATAGGGAGGTTGGTCATGCCAATGACTATAGGGTGTTACAAGTATTTAGTAAGGGGTAGTAATACTAAATTTCCTGGAATCTTTGAGTGGATTCTCCTGCTCAACTTATCCAGTAAACCCCAACAGAGCATTGCTAAACAGAGAAACACTAGAGTAGAGTATGCTACATGGCTGAGAGGATGAGTATTTGGAGAGTGGGAATGAAATCCAATATGACAAATGTTTTAGAAGTAGAATCCATTTAATTTGATGACAGATCAGATGGGTCTGAGGTCACACAAGGTTGTGACTGCCACATTTTAGACATAAATCACTGTGTGGGTAGCAGTTATTTTCAATCAGATAGAAATATAGGTACAGAAGCAGATGTCATAGAGTGTGAGATGACGAGTTTGTTTTGGAACAGGCTAAAGGGTTTGTGGTACATATCCAAGTATAATGTCCAGCAGATAGTTGAAAATAGGAATGTGGACTTCAGAAGAGATTGGGAATGGAAATAGAGTTGAAAATCATATGTTAATTTTAAAGGAAACCCAGAGTAGGTAACATTTCTCAGGGAGAGTTAGTAGAATAAAGAAAAAAGAGAAATTAATCAAGATAAAAAAATAAATTTTAAGAATTCTATATGCTTTATTCAAAATTCTTTTGCCATACAAAACTTGTCTGTGTTTTATAAAGTTGTTTTAAGAAAAGCAAATGTAGTGATGCAAGGAACTGTATATTTTTAATATACTCAATCAGAGTATTTGGAAATTTCTATTTTATTTTACATAATATCTACTCTGGTAATTACTAGTGGTCAAGTAGTACTATGATGTAAAATGTTTACTCTTCAAGTATTCCTTAATAATGGAGTTGTTTTATTTTTAGTGTCTATTCTTTTCATGTTACTTAAATACTACTTGGAAAGTTACCAAACTAAGGTAACTAATTATCAAACTAAGATAATTTTCTATCCACTTTTCTAATTTTTTCCTGTTTTTTTTTTAACTGAAAATAACTTTTAAAGTGTTTTTTCTTAATGAAGTGACTTTCCTAACCTAGTAAATTGTAAGAATCATTAATAGTTCTTCAATCTTTGAATTCATATTCCCAGGAGGGAAAATCTTAATGTAAGAAATGACTTCATTGCAGTATCTTAATTTACCATTTTATACTTCTGTAGACTGATAACAATGATTTTAAAATTAATTCTCTTTTTATTACAAATGGAGATTGGCTTTACAATCTTACTTCATATTCTTCTTCTATTTTGTGATCTTTTAAATTCCTCATGACATTTGTGTAACATTTCATAATTTACAAATTATTTGTAGTTACCATGTTACTTAATTCTTACTACAACTTGGTGACATGGGAATTAGTAATGCCATTTTATGGAAAAGGACACTTCAAATGAGAAGTCAACGTTTTACAGCTCATAAGGGTAGAGTGGGCCCTCAGATCAGCTCCTCTTCTTATATGTCCAGAGTACTTTGACCACACCTGAGCAATTTCAAAACGATATCATATTTTTATTAAAGCACTTGCTCATGCTGCTTTTGCAAATCCTTTGTGAACACATACTAAATTAGAAAATTGTATCCTTTAAAGAAAATAGCTATGACATAATTGATTCCACCATCCCACCCCATCCCTGACTTTTTTTTTTAACTAGGTACAAAGGTCTCTGATGAGATTGAAAAGAGTACTACATATTTGGGTTTATAACAAAGAAAGGTTATTTTCATCTCCAACAGTTCCTGGCTGATCACAGTGTTCCATGCCACAGAAAGGCCTGAATAATTTCATTAAAGAAAGCACTGAAGCCAAGAATTAGCATTCTTTCTGGGTGAACTGCAATTGCACACAGGTTGGCCTCTCGTTTTTGCAGCAGTGTTTTCATTATGTCAGTTGAAAGGCTGCCCCCTCCGTTCAAAGCAAAATGAGAACTTACACAAGGAAGTGGATCTTCAGCAAGAAAATATCTCTATGGCGCCCTTTGTCTACTTTTTTCTCAAATTTTAAATAATTGAAACTTTGATGCTTGTTGCTATCAAGGACTGTCTATTTTGATATTATTATACATAAGGCTGTGTTCTTTATATGTAACTATACAAGCTCTGGTGGTCTTTCCCAAAACAGTGTGCTATGATGGTCAGTGTGAGCCACTCCTCCAAAAGCAGCATCAACAAAGGGTCTGAGATCATGTCAGGGTCCTCTAGTTGTGACTTATTATTTGTAAATTACAAAGTCACACTTACTGTAGTGTTTCTGTGTGGAAGTATAAAAAAATTATTATTGTTGTTTTTATTTGTGGACTCAAAATGTTTATTAAAAAATCTTAAAACTAAAGTAAGTGTAATAAGTCCATCAAGGTGAAATTAAGTAGTTATAATTATATCTTTATCTCAAGCACATGCACAATTTGATTATTATTAATAATGGGAGAATAGCAATATACTAATTTGGACCACCTAGTAAACATGATTTTAATACTATTCAATATCACAAAGAATTGTGATTTTTTTGGAAACAACAGCAGAGTATAAAGTACATCTCACATTTGCCCATGGCCAACAATTAAAATTCCGTTTATAAGGAGGACAAACAATAAAATTGTAGATTTAGTGTTTAATGATATTTGTACCAACATTTATGAATTGAACTGTAGTTACTCTACAATTAACTAATTAAAATGAAACAAGTGACAAGTGTAAGGACTTATTTAGCTAGATATAGTGTCTAAGATCTTTATTTAAAAATTTAATATTTTGTTCATCATGGATTTTTGCATTAATTTTGATGTTTTAGACTATTACATTAAAATGTTACTTATCTTGATTGCTAATTTGGGGAGGTTCCCCTTAAGTTTTGCACTGGAGCAAGTGCCTTATTTTTATCACTGTGGTCCTGGCCCTGGAATGTGTTTAGATATTTTTAAGACAATAATAAATTTTGATATTTGTAGAAATATACCTCTAGGAAAGGTTTCATCCCTAGCCTGTTATCTTAACTAGTTGTCTGTAAATATCTCTTTGACACAATGCTAGTTGGAAAAAAAAAGAGAGAGAGAACTATATATTGAGAGGATAAGACACAGGGGTTTCAGAATTGTACTGCAGAAAAGTGAGAAGAGAGTTCTGCCAAACTATTTTGTACTCTGGTACAGCATTCTTTTTAGAGGTTGTGAAACTGAAACCATAATCCTATCAAGTTTGGAGAAACCCTGTAACCTTAGGTAAGCCAAGCTTTGAATTTCAATAAATATTACTAAATCATTCTTCTTTATGAAGCAATCAAATTAGTTTAGCACCACAAAGGATGTCAAAGTTACCTGGAAAGAGGGTTCCTTGTGGAACACATTGGCAGTCTTTGCAGGCCCAATCATTCTGGAGAGGCAGATTCGCCAAGTCTGCCATTTAGAAAAAGAATAGCTCTCTGGCCTGGTTTTTTCAGAAAATTTTCAGAGGAATTAAGATTCTTTTGAGCTACTTAGTTGTGATATTGTTTGGAACTGGAAATAAAACTTGTGCTAGAAGAATTAAATTTGTCTGAAAAAGTATATAAAAATAAAACCAGAAATTTTCTATTTCAAAACTTTTATAAAATATTGCCATTAGATTTATTAACTATATATCTGTGTGTAGTCAGAACTTTGGATATTGAAGTCATGAAAATAATTTTTAATGTAGTTTATGCCAATTTGCATTTCAAGGTTCAAACTGACAATTTAGAAGCTAGATGCTGTCATAAAGCCTTAAGAGATAACATATAATTAAAAATATATATATATATATATATATATTTTTTAAACATCTTTATTGAAGTATAATTGCTTTACAATGGTGTGCTAGCTTCTGCTTTACAACAAAGTGAATCAGTTACACATATACATATGTTGCCATATCTCTTCCCTCTTGCATCTCCCTCCCTCCCACCCTCCCTATCCCACCCCTCTAGGTGGTCACAAAACACCGAGCTGATCTCCCTGTGCTATGCGGCTGCTTCCCACTAGTTATCTATTTTACATTTGGTAGTGTATATATGTCCATGACACTTTCTCACCCTGTCACATCTCAAGAATTTCCAAAATGTGGGTATAAAAGGAGATGATCAGAGACTATGCAAAAGAGATGAGACTGGCTTGGCTTAATTAATGCTTTTTAGATTACTTGAGATATATTGGATAATCTAAAGCACATGCTGTGTGCAAAATAATAAATATGAAATATGAAGCAATTATATTTTACTAGTGACAGTGAAATAAGCCAAGGCAGGTGCATTATGAAACTAATGGTATGGAAACTTCCTTATTAGGGTTTCAATTTTAATTCATTGTTTTCCAATCCCATGAGTTGAATCTTGCTTTGCTTGTCAAGTCAGAAGTCTCAGTGCATTTTCATTTGTCGATAAAATATTTTGTGACATACTGAAGGAACTTGCTCCAAGGGAAACTCGGAAAAGATATCCAATAGGGTCTCATGAAACCCTTAGACTTGTATGTTATTCTAATAGGAAATCATATTAGAAATAAATCTCAATGTAGTATAGATAAAAAAAAAAAATGTTGCCTGTGAAATCTTGTTGACTTACTCAGAATCACAGTTAGAACATATTAGAAACTGGGCTGAAATCACTTATGGGCTACAAACCAGAATCCTTTCCTCTTCACCAGCCTGACTCCCTGTAGTCTTGCCTTGAATGGTCAGTCTGTACGTTTCTCACATTGGCTTTAGTATAGTTAACTGAGCAGCTTAATTTTCAACTAAGCTAAAGTCAATGTCTAGTGTTATTTATTTTATAATATTATTCTTGTACGTATTCTGCTAGAGATGGGAAACTGTATATTTAAGAGGATATAGAGTTTAGACAGTTCAGAAATAAGAAATGTAAGAATATTTAATCTATGTTGCTGTGGAAAGTCCTTAATTTGGGATCAATTAATATAATTGTAATAAGTGAGAAAGGTTTGCATTTCTGTTTTGGTGTGCATCTGACCTGCAGCGTTAACAAGCAGGATGGGCAACTATGGGCTGAGGTTGCCTAGAGCACTATCCCAGGAGGAGAATGGCCAATTGTAAAAGCAAAATTGGCTTGGGTGAGTGGTGGAGTTCTAGCATAGGTGACTGAAAATAAAATATAGAATAAGTTGTTATTACTTAATGATACTAATGATTTAAATATAACAATTTTATACAGATTTTTAGTGGTTGCAAAAACAATGTAAATGTTCCTTATCTTCTCCCTCCACCCCAACTGCTATCTATTCGAGGAAAGATGTGAACATGGAGGTGGTTGGGGGAGTGTTTTTCTTTCCCTTTGGGAGTGGCCTCTATAGCACCAAGAAAGTGTAAGGTAGCAGTGGGAGAAAAAACAATGAAATTCCTTTGGAAAATAAATTAAATACATATTTTCTTCATTTGAGGTCTTTATCCCTCATCTTAGACTACTTTGTATGCATTCTGTTGGTCTTCTCAACACTTCTGCAGTAATACTGAAAGAGTAGACTGCTTTCTAAATTAGGACATATGGGAGATACACAAATAGCAGTTTGGATGGAGTCACATGGCAAATGTCAGAGGATGGTTAGAACCGAAGTCTCAAGGGCTGCTGATGCCTCAGATTTCTCAGGAAAGCATGTGTATACTTTTATATGTTAAAGTAAGTTTGCTTGAGAAGAAACCTGGATAGCCAGAAATTGGAATATTAATATTAATATCACCTCTAACATTTTTCTCATATTTATGTTTTATCTGTAAAATAATGTAGATGTTATATAGAACTGTGAGTTATTCAAGTGATTCTAAATAGAGTTGTTTCTAAACTGCCTTCTGAGTCTTAAAGATAAATGTATTTTATGTATATTGTATAAGTAAAAGCAAGGAGAATATGTTCTTTCCTTGATTGAAACAATCACATTCATTTGTCTATAATCATACTCTCTGTTGCATTCACTTTATGATAGATGAATTACATAGGCAAGTATGTGGAATAGGAATTTTAATTATAATGTGAGGAGCTTAAAGTCAAAAAATAAATAACTAAAATCTACTTTGGAATTAACATTGGGAAAGAAGAAAAATAGAAGGCAGGCATGTAATACTTGTTCAAGTGCTATATGCTTTGAAGATTAACTTTATACCTGTAGGATTTTTGCCATGTTTCCTGTCACCTGAGTAATCCAACACACTGAGTTGAATATTTAGGGTCACCAAAAGGCATGTGAGTATCATTCTGTACCTTCATAAGCTCAAAGTTAATAGTCAGCAGATGTTGGGAAGCCATTGAATGTATCTGAACAGGTCAATCAGGTGATTAAGGCTGTGACATAGGAATTTTATCTGGAAATACAGTGCTGTATAAAGTAGAATGAGGAGGCTAGTTAGAAAGTTGTGATTATCTAAACAATAGAAAGGAGTGCTTCATTAGGGCAGGACAGTGAGACTAAAATGGTGTAGACTCCATGAAAATTGCCACTTTACATGCACTTACCTTCTAAGAGAAGTAGAAGCAAAATGCACTGTTTCAAGCTGAGATAGTGATGAAGAAGGGATGAATGAATACTGAGCCTTACTGTGTGCAATCCACAGTATGCCATTTACACATATTATTTCATCCAATAGTAACAGAAGTACAGTCCACAGGAAAAGAAAGAAGTTATGAAGGGGATTAACAAAGAGGGGCACCATGAGTTTCAGACACAGAAGACCTCTAGCATAATTTGGAGAAGACCTCTAGCTCAAGAATTGAGCATCAGTGATTCTGGAACTAAAAGGAAACATCTAGAAATGATCATTAAAACTTTGAAAGTATATAAAATAACTCATGTATGTTCAGAGAAAAAAAATAAGAGAATGCTGGTCCAAATTTTAGTTAATGTCTGTTACCTTTATTGGGTGACAGAAAAAACACAGGCCAATGATAAGGACAGATAAGCCAAGAGACAGCTAGCAGAATGTCCAAAATGTGCTGTATCATAAAAACCAGAGAAAAAGAGAGTTTTAAAAAGGAAAAATTGAACAAAAGCAATATATGCTGTAAAGAAAATGAGGAGAAAGAGGATTAAGACAAAGCTTTATATTTTGAAATTAGAAAATAATTGGTGATACAAAACTTTGAGAAAACAGGAACAAATTTGTAGCCCCTTCTGAGAAAAGTCAGCAATTCACAGACCAGGCCAGGATATAGCAGATCTAATGCCAAACAATATTTTTGAGAGGAGGATCTTGTTGAAAATGCCATATGGGAAACTTCTGGGAGCACCACTGGGGAATACAGCCAAGCTAAGGCATTCAAACTGTTTGATTAATAGACTTAGAGAAAATAGGTCCAGGTTCAATCTGGAAGGGATTGAGAGATGAAGCAGAAGCAAATCAGGGAAATAGATATCAGTAACATTTATGAGATGAGAAATTCTGAATAACCTCACTCACCAAGGTTCAAAAAAGGCAAATGAACTATTATGATCAATAAAGAATTCTGATACTGCAAATGTGGATTCTGGGTTTAAAAGAAGAACCAATGTCTTGTTGCAGGAAAGAAACTGTGTCTTGCTGGGTAATATGTTATGGTCTCTGTAGCCCTGGTCCTCAGCAAAGTGCCTGGCACAATACACTGTCTGTAAATGAAGCAGGAGTTTAGTGAATGAATGAAAAATAGTGGGTTTTGAACGGGAGAATGAAACAACTAGGATAATATTTTAGAAAGGTCACTCTGTCTGCAATAAGGAATAGGTTTGCTCTGGGAATGATTGTAAACAGCCAGGCTATTGCAGAAACATATACGAGAGCTGTAGAAGAAATAACCACGATTGTTTAAGTGGAGATAAAGAGAAGTGGGTAGATTTGAGAGATGTTTGAATTGATGAATCATCAGAACTTGGTTATCAGAAGTATGAGGTAAGAGTGAGGGAGGAGCTGGGATGGTGCTCAGGTTTCTGACTTGAGCAATAGGATGAAATACGATGCCAACAGATAAAGCAGGAGAATATAAAAGGGATTAATTGGGGGATGGGTAATGATATGATAATGAGTTCAGCATTAGATTTGTTAAATTTGATATCTCTGTGGACCATCCAAGTAAAGATGATCAGTAGGCAGATCTCAGAAAAGAGCCTTGGACTAGCAACATTGAGATAAGGGTATTATCAGCCTAGATTTGCTTATTAAAACCATGAAGGGAAATAAAATAGCCCACAAGAAATATACATAGGCAGGAGATAGAAGGACAGATAAATGTCTGAGGAATGTCTTCGCTAAAGGATGGGCAAAGGAGCTCACAAAAGAAACCAAGGAGTGGTTTAGGGAGTGGAGACAAAATAAGGAGAGTATGGCACTGCTGAAGGAAAAATTAAGCGTGATACAGCTGCATAAAGGTCAAAGAAGATCAGAACTAAATATACATGTACCTTTAGAATTGCTTTTATTTAGGCCACTGGCCTTGATGAGAGAAAGTTCAGGGTAGGGAAGGAGGAGGGAGCTATCTGCAGTGTTAAGAAGTGGGTGGAAACTGAACTCTCGGAGTCAGTGAGCATGTTGGGGAAGCGAGACAGGGTTGAGGAGAGTGATGTAAGATGCAAATAGAAGCCAGGAGTTCAAGCTCCTCTTTTTAGAAGTTGGGTGTTGGATGATGAAACAGGGCTACAAGTTTATATTATTATATTAGATCCCCCAAACTGACGCCTGTTATGTGGAGTGACTGTGGATAAAGGGCCAGGTCCAAAGCACTAACTGTGGTTTGTTTGTTTGGTTGTTTTTGGTTTGCAATGTTATTAAGGGTTGTGGACAGGAAAGAGAAGAAACATTATTGTGAGTCATTTTTTTCTAAAAGCAGACAAATCCCAGTTTTACCATAATCCTTCCTTCATTTCATTATTTTCTCACTTTCCTTATCTTCCTGCTATTCAAAACAGGCCAGAATATTTTGTCTTTCCTCCACCTAAGACATAACATAAGGTTTTAAAAGTACTCCTTTCATGGAATTTTGAATTACACAGTTTACCCAAATTAATTTTATAGCTTATAAAAACTTAAAAGTGCCAAAATGGATTATATTGTTATGTTTTGAGTCCTCTTCCTTGAGAATAAAATATATATGTATATATAATCAGAGTGGTATTAAAAATGTTTAACAACAAAATAAGTCCTATCTATATGTATATCTTAATCTTTATCCATATAAATATCTATTTATCCATCTATCTACATGTAGACATTTGCACAAGCATTCCATAATTGGTCTTTCATAGGCAAATGTGCAAAATTTTGAACCTTGGTTGGTATATCATCCTTTTTAAAGATTATTACAATGTAGCCACCATATCTCTTGACTCTGATCTTAATATTTGTATAAAATAGCACCTTCAATAAATTTTAACTCCGTGAAAATTAATACCTGAATTAAAGAAAACTGAATTCCAGACGTTATATGAAACAAACTGCTGATAAAACAATCTCTGTAAGCCTATAGCCTATTCCCTTTCTGCACTGACTGGGCTTGGCAATTCCAATTTGAGAAAATGGCAATATGGTTAAGTGCATTTAAATTTTACTTTCATATTCATCCTCCACAATAGTGCGGATTCAGACATTTTCCATCCTTTCAAATCCTCAAAATCTATATTTATTTTTTAAAATATAAGAATGGATGGGGCTTCCCTGGTGGCGCAGTGGTTGAGAATCTGCCTGCCAATGCAGGGGACACGGGTTCGAGCCCTGGTCTGGGAAGATCCCACATGCCGCAGAGCAACTAGGCCCGTGAGCCACAATTACTGAGCCTGCGCGTCTGGAGCCTGTGCTCCGCAACAAAAGAGGCCGCGATAATGAGAGGCCTGCGCACCGCGATGAAGAGTAGCCCCCACTTGCCACAACTAGAGAAAGCACTCGCACAGAAACGAAGCCATAAATAAATAAATAAATAAACCCAAAGTTAAGAATAGATGTATAAAACTAGGAGATGATTTAATTATTCATAGTATAACATTTTATTGACTTTTGTATGTTAAACTTCTTCTATTGTGAACAGTAGAGAGTTTCAGAGACTTCAAAAACCAAAACCAAAACCAAAACAAAAATAAAACAAAATGTATTAGCTTTAAGATGGTGCTCAGGGGCTTCCCTGGTGGCGCAGTGGTTGAGAATCCACCTGCCAATGCAGGGGACATGGGTTCGAGCCCTGGTCTGGGAAGATCCCACATGCCGCAGAGCAACTAGGCCCGTGAGCCACAACTACCGAGCATGAGCGTCTGGAGCCTGTGCTCTGCAACAAGAGAGGCCGCGATAGTGAAGAGGCCCGTGCACCACGATGAAGAGTGGCCCCCGCTTGCCACAACTAGAGAAAGTCCTCGCACAGAAACGAAGACCCAACACAGCCAAAAATAAATATAAAAATAAATAAATTAAAAAAAAAAAAAAGGAAACAACAAAAAAAAGAGTAGTATGTTTCTGCCAAAATTCCAGATCCATTTATAGTATTAGAGAATTTTAAATAATAACCAAAAAAAAAAGATGGTGCTCAGCATTCTTAAAGTTTTTTTTCTGACCCTGCTTTGTTCATGTTGCTATTCTAAGTACTTTGTAGCAACTGTTAGACATTACCCCTGCTTTTTTTTTTTTTAACATCTTTATTGGAGTATAATTACTTTACATTTTTGTGTTAGTTGCTGCTGTATAACAAAGTGAATCAGCTATACTTATACATATATCCCCATATACCCTCCCTCTTGAGTCTCCCTCCCACCCTCCCTAACCCACCCCTCTAGGTGGTCACAAAACACTGAGCTGATCTCCCTGTGCTATGCAGCTCCTTCCCACTAGCTACCTATTTTAAATTTGGTAGTGTATATATGTCAGTGCCACTCTCTCACTTCGTCCCAGCTTACCCTTCCCCCTCCCCCATCCTCAAGTCCATTCTCTATGTCTGCGTCTTCTTTCTTTTTTAACATTTTTATTGGAGTATAATTGATTTACAATGGTGTGTTAGTTTCTGCTTTATAACAAAGTGAATCAGTTCTACATATACATATATCCCCATATCTCTTCCCCCTTGCATCACCCTCCCTCCCACACTCCCTATCCCACCCTTCTAGCTGGTCACAAAGCACTGAGCTGATCTCCCTGTGCTATATGACTGCTTCCCACTAGCTATCTATTTTACATTTGGTAGTGTATATATGTCCATATATACACTACCACTCTCTCACTTTGTCCCAGCTTACCCTTCCCCCTCCCTGTGTCCTCAAGTCCATTCTCTAGCAGGTCTGCATCTTTATTCCCGTCTTGCCCCTAGGTTCTTCATGACCTTTTTTTTTTTTTTTTTTTTTAGATTCCATATATATGTGTTAGCATACAGTATTTCTTTTTCTCTTTCTGACTTACTTCACTCTGTATGACAGACACTAGGTGCATCCACCTCACTACAAATAACTCAATTTCATTTATTTTCATGGCTGAGTAATATTCCATTGTATATATGTGCCACATCTTCTTTATCCATTCATCTGTTGATGGACACTTAGGTTGCTTCCATGTCCTGGCTATTGTAAACAGTGCTGCAATGAGCATTGTGGTACATGACTCTTTTTGAATTATGGTTTTCTCAGGGTATATGCCCAGTAGTGGGATTGCTGGGTCGTATGGTAGTTCTATTTTTAGTTTCTTAAGGAACATCCATACTGTTCTCCATAGTGTCTGTATCAATTTACATTCCCACTAACAGGGCAAGAAGTTTCCCTTTTCTCCACACCCTCTCCAGCATTTATTGTTTGTAGATTTTTTGATGATGGCCATCCTGACTGGTGTGAGGTGATACCTCATTGTAGTTTTGACTTGCATTTCTCTAATGATTAGTGATGTTGAGCATCCTTTCATGTGTTTGTTGGCAATCTGTATATCTTCTTTGGAGAAATGTCTATGTAGGTCTTCTGCCCATTTTCGGATTGGGTTGTTTGTTTTTTTGATATTGAGCTGCATGAGCTGCTTTTATAGTTTGGAGATTAATCCTTTGTCCATTGCTTCATTTGCAAATATTTTCTCCCATTCTGAGGGTTTTCTTTTTGTTTTGTTTATGGTTTCCTTTGCTGTGTAAAAGCTTTTAAGTTTCATTAGGTCCCATTTGTTTATTTTTGTGTTTATTTCCATTTCTCTAGGAGGTAGGTCAAAAAGGATCTTGCTGTGATTTATGCCATGGAGTGTTCTGCCTATGTTTTCCTCTTAGAGTGTTATGGTGTCTGGCATTACATTTAGGTCTTTAATCCATTTTGAGTTTATTTTTGTGTATGGTGTTAGGAAGTGTTCTAATTTCATTCTTTTACATGTAGCTGTCCTATTTTCCCCCAACACCACTTACTGAAGAGGTTGTCTTTTCTCCATTGTATATTCTTGCCTCCTTTATCAAAGATAAGGTGACCATATGTGCGTGGGTTTATCTCTGGGCTTTCTATCCTGTTCCTTTGATCTATATTTCTGTTTTTGTGCCAGTACCATACTGTCTTGATTACAGTAGCTTTGTAGTATAGTCTGAAGTCAGGGAGCCTGATTCCTCCAGCTCTGTTTTTCTTTCTCAAGATTGCTTTGGCTATTCGGGGTCTTTTGTGTTTCCATACAAATTGTGAATTTTTTTGTTCTTGTTCTGAGAAAAATGCCATTGGTAGTTTGATAGGGATTGCATTGAATGTGTAGATTGCTTTGGGTAGTATAGTCATTTTCACAATGTTGATTCTTCCAATCCAAGAACATGGTATATCTCTCCATCTGCTTGTATCATCTTTGACCTCTTTCATCAGTGTCTTATAGTTTAGTGCATACAGGTCTTTTGTCTCCTTAGGTAGGCTTATTCCTGGGTATTTTATTCTTTTTGTTGCAGTGGTAAATGGGAGTGTTTCCTTAATTTCACTCTCAGATTTTTCATCATTAGTGTATAGGAATGCAAGAGATTTCTATGCATTAATTTTCTATCCTGCTACTTTTCCAAATTCATTGATTAGCTCTAGTAGTTTTCTGGTAACATCTTTAGGATTCTCTATGTATAGTATCATATCATCTGCAAATAGTGACAGCTTTACTTCTTCTTTTCCGATTTGGATTCCTTTTATTTCTTTTTCTTCTCTGATTGCTGTGGCTAAAACTTCCAAAACTATTTTGAATAATAACAGTGAGAGTGGGCAACCTTGCCTTGTTCCTGATCTTAGAGGAATTGGTTTCAGTTTTTCACCATTGAGAACAATGTTGGCTGTGGGTTTGTCATATATGGCCTTTATTATGTTGAGGTAAGTTCCCTCTATGCCTACTTTCTGGGGGGGGGGGGTTTATCCTAAATGGGTGTTGAATTTTGTTGAAAGCTTTTTCCTCATCTATTGAGATGATCATATGGTTTTTAACCTTCAATTTGTTAATATGGTATATCACATGATTGATTTGCATATATTGAAAAATCCTTGCATTCTGGGATAAACCCCACTTGTCCATGGTGTATGATCCTTTTAATGTGCTGTTGGATTCTGTTTGCTAGTATTTTGTTGAGGACTTTTGTATGTACGTTCATCAGGGATATTGGCCTGTAGTTTTCTTTTTTTGTGACATCTTTGTCTGGTTTTGCTATCAGGTTGATGGTGGCCTTGTAGAATGAGTTTGGGAGTGTTCCTTCCTCTGCTATATTTTGGAAGATTTGGAGAATAGTTGGTAGCTCTTCTCTAAATACTTGATAGAATTATCCTGGGCTTTTGTTTGTTGGAAGATTTTTAATCTCATTTTCAATTTCAGTGCTTGTGATTGGTCTGTTTATATTTTCTATTTCTTCCAGGTTCAGTCTCAGAATGTTGCACTTTTCTAAGAATTTGTCCATTTCTTCCAGGTTGTCCATTTTATTGGCGTATAGTTGCTTATAGTAATCTCTCATGATCCTTTGTATTTCTGCAGGGTCAGTTGTTACATCTCCTTTCTAATTTCTAATTCTGGTCATTTGAGTCTTTTCCCTTTTTTTCTTAATGAGTCTGGCTATTGGTTTATCAATTTTGTTTAACTTGTCAAAGAGCCAGCTTTTAGTTTTATTGATCTTTTCTATTGGTTCCTTCATTTCTTTTTCATTTATTTCTGATCTGATTTTTATGATTTCTTTCCTTTTTCTAACTATGGGGTTTTTTTCTTCTTCTTTTTTTAGATGTTCTACATCTAATTGCTTTAGGTGTAAGGTTAGATAGTTTATTTGAGATTTTTCTTGTTTCTTGTAGTAGGATTTTATTGCTATAAACTTCCCTCTTAGAACTGCTTTTGCTGCATCCCATAGGTTTTGGGTCATAGTGTTTTCATTGTCATTTGTTTCTAGGTATTTTTTGATTTCCTCTTTCATTTCTTTAGTGATCTCTTGGTTATTTAGTAGTGTATTGTTTAGCTTCCATGTGTTTGTATTTTTTACAGTTTTTTTCCTGTAATTGATATCTAGTCTCATAGTGTTGCAGTTGGAAAAGATACTTGATATGATTTCAATTTTCTTAAATTTGCCAAGGCTTGATTTGTGACCCAAGTTATGATCTATCCTGGAGAATGTTCCATGACCACTTGAGAAGAAAGTATATTCTGTTGTTTTTGGATGGAATGTCCTATAAATATCAGTTAAGTCCATCTTGTTTAATGTGTCATTTAAATCTTGTGTTTCCTTATATATTTTCTTTTTGCATGATCTGTCCATTGGTGAAAGTGGGGTGTTAAAGTTCCCTAGTATTATTGTGTTACTGTCAATTTCCTCTTTTATGGCTGTTAGCATTTGCCTTAGTATTGAAGTGCTCCTATGTTGGGTGCATAAATATTTACAATTGTTATACTGTCTTCTTGGATTGATCCCTTGATCATTATGTAGTGTCCTTCTTTGTCTCTTGTAATAGTCTTTGTTTTGAAGTCTATTTTGTCTGATATGAGAATTGCTACTCCAGCTTTCTTTTGATTTCCATTTGCATGGAATATCTTTTTCCATCCCCTCACTTTCAGTCTGTGTGTGTCCCTAGGTCTGAAGTGGGTCTCTTGTAGACAGCATATATATGGGTCTTGTTTTTGTATCCATTCAGCCAGTCTATGACTTTTGGTTGGAGCATTTAATCCATATACATTTAAGGTAAATATCAATATGTATGTTCCTATTACCATTTTCTTAATTGTTTTGGGTTTGTTATTGTAGATCTTTTTCTTCTGTTGTGTTTCTTGCCTAGAGAAGTTCCTTTAGCATTTGTTGTAAAGCTGGTTTGGTGGTGCTGATTCTCTTAACTTTTGCTTGTCTGTAAAGGTTTTAATTTCTCCATCAAATCTAAATGAGATCCTTGCTGGGTACAGTAATCTTGGTTGTAGTTTTTCCCTTTCATCACTTTAAATATGTCCTGCCACTCCTTTCTGGCTTGCAGAGTTTCTGCTGAAAGATTTGTTGTTAACCTTATGGGGATTCCCTTGTATGTTATTTGTTGCTTTTCCCTTGCTGCTTTTAATATGTTTTCTTTGTATTTGATAGTTTGATTAGTATGCATCTTGGCATGTTTCTCCTTGGATTTATCCTGTATGGGACTCTCTGTGCTTCCTGGACTTGACTATTTCCTTTCCCATATTAGGGAAATTTTCAACTATAATCTCTTCAAATATTTTCTCAGTCCCTTTCTTTTTCTCTTCTTCTTCTGGGACTACTATAATTCAAATGTTGGTGCATTTAATATTGTCCTAGAGGTCTCTGAGACTGTCCTCAATTCTTTTCATTCTTTTTTCTTTATTCTGCTCTGCAGCAGTTATTTCCACTATTTTATCTTTCAGGTCACTTATCCGTTTTTCTGCCTCAGTTATTCTGCTATTGATTCCTTCTATAGAATTTTTAATTTCATTTCTTGTGTTGTTCATCATTATTTGCTCTTTAGTTCTTCTAGGTCCTTGTGAAACATTTCTTGTATTTTCTCCTTTCTATTTCCATGATTTTGGATCATCTTTACTATCATTACTCTGAATTCTTTTTCAGGTAGACTGCCTATTTCCTCTTCATTTGTTTTGGTCTGGTAGGTTTTTAATTTGCTCCTTCATCTGGTGTGTATTTCTCTATCTTCTCATTTTGCTTAACTTACTGTGTTTGGAGTCACCTTTTCCCAGGCTGCACGTTTGTTGTTCCTATTGTTTTTTCTGTCTGCCCCCAGTGGATAAGGTTATTTCAGTGGGTTGTTTAAGCTTCCTGGTGGAGGGCACTAGTGCCTGTGTGCTGGTGGATGAGGCTGGATCTTGTCTTTCTGGTGTGCAGGACTTCGTCCAGTGGTGTGTTTTCTGGTATCTGTGAACTTATTATGCTTTTAGGCAGCCTCTCTGCTAGTGGGTGGGGTTGTGTTCCTCTTTTGCTAGTTGTTTGGCATGGGGTGTCCAGCACTGGAGTTTGCTGGTCATTGATTGGAGCTGGGTCTTAGCGTTGAGATGGAGATCTCTTGGAGAGCTCTCACTGACTGATATTACATGGGGCCTGGAGGTCTCTGGTGGTCCAATGTCCTGAACTTGGCTCTCCCACCTCAGAGGCTCAGGCCTGACACCCGGCCAGAGCACCAAGACCCTGTCAGCCACATGGCTTAGAAGAAAATGGAGGAAAAAAAAGAAAAAATAAAATAAAGTAAAATAAAATAAACAAATTTATTAAAATAAAAAATAAAAATATTATTAAAATTAAAAAATTAAAAAAGTATTAAAAAAAAAAGAAGAGAGCAACCAAACCAATAAAGAAACCCACCAATGATAATAAGCACTAAAAACTATGCTAAGATAAATATAAAAATCAGAAACTAGTCAGTCATTTACAGCAAACCCCAGTCTACAGTTGCTCCCAAAGTCCACCACCTCAATTTTGGGATGACTCGTTGTCTATTCAGGTATTCCATAGATGCAGGGTACATCAAGTTGATTGTGGAGATTTAATCCACCGCTCCTGATGCTGCATGGAGAAACCTCCCTTTCTCCTCTTTGTTTGCACAGCTCCTGGGGTTCAGCTTTGGATTTGGCCCTGCCTCTGCATTTAGGTCACCCTCTGGTGTCTGTTCTTCACCCAGATGGGAGGGGGTTAAAGGAACGGCTGATTGAGGGGTTCTGGCTCAGTCAGCCAGGGGGGAGGGAGGTGTATGGAATGTGGGGCGAGCCTGCAGCGGCAGAGGCCAGCATGATGTTGCAACAGCCTGAGGCACGCTATGTGTTCTCCCAGGGAAGTTGTCCTTGGATCACGGGACCCTGGCAGTGGTGAGCTGCACAGGCTCCTGGGAGGGGAGGTGTGGATAGTGACCTGTGCTTGCACACAGGATTCTTGGTGGCTGCAGCAGCAGCCTTAGCATTTCACGCCCATCTCTGTGGTCCACGCTGATAGCTGTGGCTCACGCTTATCTCTGAAGCTTATTTAGGCAGTGTTCTGAATCCCCTCTCCTCGTGCACCCCAAAACAATGGTCTCTTGACTCTTAGGTATTTCCAGACTTTTTCCTGGACTCCTTCCTGGTTAGCTGTGGTGCAGTAGCTCCGTTCGGCTATGTTCACATAGCCAACCCCAGTCCTCTCCCTGGTATCTGACCTCCGAATCTGGAGCCTCAGCTCCTAGCTCCGCCTGCCCCGGTGGGTGAGCTGACAAGCCTCTCAGGCTGGTGAGTGCTGGTTGGGACTGATCCTCTGTGAAGGAATCTCTCCACTTTGCCCTCTGCACCCCTGTTACTGCACTCTCCTCCATGGCTCTGAAGCTAACCCCCCCGCCCATCCCCCGTCTCCACCAGTGAAGGGACTTCCTAGTGTATGGAAACATTTCCTCCTTCACAGCTCCCTCCCAGAGGTGCAGGTCCCATCCCTATTTTTTTGTCTCTGTTTTTTCTTTTTTCTTTTGCCCTACCCAAGTATGTGGGGAGTTTCTTGCCTTTTGGGAAGTCTGAGGTCTTCTGCCAGCATTTAGTAGGTGTTCTGTAGGAGTTGTTCCACATGTAGATGTATTTTTGATGTATTTGTGAGGAGGAAGGTGATCTCCACATCTTACCTCTCTGCCATCTTGTAGGTCCTCTTTAAATCTTATATCCTGATGAGGGGTAACATATATATGTATATTATGAATAAGCCATTGTTCATGTTCTTTTTTGTACTGTTTACATTTTACTTCATTTGAAGAACCTTTCCTCCCAATTCCAGGTAAAGCAATGAGCTGTAAGGCTAGAAATCATCACTCAGGAACAAAAGTGTACAGATATCTACATCCATGAATTTAATGCAAGACTACAGAGAGATACATGATGTTTTGTTATTTGTAGGCACCAACAAGTTTTCACAACCTAAGATCAAGGTTGAACACGAAGAATTATTACAATGGCTACTTGAAATGGTACAAAATTGCCCTGGGAAGTATGGCCAAAAACAAACCAGCAAACAAACAAAAACAAACCTTAGAGGTCAATGTAAGGCAAAAATGTACTGTAATTAGTACGTTACTGCATAGTTACTTTATAGGTCAGTTACAGATCTAAATAGATCTTAATGCTAGAAAACAAAAGTTTATTTGAGTCATAAGTGTGGCTTATTATTATCTATTGTGAAAGCTACAAATGCAACTATTTAGGGCATTTACCTCATTCCACACAGTGACCTGTAATGTTGATGCAGCCCATAACACTGACATTTCTCTATTATTCTTTTATTTTATATTTCTATCATCATGATTAATTTGGGAGGTTCTACAATATTCTAAGACAGATGAGATCTTATGGCTATGTCAAATATTGGACACATGAAAGTAAAGCCTCATAAAAATACTAAAATCTATTGAATTGTACACTTAAAATGTGTCAATTTTATGGTATGCAAATAATATCTAAATAAAGCTCCTTAAAAAAAAAAGATAGGAGCAGGACAGGATATCACTTGAAGCCACTACTGATTGATGACTTGGGATTCTTGGGTCTTCTGTGAAATACAGCAGTGTCAGTTATTCATCCCCAACTTTTTATCTTAAATTGATTCTTTCCTCCAGATACTTTTCCAGCTTCAGAAATGTCCAATCAGCTTCAGCTCATAAAAACAAATATGAAACAGAACAAATCTTTATCCTTCTTTCCTCCTTTTCTGCCTTCTCTTAGGTTTTAGATTTTTTTTTAAAAGTCTGCACATTCTTTTTCTTCATCTTTACCCCCCACCCAGTTCTGGCCCCTCACTTTACTATTGGATTGAGACTGACTGTGCAGAATTCACTAGTTGTTCTTGGACTGCCAGATGTAGTGATTTCTGCACAGTTCTTATCTTCCTGGAACTCTCTGAAGTAAGGGACATTCTTGAGAATCTCTTTTCATTAACACATTTTTTGTTTTTGGCTTCAGTGATGCTATTTTTAACTTGTCATATCCCTTCTCTAATTAGAGTTTTACAGTGTTATTTCTTTTTTTGGCTTATCTTGTAGGTCCCACTTCTCCCAATCCTAGACGCTTCCCAACTACATTCTCTCATTCTCATGGCATTAGCTCTCACACTTCTATGAAAATGACACCCAAATCCCCAGCTCTATCCTTACTCACTGTCTTAACTTTGGGTACATATTTTCCACTTTCTTTTTGATTTCTCCATCATCTCATACTGAACTTCAAAAAAGGCATCTTTCCTCTTCCCCCAGACTTTATCTCCCAATCTTAATTAATAATATATTCATACATCTAGTCAACCATCTTATGATGTTTATATTATCTATAATTCCTATCTCTTTTTTATTCTCTGTATCCAGTCAGTTACCAGGTCCTGTCATTTCTATCTTGAAATTTCTTTCATGTTATATAAAACCTTTCTCTGTTTTCATAGTTATAAACTATTCCCAGGACTTTAAGGCAGGGAAGGGACGGTTACATATACAGTCTAGTAACACAGAATTCCCTCAAGACCTTACTTTTTGTAACACTCCAGGAGGCTGTCCTGACACAAAGTTCAGCATAATGTGAAAGAACAATGTCTTTAGAATCAGGCCAGGACTGGAGCTATCACATATGGTGCATTGCTGTAAATTAGAAAAAGAATCCTAAAATATACATCTTTCTATCAAAAAATAGTCATAATATTGATTTTGCAAGACAAATAAACTCTATTGACACCTGTGGGAAATTTTCAATAATAAATATACCAATCTACCTCATCTATACCCTTATATGTAGTGTTCTAATGAGTGCAGAAATTACACAACCATACATGGCAGCACTGCATGGGCCTACATTGTTCAAATCCTGGCCCTACAGCTATGTAACATTGGTAATATACTTAACTACTTTAAACTTCAGATTTACAACCTATAAAATGTGACTAATACTACTATCTCTTTCAGAGTTTTTAGCAAGGGTAAATAAGAAAAAAAAAATATATATATATATATATATATATAATTAGCAACTTCAAGTTTACCTGCATACATTCTCAATCTACTGCCCCAAAAGTACAAATCATTAAAAGATGACAGATTGTGGAATTCCTTACACTAATATAAAGATGAGATGAAAATACTGTTGGTTTTAACAGCTCACTATAAATCATTAAAATTTTTATCTCTGAGAATATTTCATGGAGGACATTTCAAAAGAATTAGGAGAATAGATGCCCTATTTTTCCAATAACTTAAGGTGTAGCCCAGAGCCTAATGTTTATACCTGAAAGTTGCTGTTAGCTATTTGGACAAAATGATGAAAAGGCTTTTAACACAATACAAGAAAGTGTCTTGGTTTCATCATTTCCATATTATGATTATATTTTATTATTCTTTTATTTTAGGATCAGCAAACTACAGGCCATGGGCCTTATGAACTCTTTTTGTAAATAAAATTTTATTGGGACACAGTCACACACATTTTTATATGCATTGTCTAGGCTGCTCTTCCACCACGATGGTAGAGTTGAGTAGTTGTCACAGAGAACTGTTGGTCCACTAAGCATAGAATATTTACTATCTGGCCCTTTTCCTAAAATGTTTGTTGATCCCTGCCTTTCTGGTCACTTTAAAAATATTAATTCACTTGAACTTCGGTTTTGCTCAATTTTACACATACAAAGAAAAAAGATTGTATTAATCTGGAGAATGGTGAGCCTTATTTTTCCTTCCAAAGTATATTTTATGGCTCAACAATGGAAAGTTAGTTTCTGTATGCTGCCTTAAACATGTACAATTCTCAGGGTTTTTTTTTTAAAAAAGAAAACAATACAAACAAAAACACCCTAAGGCAGAACAACCTGTTTCTCTTCACTAGATTTTTATTGGCATTACCTAGAAAATGTTTCCTGTAAGAAATAAGCTTTTCAACAACATTAAAAAGTGATAGTAGGGAAACATCCATTTAATAGTCAGAAGAGCCATGAATTTGATGACATAGTGATGGAGTTATTTTCCTGTTGGAAACTATTTTTGAATGAAATTCAGGGAATTCGTGATTACCTGTTTTTTTCATTAAAGCAAGTAGTTGATACCATACTTTTCACATGGGAGAACAATTCCTATTTTGCAAGATTTAAAAAAATTAATAATCTACATTAAAAGCTCAGTAAATAATGGTTTCTCAATAGTAGTTATTTTTTTTATTATAAAGATTAAGTTCATTAAGTAAAATATGTCAAATTATTTCAGCATACCCTTCAAAAAGTCTATTTAATGCTCAACTCCCCATCAGTTTGTTTTGAATTACTTAACTGTTCCTTCTGTGTGCTACTTCTCATTTTCAAAAATGAATAAGAATTTAACACTCCTCACCTTTTTTCACCTGTAACTTAAAAGAATTCTACCAAGGATATTTATAATTTAAAAGCTAGTTGTCTGGTGTCATTGGGATGTGTAGATATACCTAAAGGTATAATTAGTTATGGAGCAAGGAAATATACAGCAAACTTTAAGAGATTTATTTTTTATCAGGCTTTCCAATTTCCTAAATATCAATGGCCAGGGAATGGACCTTAATTATAAGAACATCCTCCAAGAAGTTTGCTGTCAGTTAAGACATGCTTTGTAGTGTGTTTTAGAGTCAAGTCATGAAAGTTAAGTTTTCCTATTATTAACTGTGAAGCAGTTAAGAAATACTTTGGGATCCAATATAGCAAATCCTCAAAGTTAAATAAAATTGGTAGGAGAAATGAAATTTCTTTTTAAAAGAAGAAATTGATTACAAAAAAGTAGCATTTCCACTGATATCAAAATATAGGTACAATGCACAACAGGGTGCATATTAGCTGGATTATGAAAGATATTCATAGACAAGCATAGCTCAAAGCAATCTAGTTCTGGTTCCTGCTCCTGCCATTGTTATGAGGATTCATTTTAGCTGGAAATATAAATCTCCCTAAAGTCACAGTAGTTCTTGGGGCAAATATAAAGAATTTGAGGTTAGAATTTAGTCTGGATTCCTAAGATCTTTTAGACCATGTATCTTTCTCCTGAAAAAGCTTCAGACCAAATTGTAGTCTATATTTTATATCGTATTCTAGACTGTGGTCCTACAAAGCTTAAAATTTACCTCCTTTGGGGACTATAGCTCATCAGCACAGGGATATGGAAGAGTTGTTCTGCACTCTTATTATACCAGGAGTGCTGCTCACCAAAACGATCAGTTTATTCAAGTAATTGGAAACCAATGTGAAGTATTTATACACAGTGAACACAGCCTAAGACAAAAACTATAGTTTGGGAAAATAATAAGAAGTTAGGGTTGGACAAGATGACCATGAGAAGTTATCTATCTCATTTTGTATAAGAAAGGCATACTGGAAAGATGACAGATAGACTTGCTGTATCCACATTCCAGTTCAGAAAAGGGATAAAGAATCACCTGAATGATTAGGCTTTAAAGTTTAAGGCCATTAGGGATTTGGAATGTTTGAGATGAAAGATCTGAAACATCAGCCAAGAATTTATTTAGTTGTCAATAATGTGGGAAACTATTGATACAATATGGTTCTGGGATATCCAACATAGAAAATAAAATTTGAAATTGTTTCTCACACTTGTCTTTGTCTCATATTTTTATAGTTTCTTTTTTGAGGAAAAAAAAAAAAGACCAAGCCTCATTTTAAGGTTCATCTCAAAATTCCATGAATGAAAAGAGAAGGACTTTAAGGAAAGGTCAAGGCACTCTAGTCAAGCGTCTTGTTTTGGTTAGAGGTTCAGGGCTTATTGAGTAAGAAGATGTGATGTGTTTTCTGGAATGGCCGAACACACTAAAGAGTAGACTTTCTTTTTAAAGAATTTTATGCAAGGATGACAGAAGCCTCTTTTCTTTATGAAGATGTATGACTCATGAATGAATCAGTCTTTGTCTTACACTAGACAGCAATCACATGCTCACTAGTAAGGTTGCTTCTGTTAGCAAGAACTGTCTCACCCATAAGCAGCTAAAAGTGGAAGCCAAATACATGAAAATAAATTGAATGCAAAACAAACTCAAGATCTTGAAATGTAAGTGATCAACAAAAGGAATGATAATCTTGGAATATAAGTAATGACTGTATTAGGTCTATTAAGCTATCTTTGAATGGATGGGTAAAGTGCTAGGAACAGGCAAACCCACAACCATGTCTGAGACAAAGGGTCTCAGAAGAGACAAAGGGATGAAGTCAGATGTGAAGAGATTTTTTGTAAGCCACCAGAAGAAACACTAACACTGCACTCTCACACTTGGGTCTCTATCTCATTGGGCATCTGTCTTGATCAGTCAAAATAGAAAATATTAAATCTCAGTTCAAGCTGGGCCATTACACATGGCCCCAATCCTATGCTGAATATGTGGCAGAGATCCCTGGGTAAACTTTCCTCTCATTTCCTAAGGGTTCCATTGGAGACAAGTTTTCCCCCCACGTATTAGGAACAACTTACATGTAGAATGAATTCTGTTTTTTTAATATCTTATGTGGGTTAAGGGGAGAGTTGGCCATTGTTATTTCTTCCTTGCATAAAATTAGTCACCAAAGTGAAGTACTGGAAAAAGAGTACTCAAAACAACATCATTAGATGAATAAAGCAGCATAAAAGGCCATAAATTTAATTATCTCTGTGTGTACACTGTCTTCTCAATTGTACCCTATTACAAAGCAGATCCTTATTGATTTACTTAATGTCTGCTTATATTTTGATTTCTGCATCTGTTGTCATTTTCCATAAGAAGAAAAGAATAGCTTTCCCTTAGAGTAGCAATGTAAATGGTCAAAGTAACAGATCTTTGGAAACTAAGTTCTCTTTTTTTCTGTTCTCTTCCTTCTACTGTTTTTCATTAGTCATCTCAGGAGATTAAATTTTCTTTAGAATACTAATTGGATGTAATTTTGCCTTGTCACTTAAGAAATTGTTAATCCTGGAAGTTAAATTTTGTGACAAAACAATATTTTAATTGGTTTACTTTTCAAATCTGCTGTAATTAACCAAATGTGTCTAGTTCTTGAGGAAGAAGTCTATAATTCTCCTGTATGAAAATATCGAGCAATGAAAGTCTATCTGGAAAAGATTTTTCTCCCCAGCCAATCACATGGTTTTTCCCCTTAATTAAAAAAAAGGGAGGGCTTCCCTGGTGGCACAGTGGTTGGGAGTCTGCCTGCCAATGCAGGGGACACAGGTTCGAGCCCTGGTCTGGGAAGGTCCCACATGCCGCGGAGCAGCTGGGCCCTTGAGCCACAATTACTGAGCCTGCGCGTCTGGAGCCTGTGCTCTGCAACAAGAGAGGCCGCGATAGTGAGAAGCCCGCGCACCGCGATGAGGAGTGGCCCCCCGCTTGCCGCAACTAGAGACGGCCCTTGCGCAGAAACGAGGACCCAACACAGCCATAAATAAATAAATAAATAAATAATAAAAATTTAAAAAAAAAAGGGGGGGGTATTCTAAATGCCAGCTGCACTTTTCAGTTGACCAGAGGAAAGCCCATAACTGCCTCCTCTATCTTACTGAATGCAGCGAACATGCTTCAGTCCTCATCAGACTTGTTCTCTGCAGCCTCCACACTCTTGCCCAGTCAAGGTCCCTCCTTCCACAGATCCTTCTTCTTCATGTCTTCCATCATGCCGTACTCTGTTGGATTTTCCTGAGTTTCTTTGTTTCTCTTCAGTTTCCCTTGCTGGTTCATTTTCCTCTGCACATTCTTTAAATGTCTGCATTCTCCAGGGCTCTGCTGGCATTAGCCTCTCTTCTCACTTCCCAACTCTCCTACCTTATGCAGTACAGCTAAGTCTTTAACAACACAGGCTACATAAACCGACTACCTACGTTTAATCCTGTGCATTAGTTTCCTATTGCTGTGTAGCAAATTCCCACAACTTTGTGGCTTAAAACAACACTCATTTAGCATTTCACAATTTTGCAGGACAGAAGTCTGCGTGGAGTTCAGCTGGGTCTTCTGCTCAAGGTCTCAACAAGCTGAAATCTAGCTGGAGGCTAGGGCTGAGGACTCATCTGAGAGGCTTGAATCTTCTTCCAAGCTCACTAGTGTTGGCAGAATTTAATTTCTTGTGATTGTAGAACTGAAGGCCCCATCTTCTTGATGGCTGTTGGCCGGGGCCTAGTGTCAGTTCTTAGAAGCTGCCTGTGATTCTCTGCTACGTGGCCCCCTACCTAGACATTCTAACACTTCCAATTTGACGTTCTTTTAAAGGGATGAACTGATTAGGCTAGGCCTACAACATCTCCCTTTTGTTTTTAACTCAAAGTCAACTGATTAATAACTAAACAGTAGGAATTGTATCCCATCACATTTACAGCTTTTGCCCTGCACAGGAGAGGAAATTGTGTGTAAAAGGTACATACACCAGGGGTTAGGAGTGTTTGAGGCCATCTTAGAATTCTGCCTATCACATCCTAGTTCTGCCATTTACTAGCTGTATGAATTTAGGCAAGTTATATAATTTCTCTGTACCTTGATTTTTGCATCTTTAAAGTGGGATAATAAATAACATATTCTTTGTGGAATTATTTTGAGGATTAATGGGATTGATACATGTAAAATCCTTAGAACTGTGCCTGATACATAGTAAGAGCCTGCAAGTTTTCAGTTATCATTATTAATCTATTTTCTCCCCATAGATATTGCATCCACTCCCATGGCTTCACACAGTTACTGATATTCTTATGATAGATATTGCTCTTCCAAAAAATTGCACTTTTTAAATCTAAACTTATGACTTCACTTGTAAACCTGACCTTTTCTAGTGATTCTTATCACAGTAAATAGTACCATTTCATGAAGTTCCTTATACTTTCCAATTTTCTCTCCATTTCCTACCATTCATTCATTAAAAAATTATTTTTTGGAGTATCAACTATGTACAAAGCATATGATGGCAGAGGATATAATGTTCGGTAAAAAGATACAGTCTCTGCCTTCATAGAACTTATAATCAAGTTAGAGAGACAGATTATACTGTATCCCACAAAACTTATTAAAACAAACCCATTTTCTCAATATCTTTTGCAAACACTCAAGTCAAAGCCACTACCTCTCTTTCCTGAACTAGAGCAATAACCCTTCACTGGGTTCCTACATTCACTCTTCCTCCACTTTTTTCCTCCTCTCAGAGCTACCCTCTTCAAGGAAACCTTATTATGTCACTCATCTGCAGAAATCCTTTCAATGGCCTCTTGTAATATGTACGATAAAAACAAGTCTTCTTCATAACCTGCCATGCTCCTGCCGGAGCTCTCCAGCTCTGTACACCCCCACTCACCCCTCCCTGTCTGGGCTTTAGCCCTATGGCCTTCTTCTTGCTCCTCCATGGTGCCTCGCTCCTTCATGCCTCAGCACTGTGCACCTGCCGGTCCTTCAAAACTGGCCACTCTCTCTCTTTCCTGCTTGTCTTTGCCTGATCATTCTCAGTTTAAATTTTATTCCCTCCAAACTAAATCAGGATCCTCATTATACTCAAAGTACCATATGAGTCTTCTTCATCACATTTAATATAACATATAGTTATGTATTGATTTGAGTCCTTATTTGAATAATATCCGCCATCATTCTGAAGAAGGGATGTTTGAGACAAGATCTAAAAGAAGAGCTTCAGCCACATGAAAAGTTAGATTTCATAGATTTCAAGTGTGTTTTGTTTATGAGGGAATATGACATAGCTTGTATTTTAAATGTAAAGGCTAATCTCAGAATGGGGATTTGAGGGGCAAGCTTCCTATGTAACTACCTCTGTGTTAATTCAGACCAAGCTTACCTTATTAGTATTTGGGAGGGAACACATTTGTGATCATGAGGGTTACTGAAGACCTGAACAAGAATGTGGAAAAGTGTTCTATAAACTATAAAACTCACAACATGATTTTTGCTGCTGTTATTGTTAATATCACCAAAATATCAGTTTATCCAAACACTTGCGCTCAGTTGAATTTGATGCATTAGATTACACCCAAATACTTGGTTTACTTTATCAAATTATTTAGGTCTACCTGTGTTTTTTTCCGTAAATTTACGTATGTTATGTGTGTGTGTGTGTGTGTAGTACCGTTTTATCTATCAATATGTAAACATACATTTGGAATACACACTCACACATATACATATGGTGTATATGTGGTGCATATGGTATATACACATGCTTCCTATAATATATTTTAGTCTAGTGTTCATTATCATAAAATGGGTCAAGTTCAGCAGTCCTATTATTATAGCTTTATTTAAAATGTTAATTTTTAATACAATTCAATAATGCTTAATAAGATGATATTTGGGATATAACCCATCAATAGGCTTTGCAAATAGTGAAACAAGTCAAATTCCTTTAGCTTAAAAGTGTTTACTGATTTTTAAAATATATTTTATGAATATTCCAAAACTTTAGTGGTCAAGGCAATAAACAGAAACTTCTAGATGATGAATACGCTACTAATTTTTTGTAGAAAATATTAAAAATCATTGTTAAAAGTAAAAGCACCTTTATCTTCAAGCTAACTGACTGTAGTTTCATAATTATTGATTTGTAGATATCTGCTTTGGATGGTTTCTGAAGCTAAATTCAGAACAATCTTAAGGTAAGCTGTTTACTTGGGGGATGTGTATGTTTATGTGTGTGTATTTTAGTTTTAAAGAATAAAAATATATGCCAAAACCGTGTGTAATAGAATATTCAAATGTATTTTTAGTAACTGAGCATTGAGAAAATTTCCAGTTCATGATAAACACTCAATGATATTGGTTCTGTTTTATCTTTTTGTTATTTCTCAACTTCAAAAATATCAAAACGTGATAAATTGTTTGATGACTACTTATTAAATGTCCTCTCAGTGCCCTCTCGCACAATAGCCATACAAGTAAATCACTGTGCAAATACATAAAACACGTAAAGAACAATTAATACTGAATTATGTAGTGCTCAAAATTGCTGAGTTAATAGAGGCTGGAATGAGTTATCAAATATGGGCTGGAGCAATGGGGACATCATGGAATTAATAATAATAATAATGATGATGATGATAATAATAATAGTAATACCATCAGCAATAATCATACTATTTACTTAATGTTATAACACAGGCACTCTACTAAATACTTTATATGCTTTAACTCATACAATCCTCACAATTTTACAAAGCAAAAGTATTATTCTTATTACTATTATTAATCTCATTTTACAATGAGAAACCTGAGGCTGGTTAAAGTTATGTAGCTGGTATGAGGAAAATGTAATAAAAATTGTATAGCCAGAGCAGACTGAGATTACAGACATACTTTGATGGATAATATTGAGTGACTGTTCCAGTTTCATCTCTAGTGTCCTCTACCTGCAAACTACTAAATTGGATTATTACCATTGGAGTTGGGTACAAGAATCCACAATGTGGTCAGGGTGATCAGTTTAAAAAGATAAAAAGTATTGAATTAAAAGGGAACTTTGAAAATTATCTAGTCCTGTCAAGGCATGAAATGATGTCCTAATTCTAATAGAGGCCTGAAGACCTGGAAGCAAACAAATATGACAGCTCTTTATGATAGATTAGATAAAAGGAATAAAGGAAGGAAGAACAGAGAGGGTTTTAAGATTATTCTCACAGCAAAAAAGGAAAAATTTAAAAACTGATAGAAAGGGAATATAAACTATTTTGTTAGAGAACAGAATGAGTTTGGTTTCTCTATTTTGCATCTGAACTATTGAAGGGGACCCACATTCACAGTTCTTACAGGACATAGAAAGTTAAATGAAGAAAGGGGTGAAGATTGGGTCCTAATTCCATTAAATGTATTTATTACTTTAGAGGGGGTGATTACTATGGAAGGATTAGTATAAAAATAGAAGCACATGGGGCTGATATTTAAACACCATTTTCAGTTGAACATTTTAAGAACAAAATATAGGGTTGTAAGCTTGAAAAATATATGTAAGAAGATGTAACTTGTATGCCTTCTATATGTAACACTAAATTCTCAAAGGTTTTATTTGTTTGGGATTTGTTTATTTCTTTGTTTGGCAACATAGTGTATTTCTTTTAAAAGTAAGTAATGCAAATTAGTTAAAAGTCAGCTCTGGAAAACATTTATTTTAAATGCTGGCAATGTTCTTTTACTTTAAGGATTTTCTTTCATTGGACATTACCATTATCCTGTTAACAATGCTTCAGGCAAAATACAATTTTAAATTACTTTTATTTAAGAATCTAAGCTCTCATTCATTCATTGTGCAATGAAATATGTGAATTAGATGATAAACAGGAAGAGAAAGAAAGAAGGGAATCTCTACTTAGAGTACAAATTACTTCATTTGGAGTTATCTCTCTCACTAATGCTGGCCTAAAATTCTATAATATTTCTAATAATACTAAAAAAATTTTTCCTAATATTAGTTTAAAATACAGGTTAAAATAATATGCATACAGAATTATAAACTTCTTACATTTTACTAAACATACTCACTCATAGATTAAATTCATCAAATATTTATTCAGTACCTAAATTCAGTGCTAAATTCTGGGCCCATTACAATACTTTTAATAGATATGGTTTCTCTTTTCAAGATGCTCACAGTCTAGTTAAAAAAAAAACAAAACCCAAATATATAAACAAATTATTACATCATAATGTAATCCCTTGTTATGGAAGGACAAAGGATTGGATTACTTCTGACTGAGTGGATCAAGACTGGTCGTAAATATCATCAAGGAAATGTAGATATTTAATTTACAAACCAAAACGTAAATATACTTTCTAAATCTAAAGATTTGAGCTTAATTATGTTTATTTAAAATATAAAAGCAGTACAAAGACTAATTGAATTTCTTAGAGTTTGATTCTCAAAGACTATGTGTTTTTCTTTTCTATATTTGGAGTCTGGAGGAGAGTCTTTATATAGTGCTATCAATACATTTTTAGAAAGTAGAGATTTAAAATGTGAAACATATTGCCTGTGGTCTGCTACTTATTTTTCTTGACATTAGTACCATCAGGAACTGTACTTGTTTTTGGTTTTTTTTTTTTTTATTTTTAAATTTATTTATTTATTTATTTTTGGCTGTGTTGGGTCTTTGCGGCTGTGCGCGGGCTTTCTCTCTAGCTGCGGTGAGTGGGGCTTGCTCTTCTTTGCAGTGCATGGGCTTCTCATTGTGGTGGCTTCTCTTGTTGTAGAGCATGGACTCTAGGCATGCGGGCTTCAGTAGTTGTGGTAGGCAGGCTCAGTAGTTGTGGCACGCTGGCTTAGTTGCTCCGCAGCATGTGGGATCTTCCCGGAAGAGGGCTCGAACCTGAGTCCCCTGCATTGACAGGCGGGTTCTTAACCACTGTGCCACCAGGGAAGCCCTGTACTTGTTAAATGCATCAAGAAATTGAATGAAAAAACTATCACTTTGGTAACAGTTTTACTTAAGGTAATAAAACCCTTGCACAGGCAACAAACTGTATTACTTCAATTTTTAAAAAATAAATTTAAGTAGGATTAAAAATAATTTATAGAGCGTTCCTTTTCTGGCAGCTGTTGAATGAAAAACTCTAAAAATATGACTAAAAAATACTTCTTTTTAAATGCTTTTCTGAAAGGGTAAGAAAGCAAAGACTCCAAAGGGGACAAAAACGAAGTGAAAAAAGCAACCCAAGAGGTAACTAAGGGCAACACTGGGACAGAAGATGAAGCAAAGGGCTAACTCTAGTTGTAGTCTGATAGAAGTGTCTCTCTCAGAGAATCAGAACCCTTAAGGACAACACTCTAAGAATAAGGGTCTATATAAAATAAACCTACCACCAAGAAGGTACATCAAAGAAACATGCCTATCTAGACCTTGCACTGGGTGGAGGGACACAGATTTGTCCTTAGAACTCAGAATTATTAGATGGCTTTCACTGAGATTTGGTGGCAGAATTTACCTGTGTGATCAACGAACTTTATCCAGTAATTTAGAGTGGTTCCAGATTCACAGTCAGCGAGTAGAAGCAAAATAAATCACTTGCTTTGTGAATCCAAATTGAATGTTCCCAAGATAAATTTCTAAAATAATTAGTTACCAATTTAAAAATTACAAAGCATAAAGAATAAATTAGACTTGAGAGAAGGCTGAAAAACATGACAGACGACATAGTCTTACAAAGATACATTGTATTGGAATGATCCGATTCAGAAAAGAAGTATGTTGAATATTCTAAAATTAAAAGAGAAATTAATTTTCTATTGCTATTTTTATTTTCTATGACAAATTACCACACACTTAGTGTCATAAAACAACACATTGTACATGTGTCACCAGATGAAAATCAAAGTATAGGCAGGATGAAATTCATTCTGGAGGCTCTAGGGAGAATTGAATTAATTTCTTGTTCATTTGGGTTGTTGGCACAAGTCAGTTCTTTGTGGTTATAGGACTGAGCTCCTTGTTTTGTTGTTGGCTCTAGGTTGAGGGTTTCTCCCAGTTTCCAGATGCTGCCACATGACTTGACTTTGGGCCCCTTTTTTACTTTCAAAGCCAGCAAAGGCAGGTTGAGGCTTTCTCACATCATATCTCTCTGACCTCTTCAGTCCAAGTTGGCAGTGTCTCTGCTTGTATAAGATTCTCAAGAGCTCTGTGGATTTTCCATAGATGTCACAAGGATTCAATCTATTAAACAAGAGGCTCATGCACATATCTTTCCAAGAAAATCTCTACTTTTGGCTTCTGTTGAGATGACTGATGGGATTTATGATAACTTTCTTAATTTTTTCAAAGAGTTTTTTATGTTACTGATTACTCTGATCTTTCGATCTTTCTGAAATAGCTCAAAAAAATAATCTCTTAATTTTTAAATAAATTTAAATTTAAATGAATATCTAAATTTTAACATTTTGCCATATGGGAAGGCTGAGAATTTCCAAAATCATCAAGTCCTGATTCCTTTTTGTTTAACAGTTCCTCTATCAGTTTATCTCTTTCCTCTTGCATTTACTCTAAGGAGAAAGAATAAATCAGTCTGCACATTCAACACTTTACTTGGAAATCTCCTCAGTTAAATATCCAAGTTCATTGCTTACAAGTTCTGTTTTCTATATAACTGCATGACACAAGCCTGCTAAGATTTCTATGTAACAAAAATCCCTTTTCCTCTGGTTTTCAATAACATGTTCTCATTTCTTTCTGAGCCCTCACCAGCAGCATTCTTAAAATCCATGTTTCTATTAATAGTTTGCTCATGACCATTTATATTTTCTCTGAGGCAATTTAGGACTTCTCTGTAATGCTCTTTACTTCCTTCTGAGCCCTCATGGACATTCTTTAATGTCCATATTTCTGCTAACAGTCTATTCAAAGAAAACTAGGCTTTTTCTTCCATACTTCATAAAATTCTTCCAGCCTGTACCCACTGCCTGATACCAAAATCAATTTCACGTTTTTAGATATTTGTTACAGAAACACCTCAATTCTAGTACTAAAATCTATATTAATTTTCTATTGCTGCTAAAAAATTATTACAAACAGTGGCTTAAAACAGCATAAGTTAATTATTTTATAGTTCTATAGAACAGAAGTCCAGTACAGTTCTCATTGGACTGAAATTAAGGGTGGCAGATATGTTCCTTTCTGGAAGCTGTAAGGCAGAATCAGTTTTCTGCCCATTCAAATTACTGACTGAGTTCAATTCCTTGTGGATGTAGGACTGGGGTCCCCATTTTCATGCTGACTATAAACTGAAGGTTGTTCTAACTTCCAGAGGCTGCTGCCTTTCTTGGTTTATGGCCTCTTCCTTACCTTTCTACAGCCAGCAACACTGGGCTAAGTCCTTTTCACATTGCATCTCTTGACCCGTTCTTCTGCCTTCCTCTTCTGCTCTTAAGAGCTCATGTGATTGGATTGGGACCATCCAGGTAATCCAGAATAATCTCACCATTTCAAAGACACTACCTTGATCACATCTGCAAAGCCCCTTTTCCCAGGTAAGGTAACATATTTGCAGGTTTCTGAGGATTAGGTCATGGGCATCCTGGGAGTGGAAGGAGGACCATTATTCTAACTACCAAAAATATATTTAAAGAAAAAAATGTCTGAAAATATGAGCAAGGAACCAGACAATGTAAAAATGAGAAGTGGCTTTGGAAAAGAATAATAGAAATGAAACATATTATAATTGAAATTATACACTTAAAGAACAGTTTAATAGAATTGACCCAGCTAAATTTGTGATCCAAAGAAATAATTATCAAAGAGAGAAACATCACAGAAAGAAAAAAATGCAAATTACCAGAGAGACTATGGACCGTGGAACAGATGATGAACAGAATGAAAAGATGTAAAACATGTAGTCAGTGTTCTAAAATCAGAAAATAGAAATAAGGAAGAGGAAGAAATACTTAAAGAAGTAACAGCAGAGAATTGTTGAAAAATACTTAATCTTCACATCTTGGAAGCCTAAGGAACCTGAGACAGGATAAATTATAGGAAAGTTTACATGTAAACACATAAAAATGAAACTGCAGAATGCCACTACTAAAAGAAGAACTGGAAGCAACTAGAGAAACAAGACAACACTGTTAAATGGAAGGTGATTAGATTAATGGACAACTTCTAAGTAGCTAAAATGGAAGCCAGAGTTACCGGGATATGGGATCTACGAGGGGATTCCATTTTTCTGTGAGCAGCCCGTACCTCACGCTACTCTCTTCTTCCAGTTATGGGTGTTATTGTGAAGGCTTATTTGTATTTCTTCACTCGACCTTTAAATACTGTGTAATATTTCTAATATCTAACAAATATGAGCATAAATAAAAGTATAACACATATAACTATAGATTTATTCAACAAATATTCATTATCAGCTCCCTGTGATGCTCACTAGAATGCAGGTTCTAATCTAGGCATTGGGGATATAAAAAAAAATCTATCCCCGTCAAGTTATCTACTTATATCAATCTTTCATGAATTAGAGGTTGTAAGCATAAAGTCACACCTTTTTTATTTATAAGGTAACTCCTCTCATTTGCTTGCTGGTCATAAACCTTGATATCTTTATAACTTTTATATGATTTTCAACAATTCCATGCACTCTCCTAAATGCTACAGTTTACTCAGGACTTAGCAGCTATCATCAATCAAAAGTAGTTTGTTTAACACCAAATATGTGCTCACTCTTGTACGGCACTTCTGGGAACAATGGGAAAAACACTATAGCCCTAGTGTATCTTTCTTTCAGTGCCATTAAATACTATTTATTATAATGAATTTTGGCAGACTCGCCTTGTTATTTCTGTTGCACAATTGAATTATTTTAGATGCTTAATAAAGTTTCTCATTAATTATATTAGAATGAATTATTGAATAGATATTAAAAGCTGTGGCTTTATTTTTTGAGCATGGCTAATGTAAGAAACCTGTATGAATTTTTATTCTGTTTCATCAAAACAATAATTGTTTTCTTCAATAAAAGAAAATCCAGGAAGACACAGGGGATTTAGTGCCTGAGATTCAATGAAGAATAAAATAAAATGACTGTGAACTTTTCATAAAGCAAACATAAACTTTATTTTCTCCCAGAATTGCACAACAGCATTCATCTGGAGTTTAAGAAAACATTTTACTAATTACTAGTGAATAATAATTTACTAAATTTTGCTAGAGGTATAATTTTATCTGGAAAATATATAATGTCTTATGACATCCCTTTTGTAGAGGATAGAAGATTAGTGTCAAACAGAATTGGTTTGAATTCTAGCTCTGCAAATTACTAACGGTGGCTGCTTAGGCAAGCTATGCATCATTTTTGAGGCTTCTTCGCATGATAAAAAATAAAAGCAACTGGAATTCAAATGCAGTCACATCTCTTTTATTTTTTTTCACATAACTTGAAACTTGGCATGCCCATATTAGCAGGAAGTCCAATGCCTCCCTCCTGAGGTCCTTGCTGCCCTCACTCCCATTGCTGAAGATTCCCAGAGGATCACTCTATCTAATGTAGTCTGCCCTGCTTCCAAATCCCAAGCAGAAAGAAAACAAGAGAGTCCATCCATTGCTTTCCGTCAGCATACGTGGAGCTGCTATGGAAAACTGGTCCCCCAGCAAATTCCACCTGGTGATTTTGCACTGCTACAGGGATGTCCTGTCTGAACTGATCCCTGCACACTGTGGACTTAATGATTCTATCTGTCATCAGCTATCATTCCTGCAATTCCCACCATCATATATTGGCCAGGACAGGAAAGGCTGCCAGCCTCAACCTTTCTCCAGGAATCTCTAAACCATGGTTCTGAGCTTGGGTCAATGGCCTTGCGCTCCCTTGCCACAGGGTGACCTTGTTGAGGCTCCTGATATCCTTTCCTGCTGACAACCTCAGTCAGAAACAGAAATCCTTTAAGGAGGTTTCAATAACACTAAATCACAAAAGGATATTCTCCAACCCCAAGTAACCTCTTGGAAAACGTACTCAGTGACCTGCTCTTGTGGGAGGTGAGCCATAATTTAGCAGGTCATAAAAGGTTCTAAATAATAGAAAAGGTTCTAAATAATCTTTCCCCAAGAAGATAGGTACCTACTAGGTTACTAAGGACAAATCAAACGACTCTTTAAAAAGAGATTCTCTCTAGATGACTCACTGACTTCACTAGAGAAGCTTCTTCTCTTCCTCTTAGGTTCTGCCTCATCAGTTACATTGTACACCCTGTTGCTGAGAGAGTAAATGAGATGACACATAGCAAATGCCTAACAGTTCCCACTATTTAGTAGACACTTAATAGATTCTAATTTTCTCCTTTGTCTTATATTCTTAATTTTTAGTTTAAATCTTTACTGTTATTTTGATTATTCACATATTTCATAAGTGAGATTAAAAAACCGATAAGGGAAGAGAGTTATGTCTTGTACATTTCTTAAGCCTCAGCATAATACCTTACAGAAAAATATTAACTGCTATGTAATTATTGATTTAGTTATTACTTTGAAGTTTATTTTTCTATATGCAGATAATATAATCTGCTTTTTAAATTTCCTTGTATGACTTTCTGCTATCATACTAAATTATTATTCTGAGCAGAAGCTTGGCATGGAAAGGATATGAAATTCTAAGATATATATTTGCATTTTGATTACTGAATCACCTATCAGTCAATAACACTTAAATTGCTTAGAAATTTTCACAAACCCTTGAAATGATGGGTTTCGTTCCTTCTCATAAATGGTGAGGCAAGAATACATTTGTATGTGTTGCAGTGAAAGGAACTGAAAGGAACTTAAATTTGAATTCTAGGTCTCTGTGACACCTGTAAGAGTATAGACAAGCCATTCAATGTGCCTCCTGTGGCAACAAAACAATAAAAACATTATAATGATTAGAGGAAATAACTGTGTAAGTGCTCTATAATAGGAGCCCTTTAATTTAAAAAATGCACACTTATTTTGAAAAAAAATGGAGAATAAGTGAAATAACTCATAATCTCACATCTCAAATATAAACTTTTGTTAACATCTTGAGATATTTTGAAGTCACAGATACATAAATTTTAACATTCTATTTTTTTAGTTCATCTTATAGTGTGTTGAATTTTGAAACTTTTCATGTCAAAAAATTTTCAAAACCATTTTTTAATATTATAACATATAATTTGGCCACTTCTCTTAGTTACATAAGTTTTTTTTCTAACGTTTCACTTAAAGATAATTTTATTTTTAACATCCTTGCAATATTCTTATATTCATGTATATGAACATTTGTAAGATTCTTACATTTTAGATTTACATCCTTAATATTTGCTACTTTAAATTTCCTTGATCCATTTAATCTTGAAATACCTCCATAGACCCATGACTTGTACAAATCTATTATTTATTTTACTGAAGTCCACACTTGGGTGCTGCCCTGGGCTAGTGTTAATAGTACTCATTTCATCTATTGAAGTCTAGTGGCTGCCTGCCCCCCTCTCTCTCAGCTTAATTTTTCTCCCCTTTCTATGGTCCACATTGAATCTATCTTTACTAGAGTGTTATAATAATTCATCAAACTGTCTTTCCACCCAAAAAGTATTCTTTTAATTCATTTGATTTTCTAGGATTTTATTTATTTATTTTTTAGCACTTAAAATCCCATCTATATTTCCTCCCTTCTGTGCTTTGCTTGTTAAGTTTGGTGTCAGAGCTGTAGTTCTAGGTTTATACAATGAAAGTGGTAGCCTAAATCATATTCTACAGAGTATAGTGCAAACATGGGAAAGTTAAATATAACAACTTGCCATTATATAGCCCAGTAGCTAATGCTTTGGAAAACAGAATCAATATTCAATTTATTGCAGCAATTATAACACTGAGCTCAAACCAAGATAAAATATTACAGACATAAATATAAAAATTTTTCTTTTATACTTGAAAATATATTTCTATAAATATGGGGTGGTAAGGGATCTGACTTGACACCAATTTATATGAAATAAATAATTGTACTTTTTTAGAAGGACCACAAGTATACGTACCAACAAAGCACACTAGCTGCTGATATAACTCGTGTCAAAATACATTGTGTTTATAAATCAGAAGAAGGGTGGCACTTTTCTCACCATGTTTCTGAGATTCTTTCCAGCAGCAAATTCTAGTATATGAGAGACTCTTACAAATATGTATGACTCCTGCTGTTAAGACCTACGTCCAGTTGGTCTTTGGATCTTGTTCTATCCAGCTGATACCCTTAGCTGCCTCTAAAGGGTAACACAGATGATGTTTAGGAGTCAGTGAGTTCCCCCTGCAGCTTCTGAGATGGGCAGTCTTATGGATAGGAAACCACATTCCCCTCTTATCTCAGAGAACCGTCCCTACCTCTGTAATACTATCACTTCATTCCACCAGGAAACCTCTTACAAGACTGTTCCCTAAGTTACAGCTTCCAACTGTGGTCTTAGACTACCTAACTCATAGGAAACTTACAGTTCTTTCCATGCATCGTGTAGTCCCACAGGAAACTAGAGTGGGCTTTGCTCTCTTCTCCCTGTCTCTGCCTTTTGGCCATCTCCCAGCTGTCCAGTTCCCAGGCTCTGACAGTACTGGAAATATCTGGGATTCTGCTGCTCAGTAACTTGCAAGCAGGAAGGAGAGCCAGCACCCCACATTCAAAATCACATCCAAATCTCAAGGGAGGGTTTTCTGTCCACCTCTCCTACACCCTACCAACACCCAACAGAGGCAGGGGAGCAATGTGAGTCTCCTATTTCTCCATAAATTCTTCTCTCCAACTCTCTTTCTTAACCTTCTTTTAAAATTTCTTCTATGTTAAAAGGTCCTAGGAAATCAGTTCTGCCTATTTCCCAAGGAACCACGACCCTAACCCAAACTTGAGGGAGGATCCTTTGCAGCAGTTAAGGGCTGGGCCTTTATTCTCAGCCAGCTGAGGATTGTCACCACAGGATTGAACCCTGCCTTTTCCTTTCAGACACAGCTTATAAAAGAGGCTTACCACTAGTCTATGGCTGAGGTTAGGAAGGAGCACTTTCCTCAAATCTTTATTTTATGTTGTTACAGCAATTCTTATTACTTACTGCAGTTAGAACTAATAATTTTCTACTCTTTTAAGTGCTATATTTGACAAATTTAGAATTATTACACACGTTGATGCACATGATATGTATGTAGTTTATCAACTGGTTCCTTTTTACATTTTAACCAATGAAAAGGTGATCACTTTTAAAATGTCATCAGTTTATCTTTGATTTTGCTTAAGCCATGTCACTGTATTACTCCTGGTTTATCACCTTGATCTAGCAATAAGTACAGGCAGCATTAGTGCTCATCTCTATTACTCCTCAATACATCTCAAATTCTCTTCTATGGTCTGGAATTCCCAATGTTCCATTTATGAATGCTCTTTGTGACCAAAGCTGGACCATTTTTCCTAGCAAGACAGTTAAAATACATATGGGCATTGATTTGTTTCTTTTGAAACTAGGACATTGATTCAATTATCATATTGGAGGAGGTTCATGTCGGTAAATTTATATCACTTCTCTTATACATATCTAATAAATGTTCCACAATTCAGGATTTTACCTAGGAGTATGTAAAATGAAAATATATTCAGGACCTTGACAAAATAAGTTTAGTTTAATATCGCTGTCCTTGCACAATGAAGAAACCACCTGAGATAAATATGTTCTTCGAGCAGCACTTTTCATGAATATTTTTTAGCTATTCCTGTAAGAGACAGCAACATTATTTTTGTATTGCTGAAGTGCTTTGAGAGTAATGTCCTGGTGACAGCATAAACAAAACACAAAGGCCAGTTTGTTTTTATATCTAAATGGGGGATTGTTGGTGAAGAGCTGTGCCAGCCAGTACAGAGTGGGCTAATGTTTTATTCCTCTCAAGCTAGATGGATTGCTGAATTGCCTGAGTTCCTGCTGTTTTATACCTTGCCCCTTGAATTTGAAAATGAACAACTGCTCCTTTTTTTCTGAATGGATAGTGAGAAAATATATAATTTCAGTAAAACTCAACTCATAATATTGTCATTAAAATTATGTCCACCTAGTATTTTATCCACGCAATATATTGCCAAAATATTAAATGTCTTATTTATTAAATATTATATTTTTAGTAAATTATATCATTATAAAACAGGGAATGGGCAATTTGCCAGTGTGTTACACTTTTTAAAATGTTCCTTCAAATGAAGTGAATTAAGTTTTACATCATTGATAAAGCCATTATTTGAAACTTTTTTGCTGGGAGATAATAAATTCAACAAATGTCTTTTGAGTGCCACAGTGAAAAGACTCTGTAGGGGATAGACATAAAAAGAAAGCATAGTTCCCACAATCAAGGAGCTCTAAACAAATAGAGAAAAATTATTTCATGTACAGAGGATTATAACAGAGGGATGCAGGAAAGTTACAATGACTATGAGACAAAAAAGAGAAAGTACTTCCCATGGAGATGAATAATTGGAAACGATGGAACTTGGAAAAGGAGTCTCACAGCTGAGGAGGGAGAAATTAGAAGAGAGAAATGGAGTTGGATCATGGAGACGATCCTTAAATACAAAGAGAGAATTTATTTTTGTCCTGTAGATATAAAGGAGTTATGATGGCTAGTTTTATGTGTCAGTTGACTAGGCTGTAACATCTAGTTGTTTAATCAAACACTAATTTGGCTTTGCTGTGAAGATATTTTGTAGATGTGGTTAGCATCTAAAATCAGTTGACTTTAAATAAGTAAGTTAACCTCCATAAGGAGGGAGGGCTTCAACCAATCATTTGAAGGCCTTAAGAGGAAACACTGAAGTTTCCCAGAGAAGAAATTCTGCCTTAAGTCTGTAGCATCAACTCCTGCCGAGTTTCCAGCCTTCTTGTCTACTCTAGGGATTTCTTACTTACCAGCCTGCCCACACACAGTCACCTGAGCCAATACCTTAGAATAAATCTTTTTATATATAAACACATATATATCCTATATACTGTACATATATATTCTATATGCTATACATATATTCTATATGTTATACACGCACACACATATTCTGTTGGTTCTATTGTTTGTTTCTCTGGAGTAGCCTGACTAAATCAAGACTTACTACAAATTTTAAACAAAACTGTGCTTATAACTATTATGACACAATTAAGTCTTGTAATTTTAAGCTTTTATTGAACATTAATTTATGCCAGGTTTAAATGCTTTGAGAAAAAATAAGCATAAAATATAGTACCAGTTTTAGTAATTTTCAGCACTCCTGTGTGGCAGGAAAATACTCTTTTTTCCAAATTCTTTCATTTAACCAATCAACACAACATTGCTATAAGACAGATATTAATAATGAGGCTATTATTATCTTTCTAATTTTACTAATGAATAAACTGAATTTACAGCTAATATGTGTGAGACTCAGGGCCAAACTGCATGCTACAGCTCATGAAATGTTGTGTATTTAACCGCTAAAGTGTACATCTTCTCTTAATATAAAACAAATTGGCTGCAGTCAATGACACGTGATCAGAATAAAACTATGCTTTTAAATATTCATAAAAGAAAACATAAACAGGTATATTTGTTAGAGAAGAGAGTTTTTAAGCAGATAAGTCTTCATGGGTGGTAGAAGGAGTCTGATGGCTTCAACAGTGAAAATAGGGAAGTAGCTTAGATCATGATTACCAGATCTAAGAAAAGTTAAAGCAATTGTAGTGTTTTCACAACCTCAGACAGCCATCTTCCACCAGATTTTAACAAACGTTGACAAACTATTACAGTAGTACTATTCAAAGTATGATTGTAAGACTATCAACATCAGCATCATGACCCAGGAATTTACTAGAAATGCAAATTTGGAAGCTTCAACGCAGATTTTACATATCAGAATTTCTTAGAGTGAGGCCTGGGAATTTGTATTTTAAAAGAGTTTACCAAATGATCCATGTCATGTAAAGTTTGAAAAGCACTGCACTACAGCAGCAAGGACCAGAAAACAAGATGTGAGGTGAGCTTCACCAGGATAAAATACCAGAATACCAGAATAAAAATACCAACTTGGAAATAACCGGAATTAACAATGGTTGATGAATGTTCTTAGTATGATACAAGATAAGAATCTGGGACCACAATAAATCCAGAAGGGACAGAACTTAAGTAGTATCATGGAGAAGATGAAACTCTCCCACTCAGGTGAAGATGAGTTTGGACACAAAGAATAGGTTACATAGCATAAGTGAAAGTGGTCAGGGTGATATGCATCAAGGATCAAAGCAGAGTTAAAGATTAGGGCAGATGTGGTAAGCTGAGGAGACAAAAATCCTGGGACAAAAGAATAGCTATTTTAGAGTGTGACTAAAAATGTAAGAATCCATAGCCAAAGGTCTGAAGTTGAATATAAACTGTTTATTTGGAAGCAGGCAGCCCAGATCTGTTAGGCCAACCACATCACAGTTGCCAATTTTCCATCCTGAAGAATTAGGTCTTGTTAATAGATAATACTATCACAAATTGTGCCACTGAATCATATGTCTATGGAGCCACAAAAATATTTTCGGCACTTTTTATGTGCCAAGTTCAGTGATAAATAACAGAGATAAAAAATTAAGTGAGACAAGTGTGATCTCTACCATTAGGAGAGTCAGGCATTAAATACACAGTTATTATACAAGTAAGTAATTATGATTGCTGTAAGTATTACCCAGAAAAAGTGCAAGTATTTTGAGACTGAATCACAGGATACCTAAGCTAGCCTGCAAAGAGGAAGGGTAGGAGGATGATCAGGAATTGTTCCCAGAAGAAGTAAATTTTAAGTTATAACCTCAAAGATGAGATGAAGTTGATTCAGACAAGAGCTCGGGAAAAAGCGTTCTAGGCCAAGAGGGCAGTCTGTACAGAGTCTGTACATTGGGGAAAAACATGAGGATGGCCAGGGTGGTTGGAATGTAGTGAATAAAGGGAGAATGCACAAGATGAGATGAGTGATGATACAGACCCATTATGCCCTGTTGAAGAATTGAATAGCATCTTAATTGCAGTAGAAAACCACAGGACAATTTTAAGCCAGTAAATAATATGATGACATCTGCATTAAAAATATATCCTTCTAGGTGATATGATAGGGTATTTGACATGAATTACACAGGGAAAACTTTTAGGAGATTATCATACTAGTTCAGGCAAGGCATGGTGATGACTCAGATTATGTTAATGGTAGTGAGGAAAGAAAGAATAGACAGATTCAATATATGTATATTTACCAAGTACAAACCAATGGGCTAGTGGCCAAAGAGGAAGAAGAAAATATAAAGTATACAATCTAGGTTTTTGGTATGAGCAGATGAGTAGAGATTTGTACCATTAACTAAGATAGGGAAGACTGGTGGAAACAAGCTTCAGAGAAAAGTCAAGAATTCAATTTTGGACTGTCCAAGTTTAAGATACCTATCAGTTACCCAATATAAATGTAAATATAAAGTAGACCAGTGGACTGATGGGTCTGAAGCTCAGAAAAGACACTTTGCCTGAAGATGTAAGTTTGGATTCATTGTACTTGGTAGGTCAAGTTTTTAGGGTGGATGAAAATGCCTAGGAAGAGAAAATGAAATGAGAAGAGATCTCTTATCTTTCAGTCTTTAAAGGATGATAATAAAAATGTTGCACTGGCAAAGGAGACTGAAAAGGAATGGTTAGAAAAGCAAGAGGCAAAGATGAGTGCAACAGAAACCAGTTGAAGAGATGTTTCAACTAAGAAGGAGTCAGTAAATATGAGACAGAGAGCAAAAGGATTAAAAAGAATGAAGTGAATAGGACTGACCAATTTACAATTCTTTATTTTCCTGCATTTATTGTACTTTCTTAATCAATCTGTTACACGTGTCCACATCCACTGATTTGTTTCAAGCCAGAATCCTCAATGTCATTTGTAACATCTTCTCTCTAATCTCCCACATACAACCTACATCTTTAAAGAATAGCATCTTTAAAATACTGAAAGAAAATGGAAAAAAAAAAAACAACTGTCAATCTAGAATTCCATACCTAACAAAATATCTCTCAAAAATGTAGGATAAGTACTTAATAATTTTTTAGATAAACAAAAGCTAAGCAAATTAATTGCCATCAGACTTGTACCATAGTAATGGCAAAGGAAGTTCTTCAGGCAGAGGGAAAATGATACCAGATGGTGTTCCCTAGAGCTGTGCAATACAGAAGCCCAGAGTATCAAAGCCCATATTCTATCTACACTACTTTTGAGTCAGAAGCTGAAAGCGATATGGGCATAAACCCAGTTGTCATTTAACTTATTTTTTAACTTTTTATATATTTATAAATGAACACTAGTAAATTAAATTAATGTATCAGTCTCAGATTATTGGAGCATTACTGAATGAAAACAAAGCATTGGAAGGTTGGTGATGGAATTATTAGATTTGGTAAATCATTTAAGGTACTTAGGAAAATTCCTCACACACACAAAATTCAATATTTGTAGCCCATTATTACTTGACAAAGGTACATGCTAAAATCTGTTACCTATAATAAAATCGACGGTTTGATGTCTTATACGTAATTGATATGTTATGCACAATAAAATCTATTATTGAATAGTTACTTAATAGTGTATACATAATACAATCTCTTACTTAGAACTTGCACTAAGATTAGTTGTTTCACCATGCCAGAATATAAAATAGCGTTATGTTATGTTCAATACTTAAGTTACTTTAAAACCCTGATAATTTTTTTTTTCATCTTAGCATTAAGGAGTTAGTGAAAATTTGAATAAAATTTGAATAACAAATACTTTTAAAAGGTGTTCATATCATTTTTTTTTTTTTTTTTTTGGCAGAAAGTAACCCTTGTGTTTCTACAAATGGCTTTCCTAGTGGGAGGTAGTATTTTATTTTTCTTTTTTCTCTTAGAGTTTTATTGAGATATAATTGACATATAGCACTGTAAGGGTTAAGGTATACAGCATAATGATTTGACTTACATACATGATGAAATGATTACCAAAATAAGTTTAGTGAAGATCCATCATTGCATGTAGATACAAAATAAAAGAAAAAAATATTTTTTTCCTTGTGATAGAACTCTTAGGATTTACTCTCTTAACAATTTTCATACATAATATACCACAGTGTTAATTATATTAATCATGTTGTACATTACATTCCTAGTACTTATTTATCTTATAACTGGAAGATTGTATGTTTTGAAACACTTTCCTCTAATTTCTCTTCCTCCCACTCTTGGCCTCTGGTAACCAAAAATCTGAAAAATGGGTTTGTTTATTTGTTTATTTGTTTATTTGTCTTTTGAAGTATAATTGACCTACAATCCTATATTACTTCCTGGTGCACAAAATACTGATTCAATATTTCTATACATTACAAAATGTTTGCCACAATGTTTCGTTACCATATATTACCATTCAAAGATATTACATTATTATTGACTATACTCCCCACACAGTTTATTTCACCCACATAACTCATTTATTGTGTAACTGGAAGGTTGTACCTTTAAATTTCCCTCACCTATTTCACTCATCCCCCACTCCTTTCAATTTCCCTTATGCTTGTTCATTTACTTTGCTCTTTTATTCTATATAAAGGTGAAATATATGATATTTGTCTTCCTCTGATATATTTTACTTAGCACAATATGCTCTAGGTCCATTTATGTTGTCACAAATGGCAAGATTTCATTCTTTTCTTATGGCTGAGTAACACTCCAGTTTTTATTTATACCACTTCTTTATTCATTCATCTATTGATAGGCACTTAGGTTGCTTCCATATCTTGGCTATTGTAAATAATGCTGCAATGAATGTAGGGGTGTATATATCTTTTTGAATTACTACTTTTGTTTTTTTTTGAACTATTGAATTTTATTTTATTTATTATTTATTATTTATTATTATTTATTATTATTTATTATTTTATACAGCAGGTTCTTATTAGTTATCTATTTTATACATATTAGTGTATATATGTCAATCCTAATCTCCCAATTCATCCCACCACCACCACCCCCTGCCACCTCCCCCCCTTGGTGTCCATATGTTTGTTCTTTACATCTGTGTTTCTATTTCTGCCCTGCGAACCGGTTCATCTGTACCATTTTTCTAGGTTCCACATATAGCCGTTAATATACAATATTTTTCTCTTTCTGACATACTTCACTCTAGATCCATCCACGTCTCTACAAATGACCCAATATCATTCCTTTTTATGGCTGAGTAATATTCCATTGTATATATGTACCAAATCTTCTTTATCCATTCATCTGTCAGTGGGCATTTAGGTTGCTTCCATGACCTGGCTATTGTAAATAGTGCTGCAATGAACATTGGGGTGCATGTGTCTTCTTGAATTACAGTTTTCTCTGGGTATATGCCCAGTAGTGGGATTGCTGGGTCATATGGTAATTCTATTTTTAGTTTTTTAAGGAGCCTCCATACTGTTCTCCATAATGGCTGTATCAATTTACATTCCCACCAACAGTGCAAGAGGGTTCCCTTTTCTCCACATCCTCTCCAGCATTTGTTGTTTGTAGATTTTGTGATGATGCCCATTCTAACTAGTGTGAGGTGATACCTCATTGTAGTTTTGATTGGCATTTCTGTAATAATTTGTGATGTGGAGCAGCTTTTCATATGCTACTTGGCCATCTGTATGTCTTCTTTGGAGAAATGTCTATTTAGGTCTTCTGACCATTTTTGGATTGGGTTGTTTGTTTTTTTGATATTGAGCTACATGAGCTGTTTATATATTTTGGAGATTAATCCTTTGTCCATTGATTCATTTGCAAATATTTTCTCCCATTCTGAGGGTTGTCTTTTTGCCTTGTTTATAGTTTCCTTTGTTTTGCAAAAGCTTTTAAGTTTCATTAGGTCCCATTTGTTCATTTTCGTTTTTATTTCCATTATTCTAAGAGGTGGATGAAAAAAGATCTTGCTGTGATTTATGTCAAAGATTGTTCTTCCTATATTTTCCTCTAAGAGGTTTATAGTGTCCAGTCTTACATTTAGGTCTCTAATCCATTTTGAGTTTATGTTTGTGTATGGTGTTAAGGAGTGTTTTAATTTCATTCTTTTACATGTAGCTGTCCAGTTTTCCCAGCACCACTTATTGAAGAGACTGTCTTTTCTCCATTGTATATCCTTGCCTCCTTTGTCATAGATTAGTTGACCATAGGTGGGTGGGTTTATCTCTGGGCTTACTATCCTGTTCCACCGATCTATATTTCTGTTTTTGTGCCAGTACCATATTGTCTTGATTACTGTAGCTTTGTAGTAGAGTCTGAAGTCTGGAAGCCTGATTCCTCCAGCTCCATCTTTCTTTCTCAAGATTGCTTTGGCTATTCAGGGTCTTTTGTGTTTCCATACAAATTGTGAATTTTTTTGTTCTACTTCTGTGAAAAATGTCATTGGTAGTTTGATAGGGATTGCATTGAATCTGTAGATTACTTTGGGTAGTATAGTCATTTTCACAATGTTGATTCTTCCAATCCAAGAACATGGTATATCTCTCCATCTGTTTGTGTCATCTTTGATTTCTTTCATCAGTGTTTGTAGTTTCCTGAGTAGAGGTTTTTTTACCTCCTTAGGTAGGTTTATTCCTAGGTATTATATTCTTTTTGTTGCAATGGTGAATGGGATTGTTTCCTTAATTTCTCTTTCTGACCTTTCATTGTTAGTGTATAGGACTTCAAGAGATTTCTGTGCATTAATTTTGTAACCTGCAACTTTACCAAATTCATTGATTAGCTCTAGTAGTTTTCTAGTGGCATCTTTAGGATTCTCTATATATAGTATCATGTCATCTGCAAACAGTGACAGTTTTACTTCTTCTTTTCCAATTTGTATTCCTTTTATTTATTGTTCTTCTCTGATTGCTGTAGCTAGGACTTCCAAAACTATGTTGAATAATAGTGGCGAGAGTGGACATCCTTGTCTTTTTCCTGATCTTAGAGGAAATGCTTTCAGTTTTTCACCATTGAGAATGATGTTTGCTGTGGGTTTTTCATTTACGACTTTTATTATGTTTAGGTAGGTTTCCTCTATGCCCACTTTCTGGAGAGTTTTTATGATAAATGGATGTTGAATTTTGTAGAAAGCTTTTTCTGCATCTATTGAGATGATCATATGGTTTTTCTCCTTCAATTTGTTAATTAGGTTTATCACACTGATTGATTTGTGTATATTAAAGAATCCTTGCATTCCTGGGATAAACCCCACTTGATCATGGTGTATGATCTTTTTAATGTGTTGGATTCTGTTTGCTAGTATCTTGTTGAGGATTTTTGCAGCTATATTCATCAGTGTTATTGGTCTGTAACTTTCTTTTTTTGTAGTATTTCTGTCTGGTTTTGGTATCAGGGTGATGGTGGCCTCATAGAATGAATTTGGGAGTGTTCCTTCCTCTACAATTTTTTGGAAGAGTTTGAGAAGGATGGGTGTTAGCTCTTCTCTAAATGTTTGTGAAGCCATCAGGTCCTGGGCTTTTGTTTGCTGGAAGATTTTAATCACTGTTTCAGTTTCATTACTTGTGATTGGTCTGTACGTATTTTCAATTTATTCCTGGTTCAGTCTTGGAAGGTTATACCTTTCAAAGAATTTGTCCATTTCTTCCAGGTTGTCCATTTTATTGGCATTGGCATAGAGTTGCTTGTAGTAGTCTCTTAGGATGCTTTGTATTTCTGCAGTGTCTGTTGTAACTTCTCCTTTTTCATTTCTAATTTTATGAATTTGAGTCCTCTCCCTCTTTTTCTTGATGAGTCTGGCTAAAGATTTATCAATTTTGTTTGTCTTCTCAAAGAACCAGGATTTAGTTTTATTGATCTTTGCAATCATTTTCTTTGTTTCTATTTCATTTATTTCTGCTCTGATCTTTATGATGTCTTTCCTTCTACTAATTTTGGGTTATTTTGCTCTTCTTTCTCTAGTTCCTTTAGATGTAAGGTTAGACTGTTTATTTGAGGTTTTTCTTGTTTCTTGAGATAGACTTGTATTGCTATAAACTTCCCTCTTAGAACTGCTTTTGCTGCATCCTATAGGTTTTGGTTCGTCATGTTTTTGTTGTAATTTGTCTCTAGGTATTTTTTTGATTTCTTCAATGATCTCTTGGTTATTTGGTAATGTATTGTTTAGCCTCCATGTGTTGTGTTTTTTACGTTTTTACCCCCTGTAATTGATTTCTAATCTCATAGCGTTTTGGTCGGAAAAGATTCTTGATATGATTTCAGTTTCATTAAATTTACTGAGGCTTGATTTGTGACCCAAGATGCAATCTATCCTGCAGAATGTTCCGTGTGCACTTGAGAAGAAAGTGTAATCTGCTGTTTTTGGATGGAATGTCCTATAAATATCAATTAAATCTATCTGGTCTATTGTGTCATTTAAAGCTTGTGTTTCCTTATTAATTTTCTGTCTGGATGATCTGTCCATTGATGTAAGTGAGGTATTAAAGTCCCCCACTATTATTGTGTTACTGTTGATTTCCTCTTTTATAGATGTTAGCAGTTGCCTTATGTATTGAGGTGCTCCTAGGTTGGCTGCATATATATTTATAATTGTTATATCTTCTTCTTGGATTGATCCCTTGATTATTATGTAGTGTCCTTCCTTGTCTCTTGTAACATTCTTTATTTTAAAGTTTATTTTTTCTGATATGAATGTTGCTACTCCAGCTTTCTTTCGATTTCCGTTTGCATGGAATATCTTTTTCCATCCCCTCAGTTTCAGTCTGTATGTGTTCCTAGGTCTGAAGTGGGTCTCTTGTAGACAGCATATATATGGGTCTTGTTTTTGTATCCATTCAGCAAGCCTGTGTCTTTTGGTTGGAGCATTTAATCCATTCACTTTTTTTTTTGTTTTTTAATTTTGTTTATTTTTTATTTTTTTAATGCTATTCTTGTCTGCTTACATTCTTTTTATGTATGTATGTATGTATGGCTGTGTTGGGTCTTCGTTTCTGTGCGAGGGCTTTCTCTAGTTGTGGCAAGCGGGGGCCACTCTTCATCGCAGTGCGCGGTCCTCTCACTATCACGGCCTCTATTTGCCGAGCACAGGCTCCAGACGCGCAGGCTCAGTAATTGTGGCTCACGGGCCGAGTTGCTCCGCGGCATGTGGGATCTTCCCAGACAAGGGCTCCAACCCGCGTCCCCTGCATTGGCAGGCAGATTCTCAACCACTGTGCCACCAGGGAAGCCCCCATTCACGCTTAAGGTAATTATCGATATGGATGTTCCTATGACCATTTTCTTAATTGTTTGGGTTTGTTTTTGTAGGTCCTTTTCTTCTCTTGTCTTTCCCACTTAGAGAAGTTCCTTTAGCATTTGTTGTAGAGCTGGTTTGGTGGTGCTTAGTTCATTTAGCTTTTGCTTGTCTTTAAAGCTTTTGATTTCTCCATTGGATCTGAATGAGATCCTTGCCCAGTAGAATAATCTTGGTTGTAGGTTTTTCCGTTTCATCACTTTAAATATATCGTGCCACTCCCTTCTGGCCTGTAGAGTTTCTGCTGAGAAGTCAGCTGTTAACCTATGGGAGTTCCCTTGTATTTATTTGTCATTATTCCCTTGCTGCTTTCAATTATTTTTCTTTGTCTTTAATTTTTGCCAATTTGATTACTATGTGTCTCGGCGTGTTTCTCCTTGGGTTTATCCTGCCTGGGACTCTCTGCACTTCCTGGATTTGGGTGGCTATTTCTTTTCCCATGTTAGGGAATTTTCGACTATAATCTCTTCAAATATTTTCTAGGGTCCTTTCTCTCTCTCTTCACTTTCAGGACCCCTATAATACGAACGTTGGTGCATTTAATGTTGTCCCAGAGGTCTCTTAGGCTGTCCTCATTTTCTTTCATTCTTTATTCTTTATTCTGTGCCACGGCAGTGAATTCCACCGTTCCATCTTCCAGGTCACTTATCAGTTCTTCTGCCTCAGTTATTCTGCTACTGATTCCTGCTAGTGTATTTTTCATTTCTGTTATTGTATTGTTCATCTCTGTTGTTTGTTCTTTAATTCTTCTAGATCTTTGTTAAACATTTCTTGCATCTTCTCCATCTTTGCCTCCATTCTTTTTCCGAGGTCCTGGATCATCTTCACTATCATTATTCTGAATTCTTTTACTGGAAGGTTGCCTATCTGCACTTCATTTAGTTGTTTTTCTGGTTTTTTTTTTTTTAACATCTTTATTGGAATATAATTGCTTTACAATGGTGTGTTAGTTTCTGCTTTATAAAAAAGTGAATCAGTTATACATATACATATGTTCCCATATCTCTTCCCTCTTGCGTCTCCCTCCCTCCCACCCTCCCTATCCCACCCCTCTAGGTGGTCACAAAGCACCAAGCTGATCTCCGTGTGCTATGCAGCTGCTTCCCACTAGCTATCTATTTTATATTTGGTAGTGTATATATGTCCATGACACTCTCTCACCCTGTCACATTGTACCCTTCCCCCTCCCTGTGTCCTCAAGTCCATTCTCAAGTAGGTCTGGGTCTTTATTCCCGTCTTGCCACTAGGTTCTTCATAACCTTTTTTTTTTTCCTTAGATTCCATATATATGTGTTAGCATACTGTATTTGTTTTTCTCTTTCTGTCTTACTTCACTCTGTATGACAGACGTTAACTCCATCCACTTCACTACAAATACCTGCATTTCATTTCTTTTTATGGCTGAGTAGTATTCCATTGTATATATGTGCCACATCTTCTTTATCCATTCATCTGATGATGGACACTCAGGTTGCTTCCATGTCCTGGCTATTGTAAATAGAGCTGCAATGAACATTTTGGTACATGACTCTTTTTGAATTATGGTTTTCATAGGGTATATGCCCAGTAGTGGGATTGCTGGGTCATATGGTAGTTCTATTTTTAGTTTTTTAAGGAACCTCCATACTGTTCTCCATAGCGGCTGTATCAATTTACATTCCTACCAACAGTGCAAGAGGGTTCCCTTTTCTCCAAACCCTCTCCAGCATTTATTGTTTCTAGATTTTTTGATGATGGCCATTCTGACCGGTGTGAGATGATACCTCATTGTAGTTTTGATTTGCATTTCTCTAATGATTAATGATGTTGAGCATTCTTTCATGTGTCTGTTAGCAATCTGTATATCTTCTTTGGAGAAATGTCTATTTAGGTCTTCTGCCCATTTTTGGATTGGGTTGTTTGTTTTTTTGATATTGAGCTGCATGAGCTGCTTGTAAATCTTGGAGATTAATCCTTTGTCAGTTGTTTCATTTGCAAATATTTTCTCCCATTCTGAGGGTTGTCTTTTGGTCTTGTTTATGGTTTCCTTTGCTGTGAAAAAGCTTTTAAGTTTCATTAGGTCCCATTTGTTTATTTGTGTTTTTATTTCCATTTCTCTAGGAGGTGGGTCAAAAAGGATCTTGCTGTGATTTATGTCATAGAGTGTTCTGCCTATGTTTTCCTCTAAGAGTTTGATAGTGTCTGGCCTTACATTTAGGTCTTTAATCCATTTTGAGTTTATGTTTGTGTATGGTGTTAGGGAGTGTTCAAATTTCATACTTTTACATATACCTGTCCAGTTTTCCCAGCACCACTTATTGAAGAGGCTGTCTTTTCTCCACTGTATATGCTTGCCTCCTTTATCAAAGATAAGGTGACCCTATGTGTGTGGGTTTATCTCTGGGCTTTCTATCCTGTTCCATTGATCTATGTTTCTCTTTTTGTACCAGTACCAAGCTGTCTTGATTACTGTAGCTTTGTAATATTGTCTGAAGTCAGGGAGCCTGATTCCTCCAGCTGCATTTTTCGTTCTCAAGATTGCTTTGGCTATTCAGGGTCTTTTGTGTTTCCATACAAATTGTGAAAGTTTTTGTTCTAGTTCTGTGAAAAATGCCAGTGGTAGTTTGATAGGGATTGCATTGAATCTGTAGATTGCTTTGGGTAGTAGAGTCATTTTCACAATGTTGATTCTTCCAATCCAAGAACATGGTATATCTCTCCATCTGTTTGTATCATCTTTAATTTCTTTCATCAGTGTCTTATAATTTTCAGCATACAGGTCTTTTGTCTACTTAGGTAGGTTTATTCCTAGATATTTTATTCTTTTTGTTGCAATGGTAAACGGGAGTGTTTTCTTAATTTCACTTTCAGATTTTTCATCATTAGTGTATAGGAATGCAAGAGATTTCTGTGCATTAATTTTGTATCCTGCTACTTTACCAAATTCATTGATTAGCTCTAGTAGTTTTCTGGTAGCATCTTTAGGATTCTCTATGTAGAGCATCATGTCATCTGCAAACAGTGACAGCTTTACTTCTTCTTTTCCGATTTGGATTCCTTTCATTTCTTTTTCTTCTCTGATTGATGTGCCTAACACTTCCAAAATTATGTTGAATAATAGTGGTGAGAGTGGGCAACCTTGTCTTGTTCCTGATCTTAGTGGAAATGGTTTCAGTTTTTCACCATTGAGGACAATGTTGGCTGTGGGTTTGTCATATATGGCCTTTATTATGTTGAAGAAAGTTCCCTCTATGCCTACTTTCTGCAGGGCTTTTATCATAAATGGGTGTTGAATTTTGTCAAAAGCTTTCTTTGCATCTATTGGGATGATCATATGGTTTTTCTCCTTCAATTTGTTAATATGGTGTATCACGTTGATTGATTTGCATATATTGAAGAATCCTTGCATTCCTGGAATAAACCCTACTTGATCATGGTGTATGATCCTTTTAATGTGCTGTTGGATTCTGTTTGCTAGTATTTTGTTGAGGATTTTTGCATCTATGTTCATCAGTGATATTGGCCTGTAGTTTTCTTTCTTTGTGACATCTTTGTCTGGTTTTGGTATCAGGGTGATGGTGGCCTCCTAGAATGAGTTTGGGAGTGTTCCTCCCTCTGCAATATTTTGGAAGAGTTTGAGAAGGATAGGTGTTAGCTCTTCTCTAAATGTTTGATAGAATTCGCCTGTGAAGCCATCTGGTCCTGGGCTTTTGTGTGTTGGAAGATTTTTAATCACAGTTTCAATTTCAGTGCTTGTGATTGGTCTGTTCATATTTTCTATTTCTTCCTGGTTCAGTGTCAGCAGGTTGTGCATTTCTAAGAATTTCTCCAGTTCTTCCAGGTTGTCCATTTTATTGGCATAGAGTTGCTTGTAGTAATCTCTCATGATCGTTTGTATTTCTGCAGTGTCAGTTGTTACTTCTCCTTTTTCATTTCTAATTCTATTGATTTGAGTCTTCTCCCTTTTTCTCTTGATGAGTCTGGTTAATGGTTTATCAATTTTGTTTATCTTCTCAAATAAGCAGCTTTTAGTTTTATTGATCTTTGCTATTGTTTCCTTCATTTCTTTTTCATTTATTTCTGATCTGATCTTTATGATTTCTTTCCTTCTGCTAGCTTTGGGGGTTTTTTGTTCTTCTTTCTCTAATTGCATTAAGTGCAAGGTTAGGTTGTTTATTCGAGATGTTTCCTGTTTCTTGATATAGGTTTGTATTGCTATAAACTTCCCTCTTAGAACTGCTTTTGCTGCATCCCATAGGATTTGGATTGTCGTGTCTCCATTGTCATTTGTTTCTAGGTATTTTTTGATTTCCCCATTGATTTCTTCAGTGATCACTTCGTTATTAAGTAGTGTATTATGTAGCCTCCACCTGTTTGTATTTTTTACAGATCTTTTCCTGTAATTGATATCTAGTCTCATAGCGTTGTGGTCGGAAAAGATACTTGATATGATTTCAATATTCTTAAATTTACCAAGGCTTGATTTGTGACCCAAGATATGATCTATCCTGGAGAATGTTCCATGAGCACTTGAGAAAAATGTGTATTCTGTTGTTTTTGGGTGGAATGTCCTATAAATATCAATTAAGTCCATCTTGTTCAATGTATCATTTAAAGCTTGTGTTTCCTTATTTATTTTCACTTTGGATGATCTGTCCATTGGGGAAAGTGGGGTGTTAAAGTCCCGTACTATGATTGTGTTACTGTCGATTTCCCCTTTTATGGCTGTTAGTATTTGCCTTATGTATTGAGGTGCTCCTATGTTGGGTGCATAAATATTTACAATTGTTATACCTTCTTCTTGGATCGATCCCTTGATCATTATATAGTGTCCTTCTTTGTCTCTTGTAATAGTCTTTATTTTAAAGTCTATTTTGTCTGATATGAGAATTGCTACTCCAGCTTTCTTTTGATTTCCATTTGCGTGGAATATCTTTTTCCATCCCCTCGGTTTCAGTCTGTGTGTGTCCCTAGGTCTGAAGTGGGTCTCTTGTAGACAGCATATATACGAGTCGTGTTTTTGTATCCATTCAGCCAGTCTGTGTCTTTTGGTGGGAGCATTTAATCCATTTACACTTAAGGTAATTATCGATATGTATGTTCCTATTCCCATTTTCTTAAATGTTTTGGGTTTGTTATTGTAGGTGTTTTCCTTCTCTTGTGTTTCTTGCCTAGAGAAGTTCCTTTAGCATTTGTTGTAAAGCTGGTTTGGTGATGCTGAACTCTCTCAGCTTTTGCTTGTCTGTAAAGGTTTTAATTTCTCCATCAAATCTGAATGAGTTCCTTGCTGGGTAGAGTAATCTTTGTTGTAGGTTTTTCTCCTTCATCACTTTAAGTATATCCTGCCACTCCCTTCTGGCTTGCAGAGTTTCTGCTGAAAGATCAGCTGTTAACCTTATGGGGATGCCCTTGTGTGTTATTTGTTGTTTTCCCTTGCTGCTGTTAATATGTTTTCTTTATATTTAATTTTTGATAGTTTGATTAGTATGTGTCTTGGCATGTTTCTCCTTGGATTTATCCTGTATGGGACTCTTTATTTCCAGGACTTGATTAACTATTTCCTTTCCCATATTAGGGAAGTTTTCAACTATAATCTCTTCAAATATTTTCTCAGTCCCCTTCTTTTTCTCTTCTTCTTCTGGGACCCTTATAATTCGAATGTTGGTGCATTTAATGTTGTCCCAGAGGTCTCTGAGACTGTCCTCAATTCTTTTCATTCTTTTTTCTTTATTCTGTTCTGCAGTAGTTTTTTCCACTATTTTATCTTCCAGGTCACTTACCCGTTCTTCTGCCTCAGTTATTCTGCTATTGATCCCTTCTAGAGTTTTTTTAATTTCATTTATTGTGTTTTTCGTCGTTGCTTGGTTCCTCTTTAGTTCTACGTCCTTGTTAAATGTTTCTTGCATTTTGTCTATTCTATTTGCAAGATTTTGGATCATCTTTACTATCATTATTCTGAATTCTTTTTCAGGTAGACTGCCTATTTCCTCTTCATTTGTTAGGTCTGGTGTGTTTTGACCCAGCTCCTTCATCTGCTGTGTGTTTTTCTGTCTTCTCATTTTGCTTATCTTACTGTGTTTGGGGTCTCCTTTTCACAGGCTGCAGGTTTGTAGTTCCCGTTGTTTTTGGTATCTGTCCCCAGTGGCTAAGGTTCTTCAGTGGGTTGTGTAGGCTTCCTGGTGGAGGGGACTAGTGCCTGTGTTCTGGTGGATGAGGCTGGATCTTGTCTTTCTGGTGGGCACGTCCACGTCTGGTGATGTGTTTTGGGGTGTCTGTGGCCTTATTATGATTTTAGGCAGCCTCTCTGCTAATGGATGGGGCTGTGTTCCTGTCTTGCTAGTTGTTTGTCATAAGGTGTCCAGCACTGTAGCTTGCTGGTCGTTCAGTGAAGCTGGGTCTTGATGTTGAGATGGAGATCTCTGAGAGATTTTTGCTGTTTGGTATTACGTGGAGCTGGGAGGTCTCTTGTGGACCAGTGTCCTGAATTTGGCTCTCCCACCCCAGAGGCACAGCCCTGATGCCTGGCTGGAGCACCAAGAGCCTTTCATCCACACAGCTCAGAATAAAAGGGAGAAAAAATAGGAAGAAAGAAAGAGGATAAAATAAAATAAAATAAACTATTATAATAAAAAATAAGAAAAAATTATCAAGAAAAAAATTTATTAAGAAAAAAATTTTAATTTTTTAAAATAAAAAATAAGCAAAAATTATTAAGAAAAAATTTATGAAGAGAAAAAAAAATTTTTTTCCAGTTTTTAAGTTTTTTAATTTGTTTCAAAGTTAAACCCAAGACACATTGACTTCATAGGAAATCCACTGAGAAATGTTATTCTAGGCTGAACACCTCTTTCCCTTTAGTGTCCCCCAACAGAGCATGCACATGTTAATTACTTAAATTTTATAATCACTGCTGTCCCACCACTATACCAAGATCACCTAAACTGTGTGTGTAGTATTCTGAATGTTCTTAGTTATACCCTAATTTCACTAACTGCAAAAGATTTTCTGGGATACCCTGTCACTTGAATTCTTTGGCTACTTTTGAAGATGAAGTCCAAAGAACTCTTAAATGATTCTCCTTTGGGGTGGGAGGGTGGTATTTTATAGGCATTAGCAACTAGCACCTGGGGCTGTGCTGTTCCCATCTGGCATCACTGGGTGGCAACCTATAAAACCAAAGAATCATTTGATGCAGCAGCCAACTAAAAGACTCAAAACTGAAGGTTAAATTTAAAGAAAAAACTAATTTAAAAAACGGTAATCCTAGAGGAATTCATTCTAAGCAATCAATCATTATGTGTGTGTGTGTGTGTGTGTGTGTGTGTATGTGTGTGGAAGGCACAACCAGATTGATTCAGTGCAGCCTGGTAGGTCCCAGATGACTCTCCTTTTCGGGAGACTGTGCTCTGAGGGAGCAGAATCTGGCAAGCGGCCAGTACCAGTGAAGAGCAGCCATGAAGTGCTGGCAACATTTATATTCAACCCCCCTCTGGAGTCAAACCTACAGGTTCGGGAATTCCCTGGTGGTCCAGTGGTTAGGACTCATCACTCTCACTGCCAAGGGCCAGGGTTCAAGCCCTGGTTGAGGAACTAAGATCCCACAAGCTGTGCGGCGCAGCTTAAAAAAACAAAAACAGAAACAAACCTACAGGTTCACTTGGGTCCCACAGAGCAGTCAAGTCCACCCAGAAGCAGACTATAACCCAGCAGGTAGATCTCCCACTTGCTAACACGTCCTTTTGCTTTGTTTTACTTCCAGCTAAATAAAAAATAAGAAAAATATTATTAAGAAAAAATTTTTTTTTAATTTTTTAAAATAAAAAATAATTATGAAGAAAAAAAATTTTTTAATTTTTAAAATAAAAAATAAGGAAAAAATTTTTAAGAAAAATTTTTTTAATTTTTTATAATAAAAAATAAGAAAAAAATTATTAAGAAAAAAATTAAGAAATAAATTTTTAATTTTTTAAAATAAAAAATAAGAAAAAATTATTAAGAAAAAATTTATTAAGAGAAAAAATTTTTTTTAATTTTTTAAAATAAAAAATAAGAAAAAATTAAGAAAAAATTTATTAAGAAAAAAATTTTTAATTTTTTAAAATAAAAAAATTATTAAGAAAAATTTTTTTAATATTTTAAAATAAAAAATAAGGAAAAAGTACTAAGAAAAATTTAGTAAGAAAAAAAAATTTTTAAGTTAAAAAAAAAAAAAACAACGGACGGACCGAACCCTAGGACAAATGGTGAAAGCAAAGCTATACAGACAAAATCTCACACAGAAGCATAGACATACACACTCACAGAAAGCGGAAAAGGGAAAAAATTAATATATCCTGCTCCCAAAGTCCACCTCCTGAATTTGGGATGATTCGTTGTCTATTCAGGTATTCAACAGATGCAGGTACATCAAGTTGTTTGTGGAGCTTTAATCCGCTGCTTCTGAGGCTGCTGGGAGAAATTTCCCTTTCTCTTCTTTGTTAGCACAGCTCCCAGGGTTCAGCTTTAGATTTGGACCCGCCTCTGCGTGTAGGTCGCCTGAGGGCGTCTGTTCTTCGCTCACACAGGACGGGGATAAAGGAGCAGCTGATTCAGGGGCTCTGGCTCACTCAGGCGCGGGGGAGGGAAAGGTACGGATGCAGGGCGAGCCTGCGGCAGCAGAGGCCGGCGTGACGTTGCAGCAGCCTGAGGCGCGCCGTGCGTTCTCCCGGGGAAGTTGTCCCTGGATCACGGGAGCCTGGCAGTGGCGGGCTGCACAGGCTCCCAAGAAGGGCGGTGTGGATAGTGACCTGTGCTCGCACACAGGTTCTTGGTGGCGGCAGCAGCAGCCTTAGCAGCTCACGCCCGTCTCTGGGGTCCGCGCTGATAGCCGCAGCTCGCGCCCGTCTCTGGAGCTCGTTTAGGCGGCGCTCTGAATCCCCTCTCCTTGCGCACCGCGAAACAAAGAGGCAAGAAAAAGTCTCTTGCCTCTTCGGCAGCTCCAAACCTTTTCCCGGACTCCCTCCCGGCTAGCTGTGGTGCGCTAACCCCTTCAGGCTGTGTTCACGCTGCCAACCCCAGTCCTCTCCCTGCGATCCTACCGAAGCCCGAGCCTCAGCTCCCAGCCCCCGCCTGCCCCGGCGGGTGAGCAGACAAGCTTCTCGGGCTGGTGAGTGCTGCTTGGCGCTGATCCTCTGTGTGGGAATCTCTCCGCTTTGCCCTCCGCACCCCTGTGGCTGCGTTCTCCTCCGTGGCTCCGAAGCTTCCCCCCTCTGCCACCCGCAGTCTCCACCCGCGAAGGGGTTTCCTAGTGTGTGGAAACCTTTCCTCCTTCACAGCTCCCTCCCACTGGTGCAGGTCCCATCCCTATTCTTTTGTCTCTCTTTTTTCTTTTTTCTTTTGCCCTACCCAGGTACGTGGGGAGTTTCTTGCCTTTTGGGAGGTCTGACGTCTTCTGCCAGCATTCAGTGGGTGTTCTGTAGGAGCAGTTCCACGTGTAGATGTATTTCTACTGTATCTGTGGGAAAGAAGGTGATCTCCGCGTCTTACTCTTCCACCATCTTGCCCAGACCCCCTTTTCTGGGGTTTTATATTGTTCCCTCATCTGGTACAAAGTCCTCTGCCTTTTCATTTTATGTATCTTTCTGTGAATGTGGTTTTCCTTCCACAGGCTGCAGAATTGTAGTTCTCTTACTTCTGCTCTGTGCCCTCTGGTCGAATTAGTATTTTTCTTTGAAAAAAAAAAAATCCAGAAGTGGAATTGCTAGGTTGTATGGTAGTTCTGCTTTTATTTTTTTGAATAATCTCCATACTGTTTTACAAAGTGGCTTCACCCATTTACCTTCCCACCTACAGTACACAAGGGTTCCCTTTTCTCCACATCCTTGCTAACAGTTGTTATTTGTTGTCTTTTTGGTAAAAGCCATTCTGGCAAGTGTGAAGTGATATCTCATTGTGATTTTGATGTGCAGTTCCCTAATGATTTGTGATGTTGAGCATCTTTTAATTTGTCTTTTGGCCATCTGCATGTCTTCTTTAGAAAAATATCTATTCATGTCTTCTGCTCATCTTTTAATAGGGTTGTTTGTTTTTTTCATATTTAGTTGTATGTGTTGGATATTAACTAATTATTAGATATTTCATTTGCAAATATTTTCTCGCATTCAATATGCAGCCTTTTCATTTTGTTGACAGTTTCCTTTGCTATGCAAAAGCATTTTAGTTTGATTAGGTCCTGTTTGTTTATTTTTGCTTTTGTTTCCCTTGGCTGAGGAGACATATCCAAAAAACTATTGCTAAGAGCAATGTCAAAGAACACACTGCCTATGTTTTCTTCTAGGAGTTTTATGGTTTCAGGTCTCACTGAATGGATTTAACTCTAATTCATTTTAATCTTATTTTTTTATATGGTGTGAGAAAGTAGCCCAGTTTAATTGTTTTGCATGTAGTTGTTCAGTTGTCCCAACACCATTTATTGAACAGCCTGTCTTTTCCCCAGTGTATATTCTTGCCTCCTTTTTGGTAGATTAATTGACCATATGAGTGTGGGTTGATTTCTGCGCTCTCTATTTTGTTCCACTGATCTATGTGTCTAGTATAGGTTGAAATCAAGGCATGTGATGTCTTCAATTTTGTTCTTCTTTTGCCAGATTGTTTTGGCTATTTGGGGTCATTTGTACTTCCATGCAAATTTTAGAATGATATGCACTAGTCTATGAAAAATGCCATTAGTATTTTGATAAGGATTTCACTGGATCTTAGATTGTCTTGAGTAGTATGGTCATTTTTAAAATATTAACTCTTCCAATGAGCATGATATATCTATCCAGTCATTTGTGTCACCTTCAGTTTCTTTCATCACTCTCTTATAGTTTTCTGAGTACAGGTCTTTTACCTCTTTAGATTTATTCCTGGGTGTTTTATTGTTTTTGATGTGATGGTAAATGGGATTGTTTTTAAATTTCTCTGATAGTTTGTTGTCAGTGTATAGAAACACAACAGAGTTCTGTACGTTAATTTTTTATCCTGCAACTTTAATTAATTTATTTATTAGTTCTAATAGTTTTATGGTGGCATCTTTAGGATTTTCTCTCTCTATATATATATCATGTCATCTGCAAACAGTGACAGTTTTACTTCTTCCTTTTCAACTTGAATTCCTTTTATTTATATTTTTTGTCTGATTGTGTGGCTAGGATTTTAATACTATTTTGAATAAAAGTGGTGAGAGTGAGTATCCCTGTCTTGTTCTTGATCTTAGAGGAAAGGCTTTCAGCTTTTCATCATTGAATATGATGCTGGCTTTAGGTTTGCCATGTATGGCCTTTATTATATGGTATGTTCCCTCCACACCCAATTTGTTGAGAGTTTTTCATCATAAATAGATGTTGAATTTTGTCAAAAGATTTTTCTGCATCTATTGAGATAACCATATGATTTTTGTCCTTCATTTATCCTTCGTGTATCACATTGACTAATTTGTGGATATTGAACCATTCTTGCATTCTGGGATAAATCCCACTTGATCATGGTGTATGATCCTTTTAATATATTGTTGCATTCAGTTTGCTAATATTTCATTGAGGATTTTTGTATCTATGTTCATCAGTTATATTGGCCTTTAATTTTCTATTTTTGTAGTGTTTTTGTCTGGTTTTGGTACCAGGATGATTCTGGCCTCAGAATGAGTTTGGAAGCATCCCTCCTTCAATATATTGGAATAGTTTAAGAAGGACAGGCATTAGTTCTTTTTTAAATGTTTAGTAGAATTCAACTGTGAAGCTGTCTGGTCCTGGACTTTTGGGTGTTGGGAGTTGTTTTTTTTTTTAACTACTGATTCAATTTCATTACTGGTAAATGATCTGATTTCCAGGTATTTGTCCATTTTTTCTTGGTTGTCCATTTTATTGGTGTATAATTGTTTGTAGTAATATCTCATGATCTCTTGTATTTCTGTGATGTTGGCTATAATTTCTCATTTTTCACTTCTGATTTTATTTACATCTCTTTCTCTCTCTCTCTCTTTGATGTGTCTGACTAAAGGTTTATCACTTTTGTTTATCTTATCTTTTCAAAGAAATAGCTCTTTGTTTCATTAATATTTACTATTTTTTTGGTCTCTATTTCTTTATTTCTGTTATGATCTTTATTATTTCTTTTCTTCTACTAACTTTGGGTTTTGTTTGTTCTTCTTTTTCTGGCTCCTTTAGCTGTAAGGTTATGCTGTTTACTTGAAATTTTTCTTGTTTCGAGAGGTGGGTTTGTATCACTATAAACTTTCCTCTTTGAGCTACTTTTACTGCATCCCATAGATTTTGGATCATTGTGTTTTCATTTTCATTGGTCTCCAGGTATCTTTTGACTTTCTCTTTGATTTCTTCAGTTGTTTAGTAGCATATTGTTTACTCTCCCCATTTTTGTGGTTTTTGTAAGTTTTTTCCTGTAGCTGATTTCTGGTCTGATAGCATTTTATGGTTGGAAAAGGTGCTTGATATGATTTCAGTCTTCTTAAATTTATTGAGGCTTGTTTCATGGCCTAGCATGTGATCTCTCCTGGGGAATATTTCATGTGCCCTTGAAAAGAATGTGTATTCTGCTGCTATTGGATAGAGTGTTCTTTATATATCTATTAAGGCCGTATAACCTAATGTGTCATTTAAGGCCACTGTTTCCTTATTGATTTTCTTTCTGAATGATCTCCCCAAGGATGGAAGTGGGGTGTTAAAGTCCCCTATTTTATTACTGTCAGTTTCTTTCTTTATGGTTTCTAATATTTACTTTATGTATTTAGGTGCTTCGATGTTGGGTGCATATATATTTACAATTATTTTATCTTCTTTTGATTGATCCCTTTAGCATTATATAATAACCTTCTTTGCCTCTTGTTACATTCTATGTTTTAAAGCCTACTTTGTCTGATATGAGTATTGCTACTCCAGCTTATTTTCATTTCCATTTGCATGGAATTCCTTTTTCCATTCTCTCCTTTTCAGTCTGTGTGTCTTTAGATCTGAAGTGAGTTTCTTATAGGCAGCATATATATAGATCTTGTTTTTTTAATCCATTCAGCCAGTTTATGTCTTTTGACTGGAGGATTTAGTCCATTTACACTTAATGTAATTATTGATAGGTATGTACTTATTGCCATTTGTTAATTGTTTTGGGCTTATTTTCGTAGTTCTTTTTTTTTTCTTTCTTCCCCTGTGATCTGATGATTGTTCTAGTGTTACATTTGGATTCCTTTCTCTTTTTTGTGTGTGTATTTATTGCAGATTTTTAGGTTTTGGTTACCATGAGATTTACATATACTAACCTATATATGTGTATACATGATTATTTTAAGTTGATGATCCCTAAAGTTCAAATGCATCTAATAACCCTGCATTTCTACTACCCACTCCATATTTAATGTTTTTGAGATCATATTCTACATCTTTTTGTTTTGTATATCCCTTTACTTATTGTCGCTATAGTTGATTTTACTACTTTTGTCTTTTAAGTTTCCTACTAGCTTTAAAGGGGTTTACTTACTACATCTACTGTATATTTGCCTTTACCAATAAGATTTTTCCTTTCAAAATTTTTATATTTCTAGTTGTAGTCTTGTCTTTTCCACTTAAGGAAGTCCCTTTAACATTTCTTGTAAGGCCTATTTAGTGGTGCTGAACACTTTTAACTTTTGTTTCCTGTAAACTAGCTTTTAATCTCTCTTTCAAATCTGAGTGATGGCCTTTTCCTGAGATAGCATCTTCTGAGTCATTAAAATCTGATAAAACAAAAAGACTCAGAAAGAAAATCTGGTTGAATTTATCAATCGATCAATAAGCATTTGTCATAAACCTATTTTATGTAAGCTCTGTGTTAGATGCCTATTATCAGCAGTATAAAGCATGATGCTAGATTACAAGGAGTTTATGCGATAAAAGTAACTAACAACTGTTAACACTCACTATGTTGAAGTGCTATATGAGGTAAGTTTTTTTCATGTTCTTTCATTTAATTAAATCTCACAGTATTCCTATTATGGAGGCATTATTATTGTTATTTCATTTAACAAATAAAAATATTGAGATTTAAAGGGCTTAAGTAACTTGGCTATGGACAAACAGCAAGTAAATGTAAAACATGACACTAAACTCCAGGGTGTAAGAAATTAAAGCTTATGTTTTCAACTATTAGATCCACCACCTCTCTCTTTACAACACATTGGGAAGGCAAGAAAAATATATTTGAAAAAAATGAACAATGCAAGTTAGGAGAAAAAATACTCTATTATTTTTCTTTGTTTAGGCAACATTCTCTACTGTTAAGCAATACTTGTGAACTTATTAAATTGAAAAATATTATTAATAAGCATCTTCAGCAACTAGGGCTTTCACAGTTTTAATGAAGAAGGAAACAGACAGCTTAATCAGTGAGAGTACAGAAATAGATCACACCCTGAAAACCATAAGTTAGATACATTCAAGCCATCAAGGCTCTTTCAACACCTCTGGCAGTTATCGCCACACCAAATTTGAACACATCAGCTTTAAACTACTAGAAATTTAGGAGCCAGCTAAGAAAATTATCAAAAGGCTGAGGAGAATCTCCCTAGAGAAAGTAAAGTTAAAACAACAGCTAAAGTTGTTAGAATTAATAGAAGTTAATCAGTGTTCTGTTTTAGGCTGAACCAAAGTGGGTATATAAGACAACAGAGAATTCAAGTAGGTCAGGGCATAGGTGAGGTTGTGGAGATAATAAAACTTCTCCACTTAAGGATAAATGAGTTTGGACACAAAATCAGAGCAGAATGTCCAGCATGAGTAACAACAGGTCAAAGTCTACTGACCGGTACAGATTTGACAAGCTAGGGAGTCAAAATCCTGGGACAGAGATAAGTGGTGCAGATTTTTAGAAAGCAGTTTAATACACAAGAATTCTTAGCCAAAGATCTAAAATAAATGAAACATTTACTCACAGGCAAGCAGCTCAGTTCTATCTGTTCAACTCTATCATAGTGCCTGATAATTCAAACGTAAAGAATCAGACCCTCTAATATAAGCACACACTGTGATTGATTCATTCTTCCATGCATTCAGCACATATTTGGTACCCTGTGTAGTAATCACAGTGATGCACATCATACCTGTGATAAATGAAAGGCAAATGAAACAAATATGATCTTTGCTGTAGTGAAAATTATAGTGGAAGAGTTAGACGTTAACTAAACAATTATAAAAGTGTGTTTTTAATTATAATTTTGATCAGCTATAAAGGAAAGTTACTGAGTATTGCAAGAATGAATTACAGAAGGAAGTATCCAAGTTTGCAAATTGGTAAAGTAGAATATACAGCCTGAAAGATAAGTCAGTTAGCCAAGCAAATATTTGGAAAAAAATTCCTGACAGAGGAAGAATAAAGTCTTAAAGTTAGGAAAAACAGGGAGATGGCCAGAGTTGCTAGAATACAGTGAAGGAAGGGGAAAAGAGAACACGATGAAGCTATAGGGTTGGCTAGAGACCAACAGGACATTATATGCTATGTTGAAGATTTTGAATATTATCTTAATTGTAGCTCAGGAAAACACTGAACATTTTTATACCAGTAAACAATATGATGACATTGGCATTTTTAACATATCCTTTTAGGTGATCTCACTATGTATTTGGTATGGATTAGACAGCAGCAGAGTAGATATGGGGAGCTCATTTATAAGACTGGTTCAATAGTCTAAGTGAGAGATGATGATAGCTTGAGCTTTGCTATTGACAATAAAGACAGGAAAAAGTAGATGGATACAGTATATAATTAAGTGGTAGAAAAGAGGGTTGAAGCTGTAGGCTTTAAGCATAAATAGGATGGTGTAGGGTGATGTCATTTACTAGGATAGGAAGGACTGGAGATGATCAGATTTGGGGGAAATATTGGGAATTCAGTTATCTAAGAGTGAGATATAACCAAGTAGAACTATGAAGTTGATGTGTTGAATTTCAGAAAAGATCTCTTGCCTACAGACAAAATTTGAGTTTATCAGCATATAGATAATCTTTCAAGTAAAAAAGGTGATATCTCAGTTTCTGGAATGAGTAGATTAGTAGATGATGGTACCATTTCCTAGCACAGAGGAGAAAAAGGAAAACTAAATTTAGAGAAAGGAAGTCGAGTTCATTTGTGAACTGCCTGAGATATACAAGTATAAACATCAAGTACAAAAGTAGGCTGATGGGTCTGGAGTTCAGAAAAGAAATTTTGGATGGAGATATAAGTTTAAATTCAGTATACATTATCTGTCAAGTTATGCAAGTACATAAGGTAAAGTTTATATCATTTAATTATTAATGATGACTGTCTTTAACAACTGTCTTGCAAAATCCTGAAATTTAAAATGGTCTCTAACAATGGGCTGGCTCCAACAGACCACTGATTCTAAGTTAGATTTTGACCTATAGCCCATGTCAGTGAATATTTCCCACGTCAATGAATATTTTTAGAAAAAAACAGTGCTCAAGTCAATGTTAACTGGACTGGAAGAAAGGTGTTTTTGCATTCACACCTGCATGCCCCAAGCCAGTTTTTTTCCTTCTATTTCATATACCTGTTTTTCTTTGTATTGTTTATTTGGATTATTTTTCAAACATAATTTTTACTGGGTCATATGCTAGATAAGAGTTTTGCGTCTGACAATTTTGCACCAAGGGTCAGTCTAGATCATATGTTATTCTTATATTTAAATTAAGACTTTCAATCCCTATGTTCAATCAATCATCTATTTTTAATTTAAACTTTTGTTTATTTCAGTGAAGTGTCACTTTGTTCAGAAAGATCCCCATACCCACTCCTTACAAATAAAATATTAGTTATATTTTTAAGATACTTTATGAGTGCCTCTTCAATTTAACAGGACAAATGTCTATGATGAAATATTTTCCAGGAAATTACAGTTGCAAGTTTAAAGATAAAACTCCTTATGAAGAAGCAAAGTTGATTGCCTTATGCAATGACTCTATGAAAACCAATATTTTACAAAAGGACTTACTGGAATATTAATATCCTGCTATGAGACCTAGTTTTGGTAGAAAAATAAAATGCATTGCAAAGTATTCATATAAAAAAGAACTTATACAAAGTTGCCTTATTAAATGAAAGTATAACATTTACATTTTACATTGAACCTGTGGTCAAAAAAGAATAGAAAGAGTGTGAATAAAAACTTCTGTCCAAACTTATTTCTGAAATGATTTTATATCTAGAGAATTCTACAGCACTAGACATTGGTTTTTAAAGGTTGTGTAAAAATTCAGGTGAAACTAATCTAGGATGTTAGCCTTCAGGACAATAGCTATCTTTGTTGGTGGTGGAGGATGGAAGGGAGAACACAGGGCCTCTGGGCTCCTAGTAATGTATTGTGTGTTGATCTGAATGTCGGTGACATAGCTGTGCCGGTTTGTGAAAATTCAACAAGTTGTATGACGTTACATGTACACTAATGTGAAATATAGTATACTGCCATTAAATTTTTTTAATATTTGTATACATATGCACATCCACATATACGCACACAATGTAAACTTCTGCAGTATAATCATGATGTGGTAATTTTTAAAATACATCTATTTAGAAGTTTTTAATTAAGTACTTTTTAGTGATAGTGAGGCTAAAACTTGTATAAAGTCCATAAAAGGAGTCTGTGTTTTTAATGGGTTAATCAACTATTGTAGTGAATGTGTCATTTATTTTGTTGTTGACATTTATTCATTTGTGAATTCATACAACAAACCTTATTTTTCTAAACCTTCTTAAAGGAGTTACTTATGAGTCAAGTCATTCTTTTCAAAAGCTCAAAATCTTAAAGACCTAAGAGAGTACACACTTTTCTTGAATAAAAGAAATTGAGACATAATGAAGTAAATCTGTATTGTCTTGAGACTAGATATTTATTTAGACCAGACTATTTTGCAAATATTTAAATTTGTTACTAGAAAAAAGAAGCAGGATTAAACTTGTAAAATTATTTTTTAATGTGTATCTAGAGATACATACTGGCATGTTCCCTGAGGTGTTCAGTGAATCTCATGGGATGGAACTGGTTGCTGGTATCTCTGACTTGAAGTTAAATATGTCTTCTTCCAAGGGTATTTAGTACCTTAAAAAGGAAAACTGCTTCTCTAAAAGTAACTAAAAGTAAATATAATTAAATAGGGATTATTATAATTATTTAGACTTAAAAAACTTCATAGATTGAAAAAACTTTAAGTTATATTTTTCAATTATACCCGTAACCATTAGCAGAAATCTTATTAGGTTCATTTTATATGCAGGTTGAACTACAGTTGGGTGATTTGTATGAGACCTTGGAAATCATTTGGGTATATTAAGCTCTGTATGCTAACTGAAATATTGAGAAAATGTTGGGTATATTAATGGAACTAAGAATTCTTTAATGTATGGACAGTGTACAAGTATCTCAAATTTTGGGACATGTTTGGATACCTGTTCCCTATAGCTATTTTCTTCTTTATTTAACTGAAAGATGTGTGCCCACTACCAGCTTAATAAATAAAAGTATTTTATGCAAATAAAATTCTCTATACCCTCCTCCCCAATAATACCCTTCCTCCTCTCCCCAGAAGTAAGTACAATCCAGAATTTGGAATTTATATCCAGACCTTAATTTTCATGTATCTTATTTACATATACCTTTAGGCAAAATATAATATCATACCATTTGCTTATTTTTAAATTTTATGTAATTGGAATTATGATATATGAGTTCTGCACTTTTTTTCTTCAGCATTAAGTATGCAAGCTCCATCTATGTTGATGGTTGTAGCTCTATTTTGTTCATTTCTTGGTGAATTTTAAAAAAATGTTGTTAAAGGATATTACAGTGTAATAACCCTGAGCTTTGGTCATGTGGAAATTTGTCTTATTCTTTAATCTATGTACCCTTAAGAAAGTTACTGAAAACTATTTCAGCCTGTTTTCTTACCTATCGAAAGCGATGGTAATGTCTTCTTTATAAATTAGTTTAGACATAATTACATACTGTGCATTTGGAGATAAATATATAGATATATAAAATATGTATTTGGAACAATAATAAATGATTTTTCTTTTCCATATTTTAATTTTTTTCTCTTATTTTTAAAACAAGTAGTGATTACCAGACATACTTGTTTTGTATACTTTTAATACAAAACTTACTTTTTGTTGGTCTTCTGGGATGTATAAAAGCAGAGATGGAGAGAATGCATTCTGTTAGGACTGTGGTTCTTGGAAGTGGTTCAGCAGCTTGATGTGGTTTAAGGTGTGAATTGTGAACTTGGAAAATCTAGATGTGACTTCAGGCTTACCTGTTCATTGGTCATGTGACTTGGCCAAATTTCTTAGCCTTTCTTTGAGCCAGAGTCTTCATTGGTAAGTGGAGGTAAATGTTACTTATCTCACGAGAGCTTTGTGATGATCAAATCAAATAAATTTATTAAAGTACTAAGCATGTTCTAGCCTTATAGTATATGTTTAACATATATTAGCAGGTTTCCCTTTTGTAGTCAACTTATTAATGATGTCAAGATATTTATTTAATTTAAGGCTTTTATGTACATTTTCTTATCTACATCTCAGGGTTTCATCCTCCACCTTCTTTTCTCTGTACACCTTCAACCCTGAGTTGTTTCCTCCACTTCCATAGCTTAAACAATTCTGGCCACTCCCAAACCTATTTAGTGAGCTATAGCTTCGTTATCCAAGTGTCTACTGGAAGCTCTATAAGTGTCCAATTCTTTACCAACTCTTCATCTTTCTTCTGGTTTGCCTCTCCTTTGTTTCATTTAATATTATAATCTCATTTCCTCACCATCTTCTCATAATATCGGTGGTTCTTCTTTTCTTCTTTTTTTTTTTTTTTCTTGGATAGGGATGAGAGAAGGACACTGAGTGACTCAAGTTCTAAAGTCCTAAAATCTTCCATGATTTCTCCCTGTCTCTTAATCCTACTTAGTCCTATGCTCTAATGTTTAAATATCTCTAGAATATCCCTATCTCTGCTTTGTGCAGGCCCTCATCACTTCTGGTAGACTAAAATCATATCTTATTAAACACATTTTTTTAATCTGGTTACTGCATCCAATCTATCCTCTAGCCACAAAATCTAGTCGTTTTACTCTCTTGGTGAAATCTTTAAATGTCTCTTTCTCTGTAGAATAGCTTCAAACTCCTTCCCAGATTAAAAATGTGGTATATAATCATGATTTTAACAGTTTTTAAAAAGAGTCCTATGCTATCAGATTTTGTATAATTTTGCCTCATCACCTGACAAAATGTTTATTGTATCCAAAATTATCATAATATAGATACTTCAGTTTCTCAAGCATATCATGTGATGTCCTGTCTCTACAAATGCATACTTTTCTCTTTACTAAAAATGACTTTCCCTTCAAGCCTTTTCTTCAAGACTAAGATTTTGGAGAAAATAAATTAATGTTTCTAAAGTCCTCACTGTGTCAGAAACTGTGTTAAGTGACACAAAGACATTGTAATATTTGAATTTTCTAATAACTCTGTGATGGCAATGAAATTTCCATTTAGAGATGAGGAAATTAAGGCAGGATTTAAACTCTCATCTGGATGACTACAAAAACTGTATTTTTAATTATTGTTCTGTAAGCCATTTATTTAATTCTTATAAAAAGATAAAGAGATATTTAACTAGATTTCTACATGATAAAACTCATGCTCATGGAGTATGGGTAGCACGTCCAAGGTCACATGAACAAGACCTTATTGTGCTTTCCTGCAACAGATCCCTCTGCCCATATTTTCTCCCTGCCTTTTGTTTGTAGAAAAGCTGTAGTCTCCCAGGCATCACCTGAGTAACAAAGGCCTGGCTCAAGAATTAATGATCGATGAACATTGGGGTACATGTGTCTTTTTGAATTATGGTTTTCTCAGAGTATATGCCCAATAGTGAGATTGCTTGGTCATATGGTAGTTCTATTTTCAGTTTTTCAATGAACATACATACTGTTCTCCATAGTGGCTGTACCAATTTACATTCCCACCAATAGTGCAAGAGTGTTCCCTTTTGTCCACACCCTCTCCATCATTTATTGTTTGTAGATTTTTTGATGATGGCCATTCTGACCAGTGTGAGGTGATACCTCATTGTAGTTTTGATTTGCATTTCTCTAATAATTAGTGATGTTGAACATCTTTTCATGTGCTTCTTGGTCTGTCTTCTTTGGAGAAATGTCTATGCAGTATTCACAATAGCCAGGACATGGAAGCAACCTAAATGTCCATTGACAGATGAATGGATAAAGAAGATGTGGTACATATATACAATGGAATATTACTCAGCCATAAAAAGGAATGAAATTGAATCATTTTAGAGATGTGGATGGACCTAGAGTCTGTCATACAGAGTGAAGTAAGTCAGAAATAGAAAAAACAAATACAATATATTAACGCATATATGTGGAATCTAGAAAAATGGTACAGATGAACCTATTTGCAGGGCAGGAATAGAGACACAGGCATAGAGAACAGAAGGGTGGACACAGTGGGAGAAGTGGAAGGTGGGATGAATTGGGAGATTAGGATTGACATATATACAGTACCATGTGTGAAAGAGATAACCAGTGAGACCCTGCTGTATAGCACAGGGAGCTCAGCTTGGTGCTCTGTGGTAACCTAGATGGGTGGGATGGGGGGGGTGGAAGAGAGGTCCAAAAGGGAGGGGATACATGTATACATATAACTGATTCATTACATTGTACAGCAGAAACTAACACAACATTGTAAAGCAATTATACTCCAATAAAAAAAAGAATTAATGATCAAAAAGATGTGAACAGGTAGTGACAAAAGTAGCAGTTGAACCAGGAGAACTGGTAACAATTTTAACAATAAATCAGCCATGTGGCATTCACAGAATCTTTAGTTTCTCCCTGAAATACCTAGATAACGGTATCTGAAACATATTTCGTGAGTTTTCTAACAGATGCTAACACCCCCACCAAATGGAAGAAGTTAACTACTTGATGACCTTGATCTACTGGAGCCTGAGGATTGATAATGTTAACCCCTGTGACACTGCCCTCTTAACTCACCATCAACCAATCAGAGAATTGTGCACAAGCTGATCACATACACCAGGACTCCCCTCCCTCACCTTGCCTTTAAAAATGTTCCCTGAAACTCATCTGGGAGTTTGAGTTTTTTGAGCATTAGCTGTCCCAGACTCCTTGTCTGGTGTCTTACAAGAAATGCTGTACTTTCCTTCACTATAACCCAGTGTCAACCTTGGCTTTACTGTGCAGGGCAAGCAGACTCAAGTTTGGTTGGGTAGCAAATTGAGGAAGCTTAAATTTAATTTCAAATTTGTCAAACATTAAAGCCCATGTTAGTTCTATTTACCACACAGTTTCTTTAAATAGCAACCCCTCCATGAATCATTTCCTAATGCCTATGAGCAGTTGGTGATGCCAATATTTCTTCTGCTTCTATGCCTCATATATAACACTTATCTATCAATTACTTAGCATACAGGCACAGCATACTTTAGTAATTACCTCATTTGCATACCTTAACATGTATCAGAGGTAATTATATTCATCATTCTGTATCTATGACTTTTCTTGTTTTCCTCACTAAAGAATGAATACCTTGGGGGCAACCACTATATATATTTGTCTTCCTAGCATATAGTACAATTTGTTTCATACAGAAAGTACATAATAAATATTTTTTGATTGAATGAATGTGTTATGATTAGGGGACGACTATGTTATGGGTAGGACAGCTTGAGAAAAGAGGAAAGAATGTCTTAAATGTCAGAGAATAAATGCAATCTGCTCCCACAACCCTTGAGTTCAGAAATGTAGAAACTTTGGCAGGCTAAATTATTTTCCTACTTCTACATGGCATTATGTATTCTTATAGTGGATATAAATAATGCATTTTTTCCAAATGACAGGCAGGCTAGGTATATATCTTAATAGATATTGCAAAATTAGTGACTAAATATGTTTTGATTTATTCACAAATTTTGATTCATTTTATTGACCCTACTGTACATTACAGAGTTCTCTCCATATTTTACATGCATTATAAATTTAAAATATTGGAAATCCTCTAGATCTCCAAAGAGATCAAATTCATCTAAAAGAGCCATCTCTGTTTTCCATCCATTTGAAAAGATTGGTTAAGTGTGTTTCTCAGGCATAGCCAGACTTCTGGAAAGTGGAAATTGGTTCTTATTACATTCTCAGGCTTCATCTTATCTGGGAGTACAACTGATTATTTTTACTCAGGTGTTTCCCTTCAAGGTTTACTTGCTGCCCCCACTCTGATTTCTTAGGGACTTACTATCTCCATAGCTTTTCTCATGCCATGCTCTTCTCTTCTTTGCTGACTCTAATCTTGGTCTTTTCTAGGTTGATGATGATGTGTGTGTGTGTGTGTGTGTGTGTGTGTGTGTGTGTGTGTGTGTTTCATCTCTCTCCTCAACTTTAAAACAATTGAATCTGAAAATTCACGAAGTAGATGAAAAGTTACCATCACCATTTTAGACTTGGGTCTTGGATATTTGTATGTGAGAAAAGATATTTTCTTTCCTCTCACTCACTGCAGAAGAAGAGAAGGACAAAGCTAATGCTTTTCCTATCCACCTGGTTATGCACTATTGAATTATGTCATTTCAGAGAACTTAAATTTCCAATGCTTACGTTTGTAATTATTTTTGGTTTTTTCAGCAATCTATATCTCCTAAATGAATGTACTGTATATCCTTACACATGATTACTTACATTTCAAAGTTTTCAATTTTCTACTATTTTTAAAAGAGATGTTATCTTCATATAAAATTGCTTCTCTAAATGATTAAATTGATACAACTCTTGGCAGGAAATTAATCCTTAACTATACCTTCTGTAAGTTTTAAGTGTTTGAGATCTTCCGTATAAAGAATAAAGAATATTACTCTGATAAATGTTATAAAATAAGGTCTTGTAGTTTACTTGAATTTTATTATGTAAATTTTATTATGTATATATGTAAACACACAAAAAGAATCTGGCTTGGGCAAAACAAAACATTGCAGAATATGGAATATATAATGTACCTAGTAATTGGATAGTTAATTTCTCAGACACCTTTAGAATATTTTAGCATAATCTTTATCAGCTAGGTGCACCTATTTTCTCAATGGCCTAGCAGGGATTATGCTCTTACTGCACTTGGAAGGAAAAGCCATCTCCCTGAACATCCCTGAACTCCATTGCTATTGTCATCAGGGCTCCTACTACCCTCTCATGCTGGTATCAGTTGTTACTGGCTTATTGACTGCAAATCACCATTGAAGAGGCTTTGGAAAGACATGACATTAGGCTTCTAAATGATCTCAATAACATCAGTCCTCTTTGGTGTATAAAGCTTAATTCGTTTTTACAATTAAGATACTTTGGGAAATAGACAAACATTTCTTGTACATAAATGCATTTGCTATTTTACATGGATCTCCCATTATGGTAATTTTAAAAAATATTATACTACTGTGATATTTTAAAATGCTACCTATGTTTTCTCCTGATGAATATTAGCATAATAAAAAGCACAATTTGTTTTAAAGCTTACTTTTTTGAGGCAGTGAAAAAAGACTAGTAGAAATCATGGCGTGTTCTTAGGAGCTTAAATTCTAAGAGAAAGGGCTCTCAGAACTACCGACACACCCAGAGCACAGGTGCTCATGATCCAAAATAGTTAACAATGAGGAACAATGATGTACCCACTATGATGATTAAATAAAAAAGAAATCCTCCTCCACATTATTGAAATAAAAATTAATTGTTTTTAAGTTAAAGTCTTCTAAGAAATGTTATTAAAATGAAACCAGAGAAAAACTTCTATGATTTATACCAATACACCATTCTTTGTGTTTTATTTTTTTCTTAATTTTCCGTTTAGCCCTGTTGATTTTCCTGAAAGGGTAAGAAAAGATCAACTCTGTATACCTCACTTCTAATATAAAATATTCAGCCTAAACCCACAGAAAGTATGTATTTTGAATAAGAGAAAATAGATGCTATAGCATTTCTGCGGAAGAGTCCAGTTTAAACATTCTGCAGTATGCAAATGCCATCTCGTTTATGTGAATGTTTTACTCGAGTGGATGCTGCAGGGTTGGAGGCTTCTGCCTGTGATTTAGGTTGTAATTTTATTTGTGGAAATAAACCAGTCGCGTACCTCCAATTGTCTTAGCGATGAGGTGATCAATAGCCCATTACTGGATAGAACAGAGGCTACAGGAAGTGCATTGAAGATTTTAATGCATGAATTATGCATGCGGTGCTCATTCTTTAGTCTCCGAACAGAATGACAGGGTTTGTGAAGTCGCCTCAGATAGTTTCTTGCATTAAGTAACTGCAGTGAAATGCTTAATATTTTCAGGCATAGAAGCAGCATTGACTCTAGCCAGCTGAATTTGGATGTAAATCCCACAGCTCCCAGCACAGAATGCTTTATTTGAAAGTATTGCTATGTAGAGAGCCAGCTTTACTGTCATCTAACCTGCTCTCCCCAGAAGGTTGGCTGAAGGATGGGAGCGGCTGTGCCTGCCTCTGAGGTCACAGCTTGAAGTCCTTTTAACTTGCTTTCTGCTGCAGGAGAGAGACGTACTGTGGTGTAACTGTCGCTGCATTCATTCAAATGGACAGTTTGCAATAAATGCTATACCCAGAACATCAGATAATTCAACATATGAGGTAAGTCCGAGATTTTTCTCTAGGTTAGTAAATTCCAGGGGAGAATGTGCTGAGTTAGGATAAGGGTGATGCAGTATTAGTAGGATTTGACTCACACCTCAGTATTGCTATGCAGTGTCAGGGTTCTCAATTTTTATCTTAATTGAAAGCTGATTTTATTTTATATTTTTGACAAGTTGCCGTAAAGTATTTTATTTTGCACGCAAAAGCTTTTCAAGAATGTACCAGAGCTCAGATGTGTGTGTCTGATAGACAGAAACCGGCAAATTGGGGAGGGGCAGCGCTGAAAGTATGAGCTGAATCAATAAAAATTACCTCCGTGGAGAAGTTTTAGCAGGGCTGTGGTATTCCTTTGGCTCGTATTATTTCCTTAATGTCAATAATTTCAAATTATGGTAAAAAAATGTTGGTAAACACCAAAAATGCTCAATCCTTTCCCCAGAAGCAGAGGAAAGCACTGAGGTACTCAAACTCAAATACTGTGCTGCATACAAATGGAACAGATGGAATTAAAATAATTTGGACTAGCTTGTCCTTGAAGGAAGACCTTGTTGTCAGAAACAAAACAGTTTGACTTCTACCTGTAGTGTTTTGGTTTTTTTCTCTCTTGTCCAGAATGCCTTACTCCAAAAAGAATGCATAGATGTAATATTTTGAAATTTATGCCCCCCCCCCCAAAAAAGTTTTCTTTCTTTCTTGGTCTTTTAAAAATTAAGCTTATACAACTGCAGAACCCAGTGTATAAAAGCCAAATAAAATTTACAAAAACTCTGCAAAACTGAAAAATATAGTTCTATCTACTACTATATTTGCCAGTCTTTGTGAATTAAAGCTGCTTGCTTAAATATCATGACAAATAATTAATAAATATGCAAATAATGTGCAGTATGATATAAATTCCTAAACCTTTCTTTAGGGTGGAAAAATAGCATTTAATAAACATTCAGCAAGAAACTCTAGATATAGTAAAAATTTTTAAGGATGCTTTTCAACAGTACATTTATACTATTAGTATATATATGTATACACATATGCATATATGTACACGTATGCATACATACATATATACACTATAATATATAATTTATAAAACATAATATATGCAATATAACAGGTATATCATATAAATTAGATAATATAACATTACCTACTTCTCAAGTATGTTAATTGATGCTAAGTTTTAAAAATTTGTTTGCTAAATAATCTATCAAGAACCAGTAATAGATAAGGCCAGTATTTTTTGTAAAATAAGGATTATTATTAAAAAATAAAAATTAAAAAAGGAAATAGAGTAATGATAGTAAGACCACAGGAAAAATACCCTTCAAGCATTTCACAGTGCATTTCAGTTCTGCTACAGTGTTACTCTGTTACTCTGTTACTTGGCTTTCCTGTCAACTGTCTGGTGGTGGTGTGGCACTGCGCTCCCAGCACTGTAGAATGTGTTTTATGAGGACACTCACACGTGGAGTGGATTTTTTACTTAGGGAGGGGAAGAAGGGGAGGGTAGGTAACTGCCTATACGTCTTAGAGGTCTCCCGTTGCTGAGTCATGGTGTTCAGTGCTGCTTAAATGCCTCCTGGATGAGGTGGCCCCTTAACGGCTACTAAAATGGAATCTAAAAGAAAATGAGAAAGAATGGAGGGAACAGAAACTTAAAGGTATTTACTACCTAATGACATACTAAATTCTGAATAATGAGTATAATGGCAGTGCTACTTGTTGGAGCTGGCTGAGGTGACAGTAGAAGAAAAGCCCCCATGGTGGGTGACAAGATCATAGCAGTAAAATTAATGGACCAACTTGGGGAGATTGTATAGACAAAGGGGTCTATGTAACATTGCACTTGTACTTACCTAAGCCTCTTTGTCTTTGTTCTAGTCTCAACCCAGGCCATTAATCAATCTCACTGAAAATACCTAATGGTTTTGATAAAGAATATTTCCCAGGTCATGTGAGGGGAATCTGGAATGAGATGTGCTCAGTTCCCAATTCCCCCATTAGTTGCAATTAATTTTTATAGGTTATCAATTGGGAGAAAATAACAAGAGATTAATGAGAATATTTGAAAATCAACCACAATATATGAGGTGAAACACCAAAATGAGTTTAGATAATGATTATTATGGCAAAGTATAATAGTATTAAATTCAGTTGGAAAGGAAACTGAAGATATAAAAAGGGTATAATAAAATGGAAAGAAGGAAAATGGAATGAGAAACCTATATAGTAGTGAAATATCAAATGTAAAATTTTTGAAAGAAAAGCGAATTTAATTCATAGTTGATATATATTATTAATGCCTCTAAAATCAATTTATAAGAATTCTGAAATATTATGATTCACTAATATATGGTTTTGTAATTTATCTTAAAAATGAATTTTAAAGGTGACTTAGAGTGATAAATCAGTTGAGAAGAATATTTTAAACTGGTAAACAAGCAATTTTCTTATAGAGAATGAATATGTATATTAAAAAGGGATGTTTTCACCTACATTATAATAAATCTAAGAAGAAAACTGTATCTCTATCTATCTATACTATATTCAGCATTAAATAAGATTATAGAAAAGTTATGAATCATTTATGGAAGATTGGAAGAGTAAAAGATGAGAGATGATATGCCCATTTTCCAAACCTAAAACACACATACGAATTGATTAAATCTGAGTTTACATTTATATGACAAGGTAATCCCCTATAGGGTTCTTTAGTAAATAGTCCTGATGTGCTACAAGCTTTGTAAAATACACAGAAAACTTTTTCAAGTACGAATTTATAACAAAGAGTGATACCAAGAGATTTTGTATTCTTTTCTCTTACACTGGAGAAAATGATAAAATTAGTTCCTCCTTAAAATATTTTCCCTAAGAAATTACAGTTTATGAAACATTTTCCCTTTATGTATGCTCTTAGGAGTTGACACTGTTGAGTGTGTCATTTTAATAAAGCTTCATGCATGTTTCACCAATTTATTCCCTCTGATTATAAGTATACATTTTACCCAATTATTTATTGTTTCCTAATCACTTTAATATTACAAGACAACTCAGTGCAATGAAGAAGCATTTATTAAGGTCTTCTTGTGTGCTTTTTCTAGGTACTCACTGTAGATGCAAGAAAGAGATGAAGGGCTATGCTTTCAATAGAACAAATAGTTCAAATGCAGGAAAAAAATTAGAGCATAGCATCAGGCCAAATACTTGGTTAAAAGTTTTAGTGTCACAGGAGAAAGGAGGAACCAAGCTCAGAAATGTTAAATGGAGTCCAGGAGAAGAATGTGCATAAAGGGGTGGAAACAAAAATCAATATTATATATTCTGGCGTCAGGACTGAAATAGAAGAATTGTATAGGTGTAGATGAGAATAAACTAGGTGGGAGCAGGTTGTTAAGAACTTAACCACCAGAATAACTTGTTTAGATGTGGGTCTTATAGTTATTGGGTACTCACAGACATTATTTAATCACACTGGAGGCATTTAATGCTAAAGATATTTCTAATCTCTGAATCAGATGAATTCTCAACATTTCTTGTTAATGATTGTTAATCCTGAATTGAATATTGTATTAACTATATATTTTTTTCTGTATTCTAATGCTTTGCCTTGCTAACCCTGGAGGGACTGCACCTCCCAGGGTGAGCCAATCATGGGAGTTAGTAAACCACTGGCCCTCAAATTCCCTTTTCAAATGCAAACCAACCAATCCAAAGCCGTGCCTTCAACCTTCTTATTAGAATTCTCACATCAAGACAAGTAGGTATAGCCCCAATGCCCCAGAGCTCCCTAAAATAATTCAAACTGGCCAATCCTAAATCCACTTTTACCTTGCCTCCTTCCTGAGAAAACCATAATAAAGGCTCTTGCCCACAGTTGCCCTTTTCCCTCTGCCTCTTGACAAAACCTGCACCCCCATGCTTCCTTGTGTGTCCCCAGGCATGTCCCGCCTTCTCGGGATCTGTGAATATAACAAGCTATTTTTTTCAATGGCAGTCATCACCAGATCTATTGGCCTTACCATACCTAGATAACAATAAAACATATTAAAATAAACATGAAAAGCTTATCAACATCTTCTTTAATGTTAATTAACATCAATAGAAGTATTACATTCCTAGTATTTAAAATAAATCAGTCAAGTCTTTCTGAAATCATTACCTTTTTATTAAACTGCTATATTGTTAGCACAAGTTCATATGCCTGAAGCACAGTGAGGCCAAACAAACCGAAACGTCGGAGTTTGGAGCAGAGAAAGGTTAATTGCAGGACCATGCCAGGAGATGGATGGCTCATGTCCTCAAAACCTCGAACTCCCCAAAGGGTTTTAGCAAAGCATTTTTAAAAGCCAGGTGAGGGAAGGGGATTGCAGGGTGTGTGATCAGCTAGTGCACAGTTCTTTTGTTTGGCTGATGAATGAGGTAATGGCCGTATCACAGGGGCTAACATTATCAATCCTCAGGCTCCAGTAGGCTTGGGGGCTATGTGCTTATGGTCTTCAAACAGTTAATATTTTCCATTTGGTAGGGGGTTTTCACATCTGTAACACAACTCAGGAAATGTGCATCAGATACTGTAATCTACATAATCCAGAGAGGAGCTAAAGCAGAGGATATGAGGGGAAGGCCTGTCCTGGAAGACCCCATAAGGGTCCTGCTCCGTTACAATATTATTTTGAATATAAGGGTAATTTCTAAGTGAACCTCCTGTAAACACAAGCTTAATTCTTTTCTAAGTTGTGGTTGATAGAGGAAGGGTATTACTCCAGAAATGTGAGTGGACAATTAGTTTTTAGTCTCATGACAAGGTACATAGGTCTAAAGTTTTAAATATTTTCCTGAGTCCACTTTAACTTGTAGTATGTTACATCTGCTACATGAAAATAAGCATCTACCTCATCAAACAACTAAATCAATGTCAAGGGAAAATGCCACCTTATGCTCCTTAAATATCAAATTCTGAAACTGTAATAATCAAATGCTAGTGTTGTTTATATAACCTCTTTGGCATCCAGTAGGCAACTATAACACACATCCTAAATAAAAAATATTTCTGCTACATTAAGCCTAAAAATTTGAATTGAACTGTCTTGAGAATGTGGTGTTCAAGAAAAGGTTGTTGGTAATCAGTGAATGCAGAACTTTGGAACAATGACAAATGCACTTAACCACAGGACTAAGAAGAGTTGAGCCACACAGAAGTAGTGTGCAGAAGAAATGTATATGAAAAGACATTAGTGGTATCTTTCAGTAGTGCACGCTATTCCTTCAAAACATTATCATTAAAAGAAGCTGAGAAAAGTAAATGACTTTAAAGGGTAGAAGAATTAAAACATTAAATGCATGTTTGAGCGTTTTTGCTTTTAACTTCCCTATCTACTCCAAGATTGTGTGATTATAAGTAACTATTGCAATCACAATAGTCCTTTAGGAGATAAACTTTTGATAAAGAAATTCAAGTAGATAATTGGAGACAATTTAGATTGGGAACAGGTTAGAAAAGACACTAGTCATGCTAGCAGATGGAAGGGCAGCAAGGTAGGTGGCTGGGAGAGAATCTGGAGGCGGAGCTGTGCCAGAAAGAACATAGGAATTTAAACAGATGGAAGATGATATAAAGTTGGCAACACAAGAAGCTGGGTGACAAACAGAAGAAATCTGTTGAAGAACTGAGTGAGCAGGAAACCAAGAGGTGAATTAGGCAGACTAGTGATAAACTAAGTAGGTCAGCATAAGGGCACCCAAGTTCCAGAATAAATAGGTAAGAATAATGGAAAACTGCAATTTTTCCCTTTACTTGAACCTAGGAAATGACTTTTATTATAATTTTTAAAGTGCTTTGAAATCATGATGAACACTGATCTTCTACAGAGGAACAGTTTTAGTAGAAAATTCTGAGATGCTTACTACTGAGGAAATGTATTCTGTGAAATTATCATGAACATAAAATTTATTTATTATTTACTAGTTTTATGTTTCCTATAATTTGAGTTCTGGCCCTGGCTTGGAGGATTTGGCTGGAAAATAATACTGAGAGGTTATACCTGTAGAGAATAAGAAGTTTAATCCTTACCAAAAGAGGATTTATCAGGCTGTGGAAAATCTGAACATAATATTATCCTTAGAAAAAATTTCTTATGTTGTCCTTGCCTGTTAAAAGTGATAGTAGCTCTGTCTCAGTGAACATTAAGAAGATGATTACAAGTCATTTTGCCTTATTTTTGTCTTCGGACTTATCTATCCTTAAATCAGTATATTCATGGACAATTATCCATGTTTACAAATACTTGGTAAAATTATATAACATAGTTAAGTACTTTAAAATTTTATTTGTCATTATAGACTAACATAAAAGTGCCGTATACAGTAACATTTGTATGAGAATCTTGGCATTATGGCTATCTTGATTGATCTTCAGCTAGATACATGGGTTCTAAGTGCAAGAGACACTGTCATTTGCCACATTTATAAATTTAGAATTAACTCCACTCTTTCCTTTTGTTCTCCAATCTAACCTATAAACTTATTTTTCTGATACATCAACTATATTTCTCAGGCCAATTTATTGCTATCTATTTTACTAGCCAAAGCACTTACACCACTGTGCCTAAAATGCTTATGTTTATTGCCAGCATAATTATTTCTAAAATATCTGCATTCCAATTAATCCCACACACAGAAGCAAAGATCATTTATCAACAGTTGTCTAGACTGTATGACTATTCTTTTTGAGTGATGCATTTAGTTGCAACTTCAATCCCTTGAATTAAACTTTTGAGCACAAAGCTAGTAGCAGTATCTTCCCAAGTTCCAAGTGCCCACCTTATGTGTGTGTGTATATGTGTGTGTGCATATGTGTGTGTGTGTGTGTATACACACACAACTCTCCTGAACTGAAGAACCATATTTGGCAAATCTTGCACATATGCTAGCTACTGTGCCAGACTTTGGGGATAAAAAAATGAGTACAACATGAACCTTTCCATCAAAGAGTTTATATTCAGATGGAATAAATAGATTTATATATACCAGATACTATGGTACAATCTAATTGATGGAATGCTGTTATATTCATATGTAATAGATATGTATATTACCCTACATGATTGTGAATCTGTTGAGGTCAGGGAACACACTAATTTATTAATTCAGCAAATTTTTATTAAGCTCCTTTTATGTGCATTGGCTATGCAAAGGGAATTATATTCCCTGTTTCCATGGACAGAATAGTCTGTTAAAAGAAGGAGAGAAAATAACTGAAAGCTCACTGGACAAAGCTAACACTTGTAAAGATAGAAGCAGGTACAGTAAGTGCATATAAATTGGGTTCTAGCTAAAATTAAGGGAGGGCATCAAAAATAACTTCCTGAATGAGGTAGTAAAAGAATACTTAAAATAGTTTAGAAATATTGGTATATGATTTAGTCAGTGTATTATGAAATAAATGGTGTTGACTGTAAATTTCAGAGGTTCACACTAAAAAGAGATAGGTAGTTAAAGTACAACTTGAAAGGAAAAAAGGTTTTGCTGAGATCATGCTTAAATGAATAATCTCATTTAATCCTCTCTAGGAGACTATGAGATCCTTGCTTTAAAGATGGGAAAACTGAGAGATAAAGGTTGTACTGTTACTAAAACTCTAGGTTCAGGATTAGGAGATTAAAGTTTCTTTTCTATATCCCCATAATTTTACTAAATTTTCTTGGCACTCTGCAGGAATCTTCAAATGTCAATGCATGTATATAATCAATGACATTTTGAACCCCTATGTTCATAAATTTGTTCATCTTCCTTTCATTTTAACTAAAATGGGCATAATGGAGGCAGTGCAAAATTGAAAATTAATTTTTATTATGATTTACTAGAAGAAAGTCAAGTTTAATTTGAAAAAGAAACTATCCATAAGCATAATCTAAGGTCAAAAATGGTCACTTTGCTCAAGTATGGAAAATCTGACTAGTGGATAAGGAACAAAATGACACTTGAAGAAATACATAAATTTTACAAGATGTCCAATACATGTACCCAGCTTATTGCAGAGTAGTCTGATGAATAATGTTTTTAATAAATTTATATTAATTAGTTCATTATTAGTTCCTCTAAAATATGAATTAATGATGAGTAATTTTAAAATTCTTTTGTTGAGGGAAACACTTTTAGAACCCTTTTCTTCTTCTTAACTCCTTCAGGAGAAAAAATGATATTAACCAGGGGAGTCTTCTGTATTTGATTGAAGAATAGAAAGGGTGCCTGCATTCCCAGTGTCTAGCACAGTGCCATGAACATAGTAGATGTTCAATAAATCTGTGTTGAATGAATGTTCACATGAATTAATGTTATCACATATTATTAATTATAAGACACTACTGTTTAAGTCACACTATCAAATGAATAGACTTTGGGGAGAATATTCTTTATGTTAATTATACATATCAAATGCAAGATGAATCCTGTAGTAGAAGATTTTTTTCTCTTTTTTCTTTTTTTTTTATTGAAGTATAGTTGATTTACAATATTACACGAGTTTCAGTTGTACTACATAGTGATATCTTTATAGATTATACTCCATTTAAAGTTATTATAAAATAATGGCAAAAATCTATCTCGAACTAGCTGAAGCAAAAGGGGAGATTTATTGGAAGGATATGGTGTCATGTGACTCAAGGCTGTACAAGCAAATGTTGGGAAGGATGGGTTGTGATGTAGCTGGACCTAAAGTATACCTGTACCTGGATATCTGATTGTCATGTCAAAAGTGTCAACTTCTCTATGAGTGTGGTTTTCAATCTCAGTGAAGATCAACTTTGATATATGCCTTAGGGAACATGCCTGGCTACCAAGATTTAGACATCTTTCTATCTTGTAGCCCCTTCTTTCCTACCTCCACCACCACACTCACCAATAGGTGAGTGTATTTTGTGATAGTTTTTACAAAGACTATGTTGAAATTGGCAAGTTCAGGTGATTGGAATGAACAAAGTGTTTTGTTTTTTTTTTTTACATTATTGATTAGAATATTAATGCAAAAATATTTGGTGCTTTAAAACTTGAACAAATATTCTGTCCATCAAAAGTGCTGTGGCTATTTTAATTAAAGATAAATTATGGCTTATGCAGAAGTTATGTCAATAGCAGAGATGAAAGTAATAAAAAATGTTTTAAATTATTTTTAATCATGTTCAACATATTTTCAGACACCATGGGAACAATTGTTCTGTTTATGTCCATATCTCCAGCATTTAGCACATTGCCTGATATATTGTAAACAGCTGGTAAATATTTGTCACTAATATATTGATAATAAGGTCTTCTTCATTCACATACACATAATTAATTCATAATAGTAATAGTGAAATGGACTACACTGAGGCAGTAGGAATGTTAAGAAAGTATTTAAAATATCAGTGTGTGTATTCCATGTTGTGACCTATTCACAGCTAAATGACAAATTATATAAAACAAATATTTAGATGTAAGTGACCTGCAAGATAAGTAGAGATCCAAGCCAAAAAGAATGTGTCTTGTTGAGTCTGGATTTGTATCATTTATTAAAGATGACTTGAAATTGTACATTGGTTCTTTGGAACTTACTCAAGATGTTAAATACATAGAAAATTCTTGAGGGGAGTAGAACTAAGCAGAAATAATAATAAAGATACTGAGAGAAGTGGTTATTTGTGCCAGAATACTCAGCTAGAAGAGAGAAAACATGGCCAATCGTTTACATAGATATATTTGGATAAGACCTTTACAGAAGAGGATGAATACCAAATACTGTTGATTTTATAATAAATGATATACTTTAATCATTTTTGTAGCAAAAAAGAAAATTCTTTGGCACAGTGGTTATTTTGAAGTTATTAAATGCAAAAAAAATGTAATCTAATAATTTTCTGTCTCTTTTTTATTGCAGTAGGATATAGCCCTCACCTATGCAAATGTTAATGCTTTTAGGTGAAGTCCTCCTTTTATTTAAATTGAACTTAAATAGATGCTTCATGCAGTAATGAAGAAAATATTTTTGGTAATCCAAGATGAAGATTATTTAGAATTTGTCTGTCTAGTCCCTCATCAAGGATAAAATGAAATTTTAGAGTTGGAATGTGTCAAATGAAATTGTGACTAATCCTTAATTTTTACATGTGGAAACTGAGTTTCTAATGATTGAGAGTTACAATTTAAGACCTTCTATTTAGACATACCTACATATAGAAAAACAAGTTTCAAAGCATACATGGTTAAAAAGTCAATAATAACATAAAAATTGCAGTAATTTTTTCCCTTAACTGTAGAATTCTTGTTCAGATGTAATGTTCTTCATGTAATTAATTTCTTAGCTTAATGAAAATTTTTTTTTGTTTTTTTATTTTTTGAATTTATTTATTTTGAATTTTTGAATTTTATTTTATTTATTTTTATGCAGCAGGTTCTTATTAGTTATCTCTTTTATACATATTAGTGTATACATGTCAATCCCAATCTCCCAGTTCATCCCCCCCACCCCCCACTGCTTTCCCACCTTGGTGTCCATACATTTGTTCTCTACATCTGTGTCTCTATTTCTGCCTTGCAAACTGGTTCATCTGTACCATTTTTCTAGATTCCACATATATGCGTTAACATACGATATTTGTTTTTCTCTTTATGACTCACTTCATTCTGTATGACAGTCTCCAGGTTCATCTGAAAAATATTTTTAATGAATTGCTTTTGCTTCTCTAAATTATCTATCTCAAGAATCATTCTTAAGAAAAGAAATTTTAAATGAAAGAAAATTATTTCTCTGTGATTCAGAACACGTATAATTCTTAGATCTTAACCACAGAACTATAATGCTCATTCATGAACATTGATTAGGAAATGGGCACCCCTTGAGACATGTTCAGTATCAATATAAACTTAATTCTTCTTTAAAAGAGCTAGTCATGTGTCAATCGATGTGCTGAAAATAAATGCTTTGGTTATATGACTTAAAAACAGAATTTTCAGTAGCTTATAACTTAGGAAGAAACAGGAGTAAATGTGTTAAAGCTGAAATGGAGGTCATATGAATTTCTATTGCTCATATGGAAGATTGATTAGGATTAAATTGGCCCAGCAAAGTGTAGATATGCAATAGATACTAAATGCAGAAAAACGATGATCATAGTGCCTAGCAACTGCTAAAATAGGGAGAATGAAGAACACACATTTGTTAATTGCCTGTAGATGTTACTAACTCTTTCACAGCAGAATTACTGTTTATTGTGTTTTGTTGACAGAATAAAGCATAATTTAAACAGGGAAATTGGTACACCAACATTTATTCATTTTTCACTTTGTGCTAGGCATTGTAATAAGTGTTTTGCATATTTATTAAAATGTTATCACTGGAGTAACAATAAATATTTAAAATGTGTTAATAAAACCCAACATTTTAATTTTGTATAAGAAATGATATTTTTGTCATATATGTGTCAAATATAGGTGATTAGTTATTTAAAAATAATTTAGTATTAAGTCTTTATTTGTGCAATACATAACTGCATATGAGACAAATTACAAAGAAATATAGCCTCCTATTTATTTATTATTTTGGTAAGAATAGAGCAATTAAGTTTGAGCTCTAAAGAAACATATCAAAATGCATTTGAGTAGAATGGAAATCAAATATTCCACATAGGCAGTAAAAATAATTATACACAGATTGAGTTAATTGGGGAACCTGAATCATGTGTTAATTTTAGAGCCTGGTCTAAATAAAATGAATTCAGCAGACAAATCAATGGAAAAGATCCAGTTTATTGATGATAGAAGAGATTACTTTAGCAATGCACTGTAGTGGAAGTTAGAAAAACATATTGAGATTTGATAATTGATATAAAAAGAAGAGAGCAAATCTACCAGTAGTTGAAAAAAAAAAAAAAGTTGGAAAGGATTGGGGGTGACAGTGTTAACAACTCAAATGCTTCCATTAAGTTTCCTTAAAGACTTAAGTATTCACTTCCTTTCTTCCTATGCATCATCATCCCATAGAGCAGTTTTTCATTTTCAATATTTCTAACAAAGTAATTCAAATCAGCCGAAGCTTTCTTTTTTGTTTTCTACTTGCATATTTCAGAATGAAAATTGAATTTACTAGTGGTTGCTCCTTCTTTCAATCTGTGTCACTTTCAAACATTGTGCAACCTACTTACGCTAACTAAAAATGTGAACTAAAAATTATTTGAATTTTATTGTTTGCAAAGATCTTAGGAAAAGCTTGAAAAATAGTGAGTTAATAATGTGACTAACAACTAGAATTATATCTTACTATTTATGCCACAGACACATTCCTAAATAAGGAGCAGTAGAGTTAAAGCTTGAAGGAGTGAGTTGTTCCTCCAGAGCTTCTAAACTTCTAAACTCTACACATGTATTGTCATAGGAGAAGAAAGCTTTATGCCTACATAGAATGAACTCTCACAGCTGCAATTTGACACCAGAATTAAGATAAGAATATGTATATGAGGAATGCATCTGATTTTCTCTTTTAAATTATTTTTTTTCCCAATGACATTTCTATAACATCAAAATTTTTCTTAGTGTTCAATGTTAGGATTTTTTTTTTTTTTTTTGCATTGTCAGCTAGGCAGATTTTAGCTAAATATTCCATTCAATTAATAAGTAATGTGCCCTAAGCTAGGTTACATGATTTCCTTCATACTGGGATCTCATTCTTCTATCACTGTGTTAAAAGCTTCGTTTACTATGTAAGCTGTAACAGATTCCTTTTGGAAGCATTAGTGAATATATAATGAACAAATAAATATGTGAACAATTTATGAGAGTTAGCATCTAGACCTCACTGGTTTTGATTGAGTCAAGAGATTAAAGTGTTATTTTGGAATTTATGAACAACACTAATCTGACCACATATAGTTCTCTTTTAAAGAGATAAAATGTAATAAAATGAAGAAAGAATATTTCAAAGATGATTTTCTGATTAATTATAACTTTTTTTCAGGGCTTTTGCTGGATGTGTTTCATATGTCTGGCAGCCAGTATAGTCTTTAGGGCTTCTCAAAGATGAAACTCCTACTTAAGTTGTACAGTCCTGAATTATATATCATGGCTTTGTAGTACAGACAGAATCTAGAGCATCTGGAAAAGAAAAAAAGGCAGTAGGGACTGGTTATAAAGGAGAAAAATCACTTCTTTCTCTATGAATTGACCTCTCAGACAAAATAATCAAATGTAATATAAGACTATAATATGATAATATTTGTGATAGATCCATATAACTAAGCAATAGATAATGAAGTATCAAAAGAAAACATCTCTGTGGGGTTAAAAGTATCAATAAATACGAATGTGGTAGTATCATCAAACTACTGGACTGATTAAGAACCAGAAAACCTGAATGTATTCCCTTTGAAATTTTAGACAAATAACTTAATCCCTCTAAGCTTCAGGTTACTAATCTTAAAATGTGAATTAGTAATATTGGCCTCACCAATTCTCAGACTGCTTGTGAAGTACACATAAAAATTTCATGGAATTGTTAATAATTTTTACACCTCTAAAAGAAAAGGTATAAAAACCAAAAAAGTAAACTTAACATCAATAGCAGCAATAAAACTTATACTCTTGGTAAAGAAGGATAATTTAATATCATCATTACATATATTTATATGTTTATGTATATATATATATATATATATATATATATATATATATATATATATAGTCTCATTCAGGGAAAGTAAAAAATGAACAAATGCAAAATTTACATTAATAATTGACCCCAAAAACAAGTGTATTGTAGGTTGGAAATATAGTCAATTTTTGAACCATTTCTGGCAAAACTGACTCACAGTTATGATCCAATCCAGTCTATCCATTTATCCTCTTGTCCTCCTTATCCTCACAAATACTAATAAGAGCGCTTGGTTGGGATTTACAAGGGGAAACGGAGATAACACCTTTGTAAATATTTTTGTAATAATTATTAATACCTAATAGTGATTTGTATTATTAAAATAAAGATTTTCAAACAATTTTTCAGCCATGTCAGGTACAACCAAAGCAAAACAAACTCAAATTAGGAAGAGCCTCTCTATTTTTTCCTCTGTGAGACATAGAGTACTATCCTAGTGGGAAATGTATAGATGAATTAGTAAAGAATCAATCAATCAACCAATCAACTCTTTAGAGGATATTAAAGTTGTCTATTTGTTGATGCTTACAACTTTAGCATTATAAGTGCTGCTTGTTGATTTCTATTTAAATTAAATTGTGTTTTATACAAAGACACCTCACAATTTGCACATTCTTTCTTAACATTCTTACTATGGATATTCCTTACTATGGATACTATACTGTTCATTATGAAATCAACTCACAACAAATCTAATTGTTCATTTCATATTTTTAAAAGACTGTCAGCTTAAAGTTTTTGAGAACTTGGCCAGAATTATTTTTTCTCTTGATTTTTCAGATAAGAGTCTGAATTGATTCAATACTTTTCAAATGTTGCGTTAGCTGCAATCCAAAGTCCTGCAGGGCTCCCCAGAAGGAGTGTGGCAAAAGGAGTGAATAGTAACTAAAAGCTCTGCTTCTTTATGTGTCATAAAACAGAGTGGAATTGTTAAAGCCTCCAATCTATTCCTTGATTTTGCTTTGTATTTTAGAAGAAGCTTTCACAAATGCAGACACACAGTCTGAATCTATTATTGTTCCTTTTCAGCTGACATAATCAAAGTTATCCAAAGTGATGATATCAAAATATGAGCTTGTCTGGAGTAAGTTGCTTGTCTAGATAAATAAGATAGATAGTTTTTGTATTCTTCAGCTGTCTATGAGATTATACTTGGTTCAGATATACACCAATTGACTTGAAAGTATTTTTTTATAGGAGTAAAGTATTTGTTAATGGGAGTTGTGGATGAGGCTATTTATTCATCTTTGCATTATTACTGCACTAAACTAAAACCGATTACAAATTATCCAGTCTCCTATTTTATTATTTTTCATTTTTAGCTTTAAAATACCCCCCTTTTTGGCATAAGGATGATAAATCGAACTCAGTGTTAATGGTTATGTCCATTTAGTTGCCTTCAACAAGGACATCTAGACCATTCATCTAGACATCATTCATCTAGATCACTTTCAGACTGTAGGACATAAAAGGGAAATATTCCAACTGGGATTCTGTTTGGGATTGTATTTATCATACAGTGAAATTTTGATTTTCTACAAAGTCATTTCCAAAGGCTTTGCATAGACTGCTCCTCAAAAAACTAAAAACAGAACTACTATGTTGTCCAGCAATTCCACTCCTGTGTATATATCTAGAAAAAACAAAAAACACTAATTTGAAATGATAGTGCACCCCAATGTTCATAGCAGCACTATTTACAACAGCCAAGATACGGAAGCAACCCAAGTGTCCATCAACAGATGGATGGATAAAGATGTGGTATATATATATATATATATATATATATATATATATATATATATATATATATATACACACATACATACACACACACATATATATATACATAAAATGGAATATTACTCAGCCTTAAAAAAGAATGAAATTCTGCCATTTGCAGTAATGTGGATGAACCCAGAGAATATTATGCTTAGTGAAATAAGTCAGAGAAAGACAAATACTGTATGATATCACTCATATGTGGAATCTAAAAAATAAACCAAATGAATGTATATAGCAAAACAGACTCACAGCTATAAAAATCAAAGTAGTTTTTACTAGTGGGGAGAGCAAAGGTGGGAGGAGCAAGATACGGGTATGGGATTAAGAGATACAAACTATTATGTATAAAATAGATAAGCAAGAAGGATGTATGTATACAAGCACAGGGAATCATAGCCATTATTTTGTAATAACTTTCAATGAAGTGTAATCTGTAAAAATTCTGAATCACTATGCTGTAACACCTGAAAATAATATAATATTGCAAATCAACTATACTTCAATAAAAAAATAGACTTCTAGTACTGGTGGAAACTGGAGCTCTTCAGATCAAGCTCTTAGTGAAAGGTATTGACAGAGCTCCCATGTACCTGGAGTATCAATGAATACTTATGCAAAAACAAGGCTTAGAAATAGAGATGACTCGGTCTTTAATTTTCATGTATTCTTTTCACTTTTCTCTTTCTTTCTTATGCTCTTTGCTTTTCCAGTGCATTAGGGATGAAAACCCTAACTAAAAAACATCTTTTATATATATATATACACACACACACACACACACACACACACACGTGCAGTGCCTGTGTGCGTGCATTTGCATGCATGTGTATATGCTTTAAATCATATTTCACAAAAGAGTAGATACTCATGTGAAATAACCAGTCAAAAAGGAAGTTCCATCAACATTTTGGGAGCCCCCTGGGACATCTGACTTTTAACCTTTCACATCTTAGGCTCTCTGGGCTTAATCTTGCTACAGAGCTACATGCTCATTTTCGTTAAATCAAGCTTTAGTTTGTAAAGTTGTTATATATATATCTTATCCTCGCATAATAATTCCTCAGCTATTCCTAAGATTGGTGTGAAAGATATTTTTATTACCATTTCATAGATGAGGAAACAGATTCAGAGAAGTTGGCTTCATAAACGTCATGAGACCGAGCAGCAATAATTATTTTTAATCTAGGCCAGCTCTGCCTGGGATCACTGCTCTTTCTGTACATGGTATGATTGTGGCTTGGCTTCCAAGCTTTTTATCAGATTTATTAGATTTCACTTTATTTATCCAAAAATGTTTATTAATATTTATGAAGCACATGTGGTTTTTTTAGCATGATGTTTTCTTCAATTCTTAATGGCATGCTTCCCCCATTTTAATGCTATTAAAATTAAGATGTCACAAAAATTAATGTCACAATGACATTTTTACAGAATCTGAAATTAAATTGCTAAAACAAATGATGTGAAAGATCTGAGAAGGCAGTTTTTTGTGTCCCTATGCTTAGGAACATACATAATATGTCTTTGATTCTCCTCTCCCTGCTTTTGCATAAAATCTTTATATGAAGATTCAAATACTATTTCATTATTTCTGTTCTTATAATTCCCCCAAACCACTGTCAAATCTTTGTTAATTTTCATAATCTTCTAAACTTGTTTTTCTAAGTTACTTGATTTCCTCCTGAGAAGATAATTCTCATTGTATAGTTTTCTTTTCAGAGAGAATTTGATCTAATATCTCAGTTTTTCAGTGATTTCACTGAATAGTTACTGAAGTTTTTCAATAACAGCTTGATTTATTGGAGTCTCTTTTCTCCATTGTGTTATTTTGTTTTGTTTTGAATTTTATTTTATTTATTTTTTTATACAACAGGTTCTTATTAGTTATCCATTTTATAAATATTAGTGTATATATGTCAATCCCAATCTCCCAACTCATTACACCATCACCCCCACCTCCCACCACTTTCCCCCATTGGTGTCCATACGTTTGTTCTCTACATCTGTGTCTCAATTTCTGCCCTGCAAATCCGGTTCGTCTGTACCATTTTTCCATGTTCCACATATATATGTTAATATACAATATTTGTTTTTCTCTTTCTGACTTAATTCACTCTGTATGACAGTCTCTAGATCCATCCATGTCTCTACAAATGACCCAGTTTTGTTCCTTTTTATGGCTGAGTAATAATCCATTGTATACATGTACCGCATCTTCTTTATCCATTTGTCTATCGATGGGCATTTAGGTTGCTTCCATGACCTGGCTATTGTAAAAAGTGCTGCAGTGAACATTGGGGTGCATGTGTCTTTTTGAATTATGGTTTTCTCAGGGTATATGCCCAGTAGTGGGATTGCTGGGTCATATGGTAATTCTATTTTTAGTTTTTTAAGGAACCTCCATACTGTTCTCCATAGTGGTTCTATCAATTTACATTCCCACTAACAGGGCAAGAGGGTTCCCTATTCTCCACACCCTCTCCAGCATTTAATGTTTGTAGATTTTCTGATGATGCCCATTCTAACTGGTGTGAGGTGATACCTCATTGTAGTTTTGATTGGCATTTCTCTAATAATTAGTGATGTTGAGAGGCTTTTCATGTGCCTCTTGGCCATCTGGATATCTTCTTTGGAGAAATGTCTATTTAGGTCTTCTGCCCATTTTTGGATTGGGTTGTTTGCTTTTTTAATATTGAGCTGCATGAGCTGTTTATATATTTTGGAGATTAATCCTTTGTCCAATGATTCATTTGCAAATATTTTCTCCCATTCTGAGGGTTGTCTTTTTGCCTTGTTTGTATTTTCCTTTGCTGTACAAAAACTTTTAAGCTTCATTAGGTCCTATTTGTTTATTTTTGTTTTTATTTCCATTACTCTAGGAGGTGGATCAAAAAAGATCTTGCTGTGATTCATGTCCAAGGGTGTTCTTCCTATGTTTTGTTCTAAGAATTTTATATTGTCTGGTCTTACATTTAGGTCTCTAATCCATTTTGAGTTTATTTTTGTGTATGGTGTTAAGGAGTGTTCTAATTTCATTCTTTTACATGTAGCTGTCCAGTTTTCCCAGCACCACTTATTGAAGAGACTGTCTTTTCTCCATTGTATATCCTTGCCTCCTTTGTCATAGATTAGTTGACCATAGGTGGGTGGGTTTATCTCTGGGCTTTCTATCCTGTTCCATTGATCTATATTTCTGTTTTTGTGCCAGTATACCATATTGTCTTGATTACTGTAGCTTTATAGTATAGTCTGAAGTCAGGGAGTCTGATTCCTCCAGCTCTGTTTTTTTCCCTCAAGACCGCTTTGGCTATTCAGGATCTTTTGTGTCTCCACACAAATTTTAAGATTTTTTGTTTTAGTCCTGTAAAAAATGCCATTGGTAATTTGATAGGGATTGCACTGAATCTGTAGATTGCTTTGGGTAGTATAGTCATTTTCACAATATTGATTCTTCCAATCCAAGAACATGGTATATCTCTCCATCTGTTTGTATCATCTTTAGTTTCTTTCTTCAGTGTCTTATAGTTTTCTGCATACAGGTCTTTTTTCTCCCTAGGTAGGTTTATTGCTAGGTATTTTATTCTTTTTGTTGCAATGGTAAGTGGGATTGTTTCCTTAATTTCTCTTTCAGATTCTTCATCATTAGTGTAAGGAATGCAAGAGATTTCTGTGCATTAATTTTGTATCCTGCAACTTTTCCAAATTCATTGATTAGCCCTCATAGTTTTCTGGTGGCATTTTTAGGATTCTCTATGTATACTATCATGTCATCTGCAAAGAGTGACAGTGTTACTTCTTTTCCAATTTGTATTCCTTTTATTTCTTTTTTTTCTCTGATTGCCGTGGCTAAGACTTCCTAAACTATGTTGAATATTAGTGGTGAGAGTGGACATCCTGGTCTTGTTGCTGATCTTAAAGGAAATGCTTTCAATATTTCACCATTGAGAATGATGTGTGCTGTGTGTTTGTCGTATATGGCCTTTATTATGTTGAGGTTGGTTCCCTCTATGCTCACTCTCTGGAGAGTTTTTATCATAAATCAGTGCTGAATTTTGTCAAAACCTTTTTCTGCATCTATTGAGATGATCATAGGTTTTTCTTCTTCAATTTGTTAATATGGTGTATCACATTGATTGATTTGCCTGTATTGAAGAATCCTTGCATCACTGGGATAAATCCCACTTGATCATGGTGTATGATCCTTTTAATGTGCTGTTGGATTCTGTTTGCTAGTATTTTGTTGAGGATTTTTGCATCTATATTCATCAGTGATATTGGTCTGTAATTTTATTTTTTTGTAGTACCTTTGCCTGGTTTTGGTATCAGGGTGATGGTAGCCTCATAGAATGAGTTTGGGAGTGTTCCTTCCTCTGCAATTTTTTGGAAGAGTTTGAGAAGGATGGGTGTTAGCGCTTCTCTAAATGTTTGATAGAATTCATCTGTCAAGCCATCTGGTCCTGGACTTTTGTTTGTTGGAAGATTTTTAATCACAGTTTCAATTTCATTACTTGTGATTGGTCTGTTCATATTTTCTATTTCTTCCTGGCTCAGTCTTGGCAGGTTATACTTTTCTAAGAATTTGTCCATTTCTTCCAGGTTGCCCATTTTATTGGCATAGAGTTGCTTGTAGTAGTCTCTTAGGATGCTTTGTATTTCTGTGGTGTCTGTTGTAACTTCTCCTTTTTCATTTCTAAGTTTATTTATTTGAGTCCTCTCCCTCTTTTTGTTGATTAGTCTGGCTAATGGTTTATCAATTTTGTTTATCTTCTCAGAGAACCAGCTTTTAGTTTTATTGATCTATTGTTATTGTTTTCTTTGTTATTGATCTATTTGCTATTGTTTTCTTTGTTTCTATTTCATTTATTTCTGCTCTGATCTTTATGATTTCTTTCTTTCTATTAACTTTGGGTTTTGTTTGTTCTTCTTTCTCTACTTTCTTTAGGTGTAAGGTTAGATTGTTTATTTGAGATGTTTGTTGTTTCTTGAGGTAGGATTGTATTGCTGTAAACTTCCCTCTTAGAACTGCTTATGCTGCATCCCATAGGTTTTGGATCATCGTGTTTTCATTGTAATTTGTCTGCAGGTATATTTTATTTTCCTCTTTGATTTCTTCAGTGATCTCTTGGTTATTTAGTAAGGTATTGTTTAGCCTCCATGTGTTTGTGTTTTTTAGGTTTTTTTCCCTGTAATTCATTTCTAATCTCATAATGTTGTGGTCAGAAAAGATGCTTGATATGATTTCAATATTCTTAAATTTACTGAGGCTTGATTTGTGATCCAAGATGTGGTCTATCCTGGAGAACGTTCCGTGTGCACTTGAGAAGAAAGTGTAATCTGCTGTTTTTGGATGGAATGTCCTATGAATATCAATTAAATCTCTCTGGTCTATTGTGTCATTTAAAGCTTCTGTTTCCTTATTAATTTTATGTTTGGATGATCTGTCCATTGGTGTAAGTGAGGTGTTAAAGTCCCCCACTATTATTGTGCTACTGTCGATTTCCTCTTTTATAGCTGTTAGCAGTTGCCTTATGTATTGAGGTGCTCCTATGTTGGGTGCATATATATTTATAATTGTTATTTCTTCTTTTTGGATTGATCCCTTGATCATTATGTAGTTCCCTTCCTTGTCTCTTGTAACATTCTTTATTTTAAAGCTTATTATATCTTATATGAGTGTTGCTACTCCAGCTTTCTTTTGATTTCCATTTGCATGGAATATCTTTTTCTATCCCCTCACTTTCAGTCTGTATGTGTCCCTAGGTCTGAAGTGGGTCTCTTGTAGACAGCATATATATGGGTCTTGTTTTTGTATCCATTCAGCAAGCCTGTGTCTTTTGGTTGGAGCATTTAATCCATTCATGTTTAAGGTAATTATCAATATGTATGTTCCTATTACCATTTTCTTAACTGTTTTGGGTTTGTTTTTGTAGGTCCTTTTCTTCTCTTGTGTTTCCCACCTAGAGAAGTTCCTTTAGCATTTGTTGTAGATCTGGTTTGGTGGTGCTTAGTTCATTTAGCTTTTGCTTGTCTGTAAAGCTTTTGATTTCTCCATCGAATCTGAATGAGATCCTTGCTGGGCAGCATAATCTTGGTTGTAGGTTCTTCTGTTTCATCACTTTAAATATGTCATGCCACTCCCTTCTGGCTTGTAGAGTTTCTGCTGAGAAATCAGCTGTTAACCTTATGGGAGTTCCCTTGTATTTTATTTGTCATTTTTCCCTTGCTTCTTTCAATTATTTTTCTTTGTCTTTAATTTTTGCCAATTTGATTACTATGTGTCTTGGCGTGTTTCTCCTTGGGTTTATCCTGCCTGGGACTCTGCCCTTCCCGGACTTGGGTAGCTATTTCCTTTCCCATGTTAGGGAAGTTTTCAACTATAATCTCTTCAAATATTTTCTCGGGTCCTTTCTCTCTCTCTTCTCCTTCTGAGACCTCTATAATTCAAATGTTGCTGTTTATGTTGTCCCAGAGGTCTCTTAGGCTGTCTTCATTTCTTTTCATTCTGTTTTCTTTAGTGTGTTCCGTAGCAGTGAATTCCACCATTCTGTCTTCCAGGTCATTTATCCGTTCTTCTGCCTCAGTTATTCTGCTATTGATTCCTTCTAGTGCATTTTTCATTTCAGTTATTGTATTGTTCATCCCTGTTTGTTTGTTCTTTAATTCTTCTAGGTGTTTTTTCTTTAATTCTTCTAGGTCTTTGCTAAACATGTCTTCCATCTTCTCCATCTTTGCCTCCATTCTTTTTCCGAGGTCCTGGATCATCCTCACTATCATTATTCTGAATTCCTTTTCTGGAAAGTTGCCTATCTCCACTTCATTTAGTTGTTTTTCTGTGGTTTTATCTTGTTCCTTCATCTGGTACATAGCCCTCTGCCTTTTCATCTTGTCTATTTTTCTGTGAATGTGGTTTTTGTTCCACAGGCTGCAGGATTGTAGTTTTTCTGCTTCTGCTGTCTGCCCTCTGGTGGATGAGGTTATCTAAGAGGCTTGTGCAAGTTTCCTGATGGGAGGGACTGGTGGTGGATAGAGTTGACTGTTGCTCTTGTGGGCCCAGCTCAGTAAAACTTTAATCTGCTTGTCTGTTGATGGGTGGGGCTGGGTTCCCTCCCTGTTGGTTTTTTGGCCTGAGGCGACCCAACACTGGAGCCTACCTTGGCTCCTTGGTGGGGCTAATGGCAGACTCTGGGTGGGCTCATGCCAAGGAGTACTTCCCAGAACTTCTGCTGCCAGTGTTCTTTTCCTCACGGTGAGACAGAGCCACCCGCTGCCTCTGCAGGAGACCCTCCAAAACTAGCAGGTAGGTCTGTTTCAGTCTCCCCTGGCCTCGCTGCTCCTTCCCCTGGGTCCTGATGCGCACACTACTTTGTGTGTGCCCTCCAAGAGTGGAGTCTCTGTTTCCCCAAGTCCTGTCATAGTCCTGCAATCAAATCTTGCTAGCCTTCAAAGTCTGATTCTCTAGGAATTCCTCCTCCCGTTGCTGGACCCCCAGGTTGGGAAGCCTGACGTGGGGCTCAGAATCTTCACTCCAGTGGGTGTACTTTTGTGGTATAAGTGTTCTCCAGTTTGAGTCACCCACCCAGCAGTTATGGGATTTGATTTTATTGTGTTTGCACCCCTCGTACTGTCTCATTGTGGCTTCTCCTTTGTCTTTGGATGTGGGGTATCTTTTTTGGTGAGTTCCAGTGTCTTCCTGTCGATTATTGTTCAGCAGTTAGTTGTGATTCCGGTGCTCTCACAAGAGGGAGTGAGAGCACCTCCTTCTAGTCCACCATCTTGAACCAATCTCCTCCATTGTGTTATTGTAAACATTACCTATCTTGAAACTTACCTGTATTTCATGATATCTCCCCAGTACATTTTCAAATTAATGGGGAAAATATAAGTAAAAAAACTGAGTTTTAGAATTTCTTGCTGAACTTTTCTATCTTTGCCTTAACTTGTGTAGGTTTTGTTAGCAGGGATAACAGGACCTGAGCAGAGTGAAAGTCAGAGTTGAAAAAAATTAAAGTGTCCAAACAAATGACCCTAAGAGTTAGGGGAAAAGCAGACGTAGATAAGATTCCAAATGATTGCACTCATTCAAACTCAAAGAATGGCTCTATTTTGGGTGACAAATTAAAGCATAGCATAGGAAACTGAGGATGAGTCCTTGTTGAATGGACCTACCCACATGGTAAATGTTAGTAAAAAACTCAACTGAGGGCTCAATCCAAGACACATATGAAGTCAAAACTATTTTCAACAATTAACAAAACAGAAATCATTCATGTGTTTATTGTCTTGGTATGATTTCATTGATTCATTCAGCATCTATTTATTGAACACCCACTATATGTGAGATTTTATGCTAGGCATTGGAACCTCAGTGCTAAGCAATAGATATACAGTCCTTTTTTTCTATAGATTGTCACCCAATTTAGATGAAGGTAGAAAGAGTCTTGGTGGAAGTGTGAATTCAATTATTTTGAATACGGAAGGGTAAGGATTTTTTTCCAAGCTAGAGCATGGGGGAATAATTAGGAGTTAGCCTCAGTCCCTCTTCTCATACTTCTAGATTTACAAATTTGGTCTTGTTTTATGAAGATATGAATTAACTTAAGTTTACATGTCTATAAACCTGGATCAGAAATCATCTGGAGAAATAAGAAAACAAAAACCACCACCGTGTAAACATCTAACCATTTAAAATATGAGGATTCAAGGAGCCAAAGCAAGATGAGCAAGTGAAAGTGTTACGCTTCCATTATAATTTCTGTTTCTTAATCTGAAGTCATGTGCTATGCCAACACATTAAGGGGATTTCTAACTCATAATTGGAGGGCCAAGGAATATTTTCTAAAACAAGTGATTTCAGAATTGAGACCAGAGTGATGATTAGGAGCGAATTAGGAGAAGGGCAGATGGTGGAAGCAGGGGAAGAGGAGGAAGGGAGTGAGAATGAATCAGGAAGGAAGAAGAACTTGAGAAAGGGCCCAGAGACAGGATGCTGGGATGTTTTGTAGTTCAGTTTCCATGGGACGGTGGTAAAGGGCAGCAGTGGCAACAGTAACTGGAAAGGTACACAAGGAAAGACACTGAGAAACCATTGTATTGTATTAAGTAGTGACTTGATTGAATTTTTGCATTTAAGCATGATCACTCTTGCTGCAGTTTTGAAGACATTTTTGAGTGGGGAATGGCTGCCAAGCAGGAAGAATACTAGAGGATATTGCAGTAACCTTGGTGAGAGATAATAATGGCTTAGACTAGTGGTTTTCAAACCTTTTTCCTTAAACACCCCCTAAAGAATTTTTTAAAGTTAAATATTCTCTCATATACTTATGAACTGACTTACAAACTCATCATAAGTTTAAACAGTTGCAAAAGATGTAATTTTCAGCATATTGTAAATTTTGACATTTTAAAATAAATCTGTTGTTTCACTCCTAAATATATCCGTTAAGAGTCTGAAGAGTATTGAGAGTCCATGTTCATCATTATCCATTTAAAAATATTTAAAATAGCTCTTGTAAAACAAGCAATTCTCCAGATACTAGCTGGGTATCCAAGAATTCAACTCAATTTTGACACTATCACCCTGGAGATAGCATCAAATTCTAACGCTTTATTCACATTGTTGGCTCCTTTGGCAACCAGCCCCCATTCTCAGGTGCTTTCCAAAAGTCACCTTATTAATGTAACAAAAGACACCTGTATCACTTTCAACTGTATCAATATTTCACCTTTGGAAATATCAGTTGTTTGGGGTGCTATGAGCCTGGAACTGTGGACAAAGACCAAATATAAATGAAAAATATATTTTGGCCATCTGAATGACCACATGTATATTTCTTACAAATCACGATTCCATAACACTCTTTTCAAAATCAAGTGAACATAAAGGTAAAGGTTTATTCCCATACTCTGAATTCTATTCTATTGATTTATATGTCTATCATTATACCAGACTACACTGTCTTGATTACTGTTGCTTTATAGTAAATTTGAAATATGTAAGTATGAATTCACCAACTTTGTGCTTATTTTCATGGTTCCTTTGACTATTCTTGGTCCTTTGGATTTCCATATTAATTTTAGGATTGACTTGTCAAATTCTGCAAAAAAGGCAGATGGGATCTTGAAAGGGATCACATTCAATCTGTAGAACACTTTGGGGAATATCGACGTCTTAAAGATGTTAAGACTTCTGATCCACAAAAACAAGATGGGCGTCCATTATTTTAGGTCTTCTTTAGTTTCTTAAACAATGTTTTGTAATTTTCAATGGAAAATTTTTACACTTTTGTTAATTTATACTTAAGTATATTATTCTTCTTGATGTTATTATAAATGTAACTGTTCAAATTTCATTTTCAGTGGTGATTGATTTTTGTATGTTGATCTTGTATTCTGCACCCTTGCTGAACTCATCTATTAATTCTATAGCTTTTTTTAGTTGGGTTCCTTGAGATTTTCTGTGTATAAGATCAGTCATTTGCAAACAGAGAAATACCGCTAGTTTTACTTCTTCCTTTACAATCTTTTTTTTTTTTTTTTTTTTTGGCCTAATTGCCCTGGCTAGAACCTTGACCAAAATATTCAACAGAAGTGACAAGAGCGGACATCCTTGTCTTGTCCCTGATCTCAAAGGGAAAGCATTTCAATCCTTCATCATTAATATGATGTTAGCAATGTTAAAATGTAATATTAATCATTACAGTAATATATAAGCAGTAATATGATTCATAGCTGCCCTTTACAAATTGAAAAGTTCCTGGCTATTCCCAGTTAATTGAACATTATTATTGTAAAAGGTGTTGGGTTTTCTCAAATGTTTTTTTCTGTGCCTTTTAAATTGATCACGTGGTTTTGTTCTTTAGTATATTAATAGAGTGTATTGTTTCTATTGATATTTGGATTTTAAACCAACCTGCATTCCTGGGAAAAATCCCACTTAGTTATGACGTATAATCCTTTTTATATATTGCTGGATTCATTTTGTTAGTATTTTGTTGATAGTTTTTACATTTAAGGGTCACATTTTTTCTTTTCACATCTCATAAACTTTTGTTGGTAACTGGATATTTTAGGTAATAATATTATAACAACCCTGGATACCAATCTCCCCTATCAGGAGGTTGTTACTGTTGTTGTTTGGATTAGGGGGGACATTTGTTTATTTTTTTAATGACTTGGTTGAAATATTCTGTGAAATCTACTTCTGTGCAGAATTGTTTGAAAGGCCAAACTTAAAAGGTATATATACACATCTGCCCCAATCCCAAATGCCAGCATTCACACGCGTGACCCAAACCTAAGTGCCAGAGGGGCTGGGAAAGGTAGAGAATTAGTGTTATTTGGTGAATGCCACAATCTCTGCCACAGTCCAATCTTCCAGTCATCCTTTTCCACGCACGTGTGCCCATCACCCTCTTCTCTAGGGGGGGTCCACCCAAAATTACTGCATCCAGTTCAAACTCCAGGAACTCTCAGCATATGCATCTGCTTGGTCTACTGATCTGAAAAATAAAAAGACAAGGTCTTTCTCCCCTCCTCTGCATTCATAAATTCATCTAGCATAAACAGTGGGGTGGGGGCAGAAAAAGTATGACCACATGTACCATTCAGAAAATGGAAGCCTGGATAACATACAAAGATGACTTGCCTACAGAAATGTGGCGACTGGACAATTTGTGCAGTCTCTCTGCCCTGGAAGTGGGGAGAGTCCCCTGATAAGACTCATGCTCTGCTGTCCAGAAGAAAATTTCTTGTCTGTTTTCCTTTCTGGACCCTTGCTCTGCCCTCTTCCTCTTCCTCATTGAGTGCACGTTTTGGAGTCATACCGTTGGGGAATCTACAAAACTTTCATAGTTTATGGACAGTTTGGTTTAGGTTTTCAAATTCAGAAACTTTGTTGGCATGAGTTCTTAGAATCTTTGGAACAAAATTCTCTCCACAATTTTCGTAAGACCTGATGTTTTACTTCTGGTTTGACCATGTTCTAGTAAACACACCTCGAAATATTTTCTAAGCATTGTTCTGAAATCTGATTTATTTTTTTTCCCTTTATCATGACACTTCCTTCATCTGCCCATCAACTCTATGGCAGCTACCAAGGGTATCTGGAACAATTGATGAGAAGGCCACACCCTTAATCAAGCTTTTCTTTACTCTATTTAAATGAGAAGTTTTCCTAGGCCTTTGTCATTTAAAACCTGTTTTATTATTTTATCTTATCATTTGGTATCTACAAGCATTTGTCTTTTTCAACCCTGAAAGACTATGCATTTCTGGACTTACTCTCTTCCTTTATATTCCTCTTGCAAATTGGCCAGTTGTTTCCTGAGCTAATTTATTTTTGATAATATTTAGCCAAACACAACCAGCAATAATCAACATTCACTACAACACTTTATATGCTAAGCCAGTACTCATGTGATCTGCTTCCCAGGATTCTATAAGAAACATCTTTACCAAAATTTGCCATTGCTTAACACGAATCAAGGTCTTTCTAGCATCCAGTATTAGCTTCCCCACTGCTCACAATCTGACCATTATACTCTTGTCTCACACTTTAGGATGAGTTTTGAATTTGCAGCAGCATCCCTCTTTAAGGTACCAATTTCTTTATTAGTCAGACATGTTAAACTATGCTGTAGCTATAAACAATCTAAATAGCTGTTTCAACCTAAAAGGCTTATTTACTCACATCACATCTGTTACTTTGCCATTTGGAATATGTGGCCTCCAAGGCCATTGTGTTAGGGAGAGAGATGGCTAGAGAATTTTAAGGGCCAGGCTTAGAAAAAGGCCTTATGTCATTGCTATCTACATTTCATTGGCCAGAAGCAGTCATAAGGCTCTAAACTTATAAATGCAGAAGAGAAGAGCAAAAAGATAGTGTTTGTAGTCTCTGCCAATTATTAAAACATTTTATCATCATAAAATCAATATGAACCTACTATTTTACCAAAGCCTTCTTTCAAGCACAGTACTGTCAAGCACAGTACTGACTTTCTAATCTATTCATTAATTAATGCTTTTATTAAAAAAATATTTATTTAGCACATACAATATGCTTAGAACAATAGAAGCACTTAGAAAACAAAGATAAGGAGTACTGGGGACAGGCATATAAATAATCAGAAGGTAATATAATATGCACATCATTATCCAAAATGCTAGAGGGATACAAGAAGAGACAGTGTTTAACTTTGCCTTGGGCTATTGGAGAAGTTCAGGTTTTAATTCTCAGAGTCAAAGGAAGTGACACATGAATCCTGTCTTTCTGGATAGAGAAAGGATAATGGCCTTCCAGGCTGAAAATAATTGTGGCCTAGTCAGATTTTAAAACAATAAATCAAGTTAAATTTTAGTTGCTCCTGAATGGATCATGTTCTTGATTGTGCAGTTATGAATCACTTGTATATACTTAAGAGCAGCTCCATGCATCTAATTATAATTATCCTATAAACCTTAAATGAATTTCCCCAGTCACCTTGATTAGAGCATATAGAAATATGTGAGTGTTTTAAAAATGTTAGTAGTTTGTAGAAGCCTAGTACTGAAGATCAACGTACTCAAAATTTATTTTCTTCTAATTTGTATTTTGCTCTTTGTTAAATATTTAATAATATATAAAGGATCAATGCTGGCTCCTTTATGTAAAGGGAGAGAAGAATAGAGGTGGCCTTTCTGGATTTATTTATTTACTTATTATAATTAATTTTTCTTGGTGATATCATTGGTGGTACGTTTATGTTCACTTTAGTATGAATAGAAACACCTTTGGATTATTTCTTAACTTCAAACATTATGGGACTTGTAATTTATGGCTATGCCTTTATTAATAACTACTGGAAAAATTACCTGCTTTGAGGAATTAAAAGTTTCATTAAGCAAAAGTCACAACTTATTAAGATTTTTACATTCCATTCTTTCTTGAGATGATGGCTCCTGTTTCCTTTGTTAGTTTTTATTTATAATGTAATTCCTTTCTTCCAGTAGATAAGATCTTTATCTCCATAAACCAAAATAATTGTCCCCATGGAAATTTTATATTAATTAGTAGGTGTTCATTTGAATGCTAACTTTTCTTTACACAGAAGCCATTAAGATTTTATGTTTTGTTTTTTTTTAACATCTTTATTGGAGTATAATTGCTTTACAATGGTGTGTTAGTTTCTGTTTTATAACAAAGTGAATCAGCTATACATGTACATATATCCCCATATCTCCTCCCTCTTGCATTAAGATTTTAATTGGGACAGGTATTTGTAATTCGTAAGTAAAATTTCAAAGCAAAGCCTATGATCTAATTTGTTAAACAGGATTACAGAGTGTATCTATTTATATTATTATTGCCATTTGAAGGAACTTTGAAAGTTATCTACCCCACCTTCCTTTCAAAGTAATATCTTACATAGAGCCCGCTGATTATGCCAAGGTACTTAATGACGTAAATATTTTTAAGCCCTGTTATCGTGAGGTCACAGGCTTCAGCAGCTATCATTGACATGCTGAACTGTGAAGAGATCAATTGGAAAACTGTATTTCCTTTGTGTAAGGTGTGTAAGTTATATATGGAGAATTTAAGATTTTTTTTTAAAAAATTGGGCCTTTGAGAAGTGATTAGGTCAATGATCAAAGAGCCCTCACAAATGTGATTAGTGCCCTTATAGAAGAGGCACTAGGAAGCTCTCTTTCGCTTTCCATCATGTGAGGACTCAACAAAAAGACCACCATCTATGAGCCAGGAAGTGAGATTTACCAGACACCAGATCTGCCAGTGCCTTGATCTTGGACTTCCTAGCCTCCAGAATTGTGAGAAATAAATTTCTGTTGTTTATAAGCCACCCAGTCTATGTTATAGTAGTCCAAATGGACTAAGACATCATTCATCTCCAAATATCTTCAAATAATTCAATGATTCCAATATTTTCTATGCTTGCCTTATTTAAATATGCCAATACACATAGAGATATTTCCACAAATCAGTCAATCATAACAAAATATGTGGAACATTTCTAACCACATCTAACTCAAATTCATTTTTTAAGTTAGGAAAGGTAAATCAGTATAGAGAAATCTATCATTTTAATTCATCCAATTAATAGACCAGAGAGTGTTCAAGTAACCAAAGATTGGTCTGCATTAAAATAAAAATTGGAAACAACAAGGTCCTACTGTGTAGCACAGGGAACTATATTCAATATCATGTGATAAACCATAATGGAAAAGAATATATATATATATAAATAATGTCTATATGTGTATAACTGAGTCACTGTGCTGTACAGCAGAGATTGGCACAACATTATAAATCAACTATACTTCAATTAAAAGATTTATATTAAAAAAAATAGTAGTTTAAACCTAATTTCTAAAATAGGTCAGGGTATAATTCAGAGAGAATGTGAATGCTGTGTAAGTGAAAACTAGAGAATCTGAGGATTGTGTAACCAACTACAAGGGATGTGTAGTTATTTTATGCAGGATTTTTTTTAATCTATCAAATGTCAATGAAATGATAAATAATTCATGTATTTTTACTGGTAAGAATTTTCGATTTTTCTCTGGTTTGTATTATTTGTTTGTTTGTTACCCCATCCATCTCCAGCATTAATATCTTCTAAAGGATACCTACTTTCTTGTTCATTTGCTGTAAGGATTAAATAAGTTAATTATGTGAAATACTTCAGATATACAAAAGCTATAAAGATAATATAATACATATCAAAGTATTCACAGTGAAACTGAAAAGATAGATCATTATAAATCATTTGAAACATAAATGTACTCATCCCTAACTACTTTCACCTCTTATCCTCTGCAGATATAGCTATTTTTAAAATTTCAATATTTATCCTTCTCATGCATGCTTGTATTCATTTGCTACAGGGGTATAAATTATTAAAAAATATATGGAAATGGTTTCAAATTTTATAATGACTAAGACCAACTATATTCAGTACCCCAGCTTTTAATGATAAATATTATGTTTGTGTAAGTCATCAGAATTATTATATGAAGTTCTGGCTCCTTTAATTTCACTACTATCTAGTATTCTATTTCATGAATGAAACAAATGTCTTCATCTAGTCTCTTACTGATGTATATTTATATTTGTTTTCAAAATTTTACTCTTTCATGAACTGCTACAGAAATAATAAAATGATGAAAGTAATATAAAACACTTTTCTCGTACTTACTATGTTTTAGGCACTGTTCTAAGTAATTTACATATATTAAAGTTTTATAAGTATTTATAAGTAAAGTAAAGTATAAGTATTTATAAGTATTATAAAGTTTTATAAGTATTTATAAGTATTTATAAGTTTTATAAGTATTAATATTTTATACCACATACATATGAGGAAACTGAGTCAACATCACAGAGCTAGTATATGATGTTGCTAGAAATCAAATGAGAAAATTTGGCTCAAGAGTCAGTTCTCTTAACCATATATCTCTTTAGGCACACAAGTGAGAGCAGGTCTAAGACTGGCTCTCAGTCCTGTCTGCAAGTTAGAATCATCTAGGTGCTTAATTAAAAAGGACATGTGCCCAATCCTCTCTCTGGATCAGTTGACTCAAAATCTCTAGGGATAGGATCTGTAGATAAATATTTTTTAATCTTAATTTAAATTAAATTTTTATTTTGAGGTAATTGTAAATTTACATGCAGTTGTAAGAAAATAATACACAGCAATCCCATGGACCATTTACCCAGTTTCCCCCAATGCTAAAATCTTGCAAAACTATAGTACAATATCACAACCAGGATTGACATTAATAGTGTCAAGACACAAAACATTTCCATCACAACGAAGATCCCTCCTATTGCTCACCTATAGCCACACCCATTTCCCTCCCACTGACTCCTCTCTTAAGCCTGGGCAACTCTGTTCTCCATTTCTATAATTCGGTCATTTCAAGAATATTATGTAAATGAATTATACAATATAAAACCACTTGGAATTGAGTATTTTTCACTTAGCATAATTGTCTGAAAATTAATCCAGGTTGTTGCATGTATCAAAATAGCTTGTTCCTCTTTATTGCTAGTGGTTTTCCATGGTATGGATGTGCTGCAGTTTGTTTTGTTTAACCATTCACCTGTTGAAGGACATCTCCATCATTTCTAGTTTTTTGGCTGTTACATATAAAACTGTTATGAATATTCATTTATAAGTTTTGCTTGAGCATATATTTGCATTTCTCTGGGATAAATGCCCAGGAATACAATTGCTGGGTCATATAGTAGTTATGTGTTTAATTTTTTAACTTCTAAATAGCCCTGATGTGAGTATTTTCATAGCTTCCCATAATTTGGGTATCATTGTGCTAGGGTTTATACCTAGGAGTGACATTTCTAGGGCATCGGGCATATACATTTTCAACTTTACTAGAATTTGACAAATTGTCTTCCAAAATGAAAGTGACCATTTACATTCCTGTGTGTGAGTGTTGCTCACTCCTCACCATCACTTGGTATTTTCAAAACCTTAAAATGTTTGCAGATTGATGAGTGTTTAATGACATTTTACTATGGTTTTGTTTTGCATCAATCTACTAGTGAGATTAAACATCTTTCTATACATTTATCAACTTTGCAGCTTTTTCTAAGCTTCCTGGCCAAAGTCTCTGCCCAATTGTCTACTTCTTTTCTCTTTTGTCTTTTTCTATACTAATTAGTGTGACTTTTTTCAACATGTTCTGGACATGAAACTTTAATTAGTTATATGAACTGCAAATAGGTTCCTCTGAGCTGTGGCTTGTTTTTATTTTTCTATTTTGTTCATGGTGTCTTTTGATGAATAGAAGTTTGTGGGTTTTTTTTTTTTTAACATAGCCAAATTTATAATCTCTTTTCATTGTGATTTGTGCTTTTATTTCTTTAAAAAAATTATTTCCCCTTATGAGGTCATAAGTATGTTTCTATATTTTTCTAGAAGTTTTATGCTTCAAATGTTTTTAAAGAAAAATTAAAAGAAAACTAAACTTGGAATTAATGTGAGGTTAGGGTAATCATCCATTGCTTGGATCATAAGTTGTCCCAGCTCCCAACTATTAAATGATCCTTCTTTTCCCTACTAGTTGCAGGAATATTTCTATCATTGATCAGGTCTCCTTGTATGGTGGGTCTGTTTACGGACTTTCTATTTGGTCTGTTGGCTTATTATTCCACCCTGGCACTGTTACTATGTTGACTTAATTCTTATAATATTATAATAAATTGTGGATCTGCTGAGGTAAGGACCCCACTTATTTCTTTTTTTTTTATTGGAGTATAATTGCTCTACAATGTTGTGTTAGTATCTGCTGCACAGCGAAGTGAATCAGCCATATGCATACACACATCCCCTCCCTCTTGGAGCTCCCTCTCCCCATCCCACTCAACTAGGCCATCACAGAGCATCGAGCTGAGCTCCCTGTGCTATACAACAGGTTCCCACTAGATATCTATTTTACACATAATAGTGTATTTATGTCAAACCTAATCTCCCAGTTCATCCCACCCTCCCCTTCCCCCACCGTGTCCACATGTCCGTTCTCTACACCTGCCTTTCTATTCGTGCCCTGCAAATAGGTATATCTGTACCATTTTTCTAGATTCCACATATATGCGTTAATATATGATATTTGCTTTTCTCTTTCTGACTTACTTCATTCTGTATGACAGACTCTAGGTCCATCCACATCTCTACAAATGACCCAATTTCATTTCTTTTTATGGCTGAGTAATATTCCATTATATATATGTACCACATCTTCTTTATCCATTCGTCTGTTGATGGACATTTATGGAGGTTCCTTAAAAAACTAAAAATAGAACTACCGTATGAGCCAGCAATCCCACTACTGGGCATATACCCTGAGAAAACCATAATTCAAAAAGGCACATGTACCCCAATGTTCACTGCAGTACTATTTACAATACTAATTTCTTTTTCAAAATTGTCTTGACTATTCTTAGTCGTTTGATCTTCAACATAAGTTTTTAAATAATCTTACCACATTCTCTACTAAATAGTGTTGATATTTTGACTGGAATTGTACTGCATTTACAGGCTAATTTGGGAGAAAATTGAAATCTTTAATATATTGAGTTTTCCTATCCAAGGACATTTAATACTAACTCTAAATTTAAATTAGCTCTTCTCCAAACTCTTTTAGCAAAGTTTGCAATTTTCTCCAGAAAGGTTTCACACTACTTTTGTAAAATATTATCCTAGATGTATAATAGTTTTGTTATTAACATAAATATTATTTTTATGATGTTTTAACTACTTGCTGCTTGTCTATAGGATTGCAACTAATTTATATAATTGATCTTATAGAAAAATTGCTGTACTATTACTATTATTAGCTATAGTTAGTAATTTTTGTTTTAGATATTTTTGTGTAGACAGTCATACTCTTTGAATAATGACGGCACTCTTTCCTCCTTTCTAGTTCTTCTGTCTTTTATTTTTTTCTGACCTAATGGCTCAAGTCTCAAATATAAAGTTGTATAGAAGGAGTAGAAGCAGACATCCTGACTTATTCTTGACATTAAAAAAATTATGTTAGCTCACCAACCTCTTTCTTTGATCACACTTGAAGGTAAAATTCAGTGCCTATCTCAAGGTAAAATTAAGTTTTTTACTCTGAGGATTTTTTTTTTTATCACCAACCTTTTATTTGTAATTTTGAGTATAAATGTTATTTCTAAGATCTTGGAAAACATGAAATAGCCACAGGTTAAATACAGTTAGCATTAGTTAGTGAAAAAACAGAACTTATTGTTTAAGGTTTTCTAATCTATGATGCATACTACTAGTTCACTAGAAAATTAATATCATTATGCATTCATTTTCCTACCTTTGTTTTCTAGATATAGCAGATGAGAGGAAAAACAATCTAAATGCTTAAGCAGTGTTCACTCTCCTACAACCAAATTAAAGGAAATGTATTTTTCTAATAATATGTTCATTGACTTGAAATCAAAATAATAGGGATGCTTTGAAGAAAAAAAAACACTTTTTAGAGTAAACTGGATATAAAATGACATTTAAACTTTATAGAATCTCATGGAAAACTTGAATAACATTGAATGATATTCACATCCTAGAAACATGTAGTATCTTCTGCTAAATTTGACTAATCCATCAATAAAGCCACCTTTATTCTCGAAGTTGTTTTTTTTTTTTTTTATGACACTAGAGCCAACAAAAATAAAGCATAATGCCATAGTATGGGAAATATAATTAAATTATCACAGAAATTTTTAAAATTTATTACAGTTATTTAAATATTTTAATATGTCTATTCCTATATCAAAACATTTCCTACTAAATATATGAACATATATTAGCTGTTAGCTTTTCTTTTCCTACCTGCTGCAAACAGAGATTTCTCTGCTTCGTCAGGACAGAAACATAATTGTATTATCTTCCTCTATAGCAAACATATTATTTTCCTCTTTTACCAAAACTTTAATAGAAGAGCTTTGTGATGCTATCATTTTCATGATTTTAGCATATTTATAAAGGAACTGATAAATCCAATGTGTTTGTCTCTGTGCATTATTTTTCTTTAAAATTTAGCCTAGATAATTATGAACGATTTACCTATATATAATGTTTTGAAGCCTCAAGTTTCAAGTGTATCTTAATTTTCTATTGAAATTTAATCACCTGGTTTTGAGTTGCTCTAAGAACTGAATTTCACCAATATGGTTGTGAATGTGAATTCTCTTGTTTTGTGACCTTCTTATCATGACATCTTCGCTTGTTTCCCCTTCATCAGCCCTCATCATCTGCCAATGTGCCATGATAGCTAGCCTAACATTTAAGTTTAATTCTCCTGCTTTGGGATCAGTGAAGATTAGGGATATTTAATCAGAATTTTCCATGTGAAAGTTGAAATTTTATACCCTGAGTTTCCTTGCAGTTGCTGCTGTGCCTTTAGTAACTATTCCAGGTTAACAGGTAAAATGGTGTGTTCAATTAAATAGACTTACGAATGATTAGCAAATACAACCACACCATCTTGCTATAATTCTTTAAAATTTTAATTTTAATCGAACACTGGTTTTTCAACCTAGAATTTCTTTTTGTGAAAGAATGAAAGTGAGAAACCTAAACATGTTTTTAAGTCTTTCCATTCAAAGGAAGAAATCATCTTAATCTTTATGAGGTTGACATGCTTAATGCACTTTCTATAGTTAATGAGATTTGTTCACACTATTTAGCTTCCTATGAGATTTATTAGGTTAATTTTTTTGTACTCCATCTAAAATTAATAATATTATGAAAAAAAAATCAACATGACCGGGGATTCTGAAGGTTGCTAAGGTCAGAACTCTCAGCCTTAGTTTATTCAGAGATTGACTGTGCCTTGGAGTTGGCTCATGTGCAGGAATTAAATCAATGTAATGGTTTTTCAAGTTGAGATTTTAAAGTACCAAGATGACCTTAATTACATGTATTAAATCATTTATCAAATATTATACACAGCACATTTTGCCCTTTTCTTCACCTAATTAGTATTTTATTTACTATTTCTCTAAAAGATTTTCTTATATTCCCCCTACAATAAAGAAAGTTCCATTTCTCTGGTATATGTTCTTTGGAATCTCTTAGCTTATTAAAAAAATCTGAGAAAACAACAAAGATCCTGCTGCTAGAAGAAATAACAGATACGGGATTCCCAAGAAGAGAAATATTTTATGTCGCCCCCAGAGTGGTTCTCTTCTCCTTTCTTTACATTTATGCAAAATAAATCCAAGGGTTGGAGATTATGAACAAGAGGAGAAAATCAGGAAAGAAGTGAGAAGTTTAGAATTGAGGAAGCAACTAGTGTTACCAGTCCAAAATAACAAGACATATGTTCCAGGAAGCAGGAAGGGATATAGAGAAACTAGCTGAAGGATGGAATAAGAGAATCCTCTCAGTCTTGTTCTTGATTTCCCATGTATAGGAGGAAAGTACAGTCTCCTATAATAAGAGAGAATAAGAGGGTCATAGAGATACATAATTTTTTGTTACAATTAATTCTACATATATTGTGACTTTTACCTTGAATACAACTTTACTTTATAGTTTGTTCATCTGTTGGGAATCTTCAATTGTGTAACAAGAAAAAGAATAAAAATACAGTTAACTCTGTAGAAGCAAGAAATTCTTAGTGATAATTGTAAAAATACCTGTAATTATACCTGTGCTCTGGGGAGCTAATATATGTAAGGAACATAGTGTAATACAGAGTGTTCTCCTTAGAAGCAAATTTACTTGGGGTGATAAATATTCATAGATAAAGTAAAATTTACGCAATACAGAGATAAGACAGAATAGCAATAAAGAAAAGGCAAATTATTTAGATAATACATACTGAGTATATTCATTCATTCAACAACTATTTGTTGTTGAGTATCAAAAAATCCAGAGTCAACTAGATTTTAGAGGTTGAAAGATCATTGTGAGTTATACGATTTAGGAAGTCTTTTAGGAGAAGGATTCTCTTTTGCTGAGTTCTTATGGGTAGGTTGGTTAGAAGAAGAAGTGGGAGAACATTCTTTCTGAATATGTGTACATTTACTGAGTAAAGCAAATTCATTGTGTTCTCAGGATTTAGTAGCAGTAAATTACTTTGGCTAGAATGCAAGGTACAAATAGATTTGTGTTAAAATAATACAGAAGTGAAAGTTCTAGAAAAGACAGATTTTAATCACTAGCCAGGATATTTGCAATTGGTGTTATGGGCAAAAATGAATCTACTCTTAAGCAAGTAAATGGCATCGTGAAAAAGTGTGCATCACTTAGAACAGAAAACCCAACTACAGTTGACTGAAGAAGGGGTTTGTCTGGTACATATCACGGAAAAATTCAGAGGTAAATAGGGCTTCAGGAATATCCTGGGAGTGATTTAATTAGGAATTAGTTTTTATCCTTTTCTTGACATTGTTTTCATTCTCAGGCTCCATATCATAATTTCCTTCAGTTTTAGGCTCACATCCTCCCAGGATTAAGTCCAGTAGGAAAGAGAGAGTAACATCTAACTCCTGAATAATGTTACTGTATTTTATGCTTGAAACTTCTAGAGTCACAAACTTATCTCTGAGCCAATCATCATGGCTAAAAGGACAGAATTATATAGATTTACCAGGTGTGGGTCACAGACCTATTCTTGAACCGTACCTCCTGTGAATAAAATAATTCAATAATTCATTATTATGAGTGATTGGGCATAGAGCCTGTGTACCATCCCCACTTCCACATGAATAAGAATCAAGAAAGGCTTGTTTCTCAGAGCAAATTTCTTCTTGAGGGAGAGAGAGAGAATGGAATGTGAATTTTGGTGCCAAAATACCACTCCAGGATGTTATTGTAGAGTGGATTGGAAGAAAGAAAGTCCCAAAACAAGAAGACCAAATACCATTGACATAAATTGTATGAATCCAATCTATATAAATTGGAATGGAAAGGGTAATATCAATATGCAAAAGTTTTCAAGGATGACTTGGTATAACTTGTTAATTGATTAGCTACTGGTGGTGATGAAGGTGGTGGTGGTGATGGTGATGATGATGATGATGGTTAGCTTGTTGATCCATTAGCTATTCCAATAGTAGGTATTTTCATAGTTATACATGATTTAGAGTTATACTATGGCCCAGAGGTTCCCAAACCTTTTCAAATTACAGCAGCCTTAGTATCTGAGTCATTTTTTGTATCTTATCCCTACACCAAAATAAATACCTAAGAGATCTGTTTAATAAGTATTTAGGTCTGAGAAATAATATGGTTGGGTTTCACTCCAAAAATTTTAAATGCCCCATGGGACCCATCTTTTTTGAACCACAGCTATAGATATTGACTTACAAAAGTGTTTCATTACTTCTTAAGAGTAATCAGGAAATCAAAATTAGATAGTACAAGAGTTTCACAGATACTAGTTCAGTAACATTGTGTATAAAAGAGTATCAAACTCACTTATGCAAATCTTAAGTAGGTAATTGGTATATACCATTTTGTCCAATTTTTCCCAGTTTAAGTTCTGGTTAATGAAGTCTGATTAGAAAGTAAAAGTTGACAAAACTAATTTTACAAGTAAGGCATTTGTAGTTGGAGAAGAAATTGATTTCCTTTCTATATAGTTAGTCTAGACCATTTTGCCCCCCTTTGCAAATTGTGATTTGTTTTTGGACATGTGAAGTTATTTTTATGCCATTTATAACTTACTGTAAATTATCAGAGAACAGTTTTTTGTTGGGAATAGAGAAACAAAGGATAGGAGGATGAAGGCTCATTACAATGGGCAACAGGTGGTGAGATAAAGGGGCACAGGGACAGGAAAGATACACAGAAGTAGAGCAAGAATAACTTATGAGTAGCCTGGGTCACTTCTTAGTTTTCTAAGAGTTAACCTTGATTATGGTTGGATAAGGCAAGAAAAGAGCCAAGTAAGTATCAGGAAAATAGGCATACAGAATGATATATAGAGAACAAGTTGAACTAACAAGCATTTTTAAATCCTTTAAACTCTCTTAGTGATTCCTTTTGATTATTTAAACACATGAATTAAATAAACCTCATCAGTTTATTTGTGTCCCTTCTTAATTTGATTCAAAGACTATTACATATGAGAAGAAACGTCATTAACAACAATAAAAGTAGACAACTCTAAAGCATTGTAGAGTGAAAATAAATGGTGTAGTGTCCCAGATGATTTTTGTTTTCAATTCACTTTCCTAAAGAGTTCTCTAACAGACTGGCTGGAATGTGCAACCCAGAAAACTGAGTAATATGAACACTATTCTAGATCTTCTCTCTTCTAAGACCACTGGATCTAACCTTATCAGAGGAAACAATGTCATCTGGACCTCTTTCTCCTATTGCTCACCCTTTAGGATCTGTGCCACATTTAATTGTATGTTAGAGCTCAAAATAATATTCCATCTTCAATAAACCCATGTGGTATGGACACCTTTCTATAGCCAATATAAATATTAACACACAATTGCACACATAATCTCCTTTTAAAATGCTTTGAATTTAACATACTCCATATTTAGTATAAGTAAAATAGTTTATAGTAAAATGAAGACATTTTAAAACTATTTCTTCGTTCCTTACTTGCTTTTAACATATGAGGCATTGATTTTTTTATTTGGGGTTCTTTATTGTTTTATTATTTGAACTTTACATTTGAGCAATTGTAGCAAATCTGTGTTTAAATTAATATACTTGAGATATGCCCAGGTATCATCTTTCACTCATTTTTTAAGAAACTTTATTCATCACTTACTAAATGCCTTGCACATTGTTAGGGAAACAAACACTGGTACTGTGAACACTGTAATAATGCAGTGGTTTTCAATCCAGGCTCTACTACATTACTATCACTTGGGGAGATTTTAGTCAAGCCTCACTCCAGAAATAATAAGTTGGGTTTTGAACCAGGGCATTGGTATGTTTTAAAAGATTTCTAGGTGATTCTAACTTGCATTTAAGGTAAAGAGTGAGTGATCTAATGAGAAGGTTGATTTTTTAGGATCAGTGGCTATTTCAGGTCTTGAGAGAAAAGCAATGACATAGTTATGGTTTCTGTTCTTTTTCAGTCCAAATCCTTGACAAAGAAAAGTGTTACTGAAATTATATAACTGTGAATGAAAAATTCAAATATATTCCCCCAAACTTAAAGCATTATAGTATACCAAAGTGAATAAGAGAATGCTAGTGATTACAGAATTGATATTCCTTTTCTCCCTTTGCAGATGCCTACTAGCCTAATTCGCATTGTTTATTCACAGGATGAAAGAAATGTTTTTAGGCATTCTCCACAGAAGGAAGTGATAGATATGAAAAAGACACTCTGGCTTAAAGAGTGTTGCTAAGAAACACAGTTTGCAGATGAAATGTCCTACAGAGCTGTCTATCATCCCATAACAAGAAAGTAAAGTGGTAGCATGTCCTGATTTAAAAAGTAGAAAAATAATCTGTTAAAGTGTAACCAAAGGGAATCTGTTATAGTTTCATTTAGGAAATAGTTTTGGTTTATTTATGTTACACTGAAACTTCCAGATATTCTGTTTGTGTGCGTGTGTGTGTAAGGATAAAAATGTAAGCATATAATAGTATTTTGTCAAAATAATCACTTTTAAAAGAAATACACATAAATGAAAAATAAACTCATCTTAATTTTTGCTTTAATAATAACTTTCTGACAATTTATCACAGGAAAATTTTGATATATGGAAAATATAAAGAAGATAAAGATCATCCATAACGCTACCACACAGAAATAACCATATTTTGGGGTTACTTCTTCATACTTTATTTCCTCTAAATACTCAGTACATCTTAGCTAGGGTTTTTAAAGTTTCTTTTTTTTTTTTTTAAAGTATGTTCCCAAGAGAAAAACAAATATCGTATATTAACACATATATGTGGAACCTAGAAAAATGGTACAGATGGACCAGTTTGCAGGGCAGAAATAGAGACACAGATGTAGAGAACAAATGTATGGACACCAAGGTGGTGAAGTGGCGGGGGTGGTGGTGGTGGTGGGATGAATTGGGAGATTTGGATTGACATATATACACTAATATGTATAAAATAGACAACTAATAAGAACCTGCTGTATAAAAAAATTAATAAAATAAAATTAAAAAAAAACAAACAAAAAAATAAAGTATGTTCCCTGCCTTTTAGCAGATAAATTAATTTAATCCATTTACATGTATTGCAATTTCTTATGTACCTTGATGTATTTCTACATTCTTATTTATTTATTTATTTTTTTACTTCCCATACTGTTTCTTTTCTCTTTTTTCTCCTTTCCTGTCTTCTATTTGATTGAAAGTCTTTTTATACCTTGTATTTTTGAGGTCATACTCTATAATATTTAGTTCTGCTTTTTCACATAATATAATAGAATAAACTTTCTCTGATTCTGATTCTTATTATTATAAAGCACTTGCAAGTATAATTTTAAGGCCTCCCTAATATTTCATCATATCACCTTATCATAATGTAAATAACTCAAATTATTTAATTATAATAGATTTCTCTGTAGAGAATCACTGTATCAAAATATCTGAACTATTTTAAAACCTTTAATGTATAGTACAAAATTATTTTCTCAAAAGATTTTCTTAGTTACTACTTCTTGAAGCAATACAGGAAAATATCATTGTATCTATTCCAACATTGAGTACTATTATTTTTAATGCTGTGAAAATTTGATCAAATAAAATATACATAGCATTTTTAAGAATTTGTATTTTTGATTAATTTATTAGTCATTCATATTTAGTCTTTCCTATAAGTTTGTAAACATGTCCTTTATCAATTTATCTATTGTGACGTTAATAGTTTTTCACGTCTGTTACTGTAGGTGCCTTATAGCTGAGCCTATAATCTTTTTGAAGCTTTTCCCATTTGTATTTTAACTTTTAAATTTCTTCATCCCTTTTTGTATATGCAATTTAAAAATTCTTCTTTGTGTTTTCTTCTAGTCAGGGACTGATACATTTATTTCTTTTTTCTATTAGCTTTTTAAAGTGGGTTTGATTTTTATATTTCAATGTTTAATTCATCTGAGTTCATGTTGATGTATGAAGCAAGATTAGAACATTTACTGATTTTTCCAGCTAGCTATCTGATTACCTAGTGCCTTTTATTAAATCATATTTCATATCTTTATCTGTTAGTGCTTTTACAAATGGAGAATATAGCAGTATGAAATGTAAGCATGGTTTCAAACTCACTTCACTACTTGCTAACACCATCATTTTGGGCAACTTGCTTAATCTATGTGTCTCTGTTGTGTCATCCTGAAAATAAACACAAAGAAAAAGCATAAATCACAGGGATATTGTGAGGGGTAAGTGATGTAATGTATCTAAAGTATTGGTACATAGTAAATGCTCAGAAAAATGCTATCTATTATTGAATCTGTTTATATTAGAATATCATCACACTTTCATTAATGGAGCTTTATTATAATTTTCTATCTGTTGATATTTTTCTCATTTTATTAGCCTTGGGAAACAATTTGGCACAGTATTTAAGCACATGGATTCTAGAGCTAGACTACCCTGGTGTGAATCTCAATATCCAAACTAATTAACTGTGTGACCTTAGGTAAATTACTTCACATCTTTGTGTTTTAATTTCTCTATTTGTAAAACTGAGATATTTATGGCATTTATTTCAGAGATTTACTGTGGGGATTAAATGAGAATTAAATATATTTAAAGTTGTTAGTGGTAAGTGTGATGGTAGCATTAGCTATTATTTGTTTTAAGATGTTCTTAATGACCTTTTCATCCATTTTTATTCTCTAATGAAATTGAGATAGTCTGTCAAGTTCAGAGAGATCCTTTTTTTTTCTTTTTTTGATTGAACTGTACAGTATTCTGGAAAATTTTAATAATACTGAGTCTTCTTATCAGGGGAAATGGTATATTTCTTGAATTTTTCAGTGATTCATATAGATCTATTAATAGATATTTATAGCTTGTTATTATTTTTCACACTAATTAAGAACATTACTAGGTAATTAATTATGTGTTCTTAATATTGTAAATAGCATCTATTTTTCTTATTTCTAAGTAGTTAATTGTTGGTACACAAGAAGACCATTGTTTGGTTTATATTTATCTTCTGCTTAACCATTTTGCTGAACTCTCTTAATTCTAGTATTTCATTTAAATCCATTTTCTTTGCTATTCTGGTATATAATCATACTGTATGCAAATAATAGTTTTGCCTATTTCTTTTCTAATTGTTGAAATCTGATTTTTACTTCATTTTAAACTGTATTTGCTTAAGCTTCCAGAATAGTGCTAAATTCATTGAACAAATATTCAATGGGTGTTTTCCATGTTTCAGATACGTGGATAGCACTTGGGATAAACCAACAGACAGCAAAGCCAAAGGGCTTGTCCTCATAAAACTTTAAATCTAATCCTGTGGTCTTAACATGGTATCAATCTATCAAATGTTTTATGTGGATTTACATTATTTAGAGAAGATGTTACATAGCTTCCATTAGATAAACAAAAGAGTTAATGGCCATAAGAAGTTAAGAACCATTAACCTTAATGTATAGCAATACGTTGTAGCCTTAGTTATATCCTGATTAATTTTACTTCATGATGATTTAAATGTTCTTATTCTCTATTATAGACTTTTTAAATGTGAAAGAACCTGTATAGTGCTACTAGTTTCCTTATAGGTATATATATTAAAAATAATCCACATTCTCAAAAATCAGTTACTGATTTTCCATAGAAATATGGTAAAGTAATCTATGCAGAACTCCAAAATAACCTAAAAAGGACTCTTTATAGATACATTAGTTTAAATGTAAAAAAAATAATATTTGAATGTTAAAAGACAATACTGAAAACATAATTCAAGTGCATAATCACCAATTGATCAGTTAAGCTTCCTAAGAAACATAGGAATAAGTTGGGGTATGATTTTCAATCATAACTTGTGGCTCTAGACAATAGAATTGTAAAGAAATGTATTTGATAAAATAAAAAGCAAACAAATAGCCTTGTGGGTGTTTGTTCTTTTTCACATTTCTATTGCTGAAACAGAGAAAAAATAGAAAGTATTTTCTCTAATAAAATTGCCTGATTCATAGGGAAGGCAGAGGGCTTTCTCAGGTTTTGCTGGAGAGACTATGGGAACACTTTATCAGAGTAAGAGGGGAATAAGCCAAGTGGCTCTCAACAAACAAGATCGAGCCCTGTGAGAGATGCATCAGAGGGAAGAGATCACCTTTCTTGATTTAGCAGCTAGGAGAAAACCTTCATGGGAAGGGAATGCATCAGGACAAAGAACAAGTCTCCCTTCCCTGACTGCCTCTCAGTTCACTCCACAATATGCCAGTGAGGGCACAGGTTTGGGCCTGCAGATATTCGCTTCATGGGGCAGGTCATTTGAAATTTCTTTAAAGTATTCTGACTAGAGCTGTAAAAAATTAAAGCATTTAAAAATTCCTTCTCAGGTTATTCTCTGTAAGGGTTCAACCTTGTCTTAGGAAATTCACTTCCTATCTATCCACTTAATGTAGGAGAGACATTCATTAAAAGGTTGGTGAGAAGTAACTAGGCCTACAATAAGAATCACTGGCCTCATTAACTGAATTTTAGACCATAATGTGAAGCAGAAAAGACAAAAATTTTGGCTATTATGAGTGGTTTAAAACAAAACAAAATTACTAAGACAGTTTAACATGGTGGTACAGTTAGAATGTGATTAAAGAAAGGAAAAGGGCACTTGGTATGTCATTACTTTTCAGTCTTTAATTTATCCCTTCAGGTATTGTGCAAATATTAGCTAATTATGCTTGTTTTTAGGTCAATAGATTAATTATGACTTTCAAGGCATTTGTTAATTTATACATTCAGAGATTTTTTTAATGTTTATTAAGCACTTCTTCTGTAATTAGGCATTATGGTAGCTTCCAGGAGTTTTACAGTTTGCATTTTATATTTAGGTCTGTGATCCATTTTGAGTTTATTTTTTATGAAGAATGTAAAGTCTGTGTCTAGATTCATTTTTTTGCATGTGGATACCTCATTGTTCTAGTAACATTTGTTGAAAAGATTATCATTGCTGCACTGTAATGCCTTTGCTCCTTGGTCAAAGTTGCCTATATTTATATTGGTCTATTTCTGGGCTCTGTATTCTGTTCCATTCATCTGTCTCTTTTCTCACCAATATCTGTGTCTTGGTTACTACAGATATATACTAAGTCTTGAAGTGGGGTAGTGTCAGTCCTCTGACTTTGTTTTTCTTCTTCGGTATTGTGTTGGTTATTCTGGGTCTTTTGCTTCTCCATATAAACATCAGAACCAGTTTGTCAACACACAAAATAACATAAAATAACTTGCTGGGATTGGGATTGGGATTATATTGAATCTATAGATCAAGTTGGGAAGAACTGACATCTTGACACTACTGAATCTTCTTCCCTATCTTTTCATCTTTGCATGAAAATTTGCTAAAATATTTGTTCAATAAAAGAATAACTTGAACTCCTCCATACCATAGCCATATCTCAAAAGTTTATCTTCCTTCCACAGCTTAACACTGGCCAAATAACCAGCTGGCTAATGAGGTTAAACAAAGTTCTACCACTGAGAGGTTGCATCTTTGCATCAGGCCTGTCTGAGGGTGAAGGATGTATAGATTAGAAGTATTTAGCAGAAGGTGAGAGAAAGAACATAATTACAGTGTAGCTGAACTTACCTCAGGTTCAAAATCTATATGATTACATACACTCCAGAAGAGTCAGGGGAGCTTCTCATTCTCAACAAAACATTGTTTACCAACTAAGAATTTTTTCTATGAAAGACTATATTATTGACTCCTACTCAAATAAAAATATTAATTGCAGAAAACAAAATGGCATCCTCCCATAAAAGGAAACACACCAACAGAAGAGATAATAGAACCATAACTAAATAATCATTACTATTGGCATTTTTAAGGAAGCCCTGAGGATGAATGCCTATAATAACTGACCAACCTTCTTGTGTATGTCAGGAATAACACCTGATTTAGTTGAGTTATTGACTGTCCTTTGATGGAAATGCTAATCATTTTTGTGACATAACTTATTCAACAACTGCATACTTATAGTTTCTTAAATGGAAGTTCACTTCTCCAAGAGCAAGAGATTTGCAATCTGATATTTTGTAACTTTCTAGCTGAGCTGTCTGTGAGGCAACTTGCCAACATCTCATTATATAATGTATTTTAAAAGAAATATAAAAGTACTTTATATGGTACTTTTTGTTTCTGCTAGAATGCTGAGAGGTTTGGTTCAGCAGAATACAAATCATTACAAATACCCTTTCCCAGAAATTCAAGACATCAATCAAAGCAAATGTAACAAAAATGAAAACAACTGGAGGGTGAATAAAGAAAAATATGATGGAGATGAAAACATAATGCATTTATTGATTGGAAAAAATTACTTATTAAGATACAAAAAATTAAGCATAAAGATTCTGGTTATTATTATTATTAAAGATTTCAGATATTGTTCAAATACAAATAAAGAATGAATGGTCACTTAGATAATTCAAGTAAAAGTATTGCCTTTTGCCTGAAGTTCCCTGATTAATTACAAAACCTTCCTTTTCACCTTAACTGTAAGATCATTATATGATAGTCATGTAAGGAATTTAATTTTCAAGTGAAATCAAAAATCCCTTAAATGTCAATAATAATTCAAGATTTCGGACAGAAATATGGACATATTGAATTCAACACTGATAGTTAATTAAGACTAAAAGTCCTTGACTAGCCATGATAAACCTTATATTATGCATTCAAAATTAGTTCACAAAAGAGCAGATACATTTCTGCATTCTAAAACTTGTGAGATCTTTATTCTAAGAAACTGAAACCACACTAGTGTTATTTATTAAATCTTCAAAACACCGAAGAAACTGTTTTGTAAATCTTTTTTAAAAATCTTCAGCAAGAAATTTTTTTTTTAAACATCTTTATTGGAGTATAATTGCTTTACAATGGTGTGTTAGTTTCTGCTTTATAACAAAGTGAATCAGTTATACATATACATATGTCCCCATATCTCTTCCCTCTTGTGTCTCCCTCCTCCCACCCTCCCTATCCCACCCCTCTAGGTGGTCACAAAGCACCGAGCTGATCTCCCTGTGCTATGCGGCTGCTTCCCACTAGCTATCTATTTTATGTTTGGTAGTGTATATATGTCCATGTCACTCTCTCACTTTGTCCCAGCTTACCCTTGCCCCTCCCCGTATCCTCAAGTCCATTCTCTAGTAGTTCTGTGTCTTTATTCCCATCTTGCCCCTAGGTTCTTCAGGACCTTTTTTTTTTTTTTTTAGAGTCCATATATATGTGTTAGCATACGGTATTTGTTTTTCTCTTTCTGACTTACTTCACTCTGTATGACAGACTCTAGGTCCATCCACCTCACTACAAATAACTCAATTTTGTTTCTTTTTATGGCTGAGTAATATTCCATTGTATATATGTGCCACATCTTCTTTATCCATTCATCTGTTGATGGACACTTAGGTTGCTTCCATGTCCTGGCTATTGTAAATAGAGCTTTCAGCAAGAAATTTTGAACAAAAGCCAAAATATTTCTTTTAACATCATAAAAAAAGTAAATAATTCTAGCAAGAGTGCAAAGAGCTGCAAGATTCCTGCCAATATACAGCTGTAGCTGCTTTGTTCTTTTATTTTATTTTTAAGTCAGTGAGCAGACCATGATGGGTGAAAAATTAATCTCAGGTTTATATTTCTGCTGTTTAATTTATCTTCTTTTCATTTCTCCACTGTATAAAACAAATTGATTAGGAGGTTCTACCTATTACTGAACTTCAAAAATATTATCTCTATGCAGATCCCTTCCAAAAACAGCTTGTCTCCAAATTCTGGTCTCATTTACTCAAGTGTTCACTAGGTATCACCACTTGGATGTCTAATGGGGAACACAAACCTAGCACATTCAAAAGTAAATTCTTCGTCAACTCACTTTCCCACCAAAACACTACCTCCCCTTTGCCAAATGGAAGCATCTTCCACTCCCATGGGCAAGCCAAGAGATAAGGACTCATCTCTGAACTCTTTCCTTTGCTCACCTCCTACTTCCAATCAGTGTTAATTTCTCACTGGTCCATACTTGAATCCAAGGACCACATATTTTGGCTCTATTAAATCTCTAGGATCTAGCCCAGTGTACATGATAGACATAAATATTTTAAAACAAAGTTGCCTATATAACTGCTTCTACTACTGCTACTGCTAAGTAAATTGCTGATTTTACCTACCTATATTGCAAATTGTATTGGCAGCTGCACTGCATTAGAGAAGTCATTAGATCTTGGAAGAGATATGGTATCATTTTGTTCCTCCCAATTGGATAAATGCATGGAATTATCCTCAAGTCAGGGTTAACTGTTTAACAGTGATTCTTGTGCTTTAAGTGTTCTAAATGATGGAAGCTTCATAGCCATTCACAACTGTGGTGCTTTTTCTTTAGTTATCAGCTTTCTTCTGTGACATGTAAACCTTCTGTGGCATTAAACACACACACACATACTCACACACAAGTGCACACACATATATTTATTCATCACACCTTCCGTGCAAAGTATTTAATCCTTAATAAGAATATAAATATATGTATAAGGTATGTTCTGTTCCCTAACTTCTAATCTAGTTCGGGGTAATGAGAAATTAACACAGATGTCTTGTGTACATTTTTCAAATAATTCTCACAATTGACATATGCTGGAATAACTTGCCCAAAATGGACTAGCTATATGAGTGAGTTCTGACTTTATCCACACTCTTGTCTCTCAATCTCATTGCCTTTTGATAATACAAAAATCTAAAATACTGTGACCATATGTATAGATTTCCCAGGACAGTTTCATAGTCAGATATTTTGCTCTACTTATTATCTTCATAAGCCATCAAGACCTATCAGAAATAGCAGATTTGGGGCTTCCCTGGTGGCACAGTGGTTAAGAATCTGCCTGCCAATGCAGGGGACATGGGTTTGACCCCTGGTCCGGGAAGAGCCCACATGCCACGGAGCAACTAAGCCAGTGCACCAAACTACTGAGCCTGTGCTCTAGAACCCATGAGCCACAACTACTGAGCCCGTGTGCCATGACTACTGAAGCCCGTGTGCCTAGAGCCCATGCTCCACAACAGTGAGAAGCCACCACAATGAGAAGCCTGTGCACTGCAATGAAGTCTCTGTTTCCCTCGCTCGCCGCAACTAGAGAAAGCCCGTGCACAGCAACGAAAACCCAATGTAGCAAGAAAAAGAAAGAAAGAAAGAAAGAAAGAAAGAAAGAAAGAAAGAAAGAAAGAAAGAAAGAAAGAAAGAAAGAAAGAAAGAAAGAAAGAAAGAAAGAAAGAAAAGAAAGAGAGAGAGAGAGAGAGAGAAAGGAAGGAAGGAAGGAAGGAAGGAAGGAAGGAAGGAAGGAAGGGAGAAAGAAAGAAAGAAATAGCAGATTTTGGCAAAGAAACCACTTCTCCAAAATACTTTTTTTCTCAAACTCTTAAATTGTCTTCAAATGTTTAATAATCACATGTCCCTATATTCATTTGGAAGTGGCCTTGCATTTGGAAGACAAGAAAGAACATAATAATAAGGTATCAGTGAGTCAAACAGCTGCTCCAAGACTTTAGACAAGGGATAGGACCTCACAGAAGGATATTGTCAGAGGACGGTTTTTCTTACAAAGATGATCTTGATCTAGGTCTTGATAATAGGAGAGGTTTTTGTTTTCTCATCCATAAACTGAGGTTAATAGTAGTAGCTGCATTATTGGTTCATCTGAAGATTACTTGAGTTAATGCTTAAGCTTCTAGAACAAAGCCTGGCTTACAAAATGAGAGGTAATAGAGTGTGGATATCTTAACTACTAAGCTAAAAACATAATTGAGTTTTTTAAATTTCTGTAACATAGTATAATGTGTACCACATACAATAGATACTCAATAGATATTTGTTGAAGTGATGGTGTATCACTGATAAATTTTGAAGCAGAGAGTACAAGTAAGTTAAATTTTCTAAAGATAAATTTAATTTTACATTATTCACTAGGTTTCAGATATTTGGATACATGTTCATTAAAATAACAAGCGCATAGGCAAGAGTTCCTCTTGGTAGCAGGGATCAAAGGCAGATCCATTGAGATTGCACTGATTCTTGTGCTTAACTAGACTCAAAGCTTCTGAAGTATGAAAACCTGCCTCTACTTCTATTTGCATCTGGGGCTTGTATAGGGACTTTCCCATATTAGGTACCCAATCAGTATTTGCTGATTGATAAGACTTGGGTTTGATACAAAGAAATCATTACTTACATTAAGAGAGCATAAAATTATTTTCAGAAGTTATAGATCCCTCTTTTATATTTCAGTTTTTTAATAATCTACATCTTTGTTCTGTAATTTCATATAAATGGAGGGATATCCACTCTTGCCTTACTGGCAATTTAATTAATCTTTGACACAAATTTGAATAAAAAGGGTACAGCCCAAGACCTTGTTGTCACTATAAATCTGAAACCTTGATGCTGTGAGGACATAAGGATGCAGGAGTTAGGGAGTTTCACCAATATCTGTTCTTGTCATGGAACGCTGAAAAGGAGCCTGAAGAACAGTGTTCTTCGACCAAAGCACTTAGGATTAAACATTATGATGACATTTTCTTTCAGAACAATTCAGCAATGGAAACTTACTCACTGCCTGTGGAAGAAACCAAAAGTTCAACACACGACATTTAAGGTCCTATAATTTGACGATATTTTCTCCCCACTTATCTTTCTTAAATGCTCCCATGAGCGTAGGCCCTGGCCATATTAAATACCTGAGTTCTCTGAATTTGACATATACTTTCCTACTTTATGCTTTTACTATTGCTACATCCTCCTGCTTGCTTGGCTCTGTGAGCCAAATGTACACCAGTGATTTACTTTTAGTAATAGCTCAATAAATTTATTCAACAGATGTTAAATTGAGCATCTTTAATGTGTAAGACATCACATCAGGTAATATGGGGCATTGAAAAATACAATCTTCTATTGAGGTATTTATAACATAGAAATTTCCTTTCTGAATATACGTCTTTGATTTAACAATACTTATGTTGCTGCTGTGAAATGTCTAAATTTGGTAGCTACTTCACAAATATGTATGGAATTAATGAATGAATAATTAAAAATTACCATCCAGCTACCTTTATATGATTATTTTATTTTATACTCTTCAAAAGAAAATGAAACAAACTTCTCGGTCTTTGAACAGCATTCAATAAAAAACAAGGTCTATTACATTGCACAAACGTTCAAAGACATCCTCTTACATGTGTTTCAAAAATAAATACTTATTGAATTGTTTGAATTAAAGGACATTAAAAAATGATTCTCTTATGCTGTTTCTAGAAATAAGGGCCTAAATTATCTGGGTAGAAATCAGTCATGAGTTTAAGTACTGAAACAACGACAAGAGTCAGTGACTCTTCCCTGTTATTTAAAATAAAATGTCAACGGTTACATCTTGTTCTTTCAGAAGGTCTGTGCCTTCCGTGTGGTATCTCTCTTAACCTGAACAGCAGCTAATAGGAGTTACAAGATCATCAGCCTCATTCTGCAATCATGGATTGGTCACTTGTCAGAAAACAGTATGAAATTCTATGTACCTTTAGATTGGTGAGGTAGAACAAAGGTCTGCTCTTTTATATGCAGGACATACAGAAAGATCTGTGCAGTGAGGAGCAGTCACTCACATCATGGGCCTTTGCAGTTGCTTTAGGGAGAAGGACTTAGAGTGGAGCCTAAATAGCAGAGTGTCAGCAGCAATGAAGCCTTGTTATTAGACATGGCCATTTCCACAGAGGAATAAAGCCATACAAAGGGGAGATTAGGGTCCAGGAAGTCTTTAAAACTTCCAGTGTAAATTGAGTGAGTGGTTTCAACCTGCCACCTTTTCTTCACAGGTCTTGTCCTTTTGCGCATGTGTGGGAAAGCAAAAGTTCTATCTTGCTGGCATGGGAATTTTTTCTGCTGTCAAAGACTTATTAAATCCTACTTTGGATTTTTAGATATGATTCACAGGGAAGGTATCACAGAGCACGTTTCTTTGTAGTAGTCCAGCTATCTCAGATCAGTTTGACTTCAGTTAGGCAACAAGAGAGGTTAATAGAACGTTCAGTCATGTCATTATAGTCCAACAAGAGAGTCTCATTTAAAAGTAGGAAAACTTCCAGGTATTTGTCAAAGCAATATATCAAAATGCCTTGTTCATTATGATAAATCAGAAGTAAAGTAAATCAGATGTAGACAGAGAGGATATTCAATTCTCACCCAGACCAAATGCCACAACAAGGTACAGTGCAGACATAATTTTAAGAGGTAGGTTATTAAGTGTTGCATATCTTTTGATTTGGAGAGTGCACTGGCTAAAGATGTGGCCTAATGAATTCAGAACACATTTGCATGTTCTCTGTGAGTAGTGGAAATATTCCAACCTTCACTTAACACATTAACTACAATAGTTCTTGAACTTTAGTATGCCTACAAATTACCTAGGAAGCTTGATTAAAATGCAGATACCTAGACTATTCCCTTAGAGACTCTAATTATTCTTGGGAGTTGTCAGAAATCTGCTTTATTAACAAGCACACCAAATACTGTTAATGTAGGTGGTCCCTAGACCATATTTTGGAAAACACTGACAGTGTTTTGAAAGATATGTTAATCACTGAGTGTACAAAATATGATTTCTTATGATTTAGAGCAAGAACAGATTCTAAGGATCTTTAAAAAAAATTAAACAGTAGAAAATAAAGGATTTAAATCTGCCTGGAATAGAATTCAGACCCGGCTCTGTTACCAGCTGTGTGTCTTTGGGCAATCGCCATGATCCTCAGAACTCGTTCTATTTGGCAAGCTCTAATGAGATAATATGTAGATTGGGAATTTGTAAAGTTTTTAGCACATTTACATGTTATTGCTCCTTAATTGTTCCCATGTGTCTGAAGTTACCTTGTTACCTTCAGTTTTCTTATTCATCCACCTGGCTCTGTTCAGTTCCTTCCAACATGTACCATAATGTAAATCATTGACAACAGAGGGATTATTAGTTCCACTCCCCACTGTCCTTCCCTAAGTCTTACTAAAACTCGCCAGCTATGTTTTACTTTTCATTTAATATTCATCTGATATTTTGCGCAGCAATTCTTTGCCACAACTAGCACTAGATTCTGAGGATTCAAAGTAGAATAAATTATGGAGTTGAATAATAAACTGATTCTTTTTTTATTTAGTATCATTGATTTAAAATATTATATTAGTTTCAGGTGTACAACATAATGATTCAATATTTTTATAGATTACATTCCATTTAAAGTTATTATAAAGTATTGGCTATATTCCCTGTGCTGTACAATACTCTTGTATCTTATTTTATACATAGCAGTGTGTACCTCTTATCCCCTACCCCATCTGTCTTCTCAATGGTAACCACCGGTTTGTCCTCTATATTTGTGGGTCTGTTTCTGTATGGTTATATTCACTTGTTTATCTTTTAGATTCTACACGTAAATGATAACATAGAGTATTTATTTTTCTCTGACTTATTTCACTAAGCATAATACCCTCCAGGTCCATCAGTGTTTTTCCAAATGGCAAAATTTCATTTTTTTAATGGCTGAGTAATATGTATTATATAATATATATATTATAGTATATATAATTATATTATATTATACATGTATATTATATGTATATAATATCATATCATTTGCAAATATTTTCTCCCATTTTGTAGGAAATCTTTTCTTTTGTTGAAGGTTTCCTCTGCAGTGAAAAAGCTTTTAAGTTTAATTAGGCCCAATTTGTTTATTTTTGCTTTTATTTCTTTTGCCTTGAGAGACTTATCCAAGAAAACACTGCTACAATTTATGTCAAAGAGTATTTCACCTCTGATCTTCTAGGAATTTTATGGTTTCAGGTCCTACTTTAGGTCTTTAAACCATTTCGAGTTTATTTCTGCATATAGTGTGAGGGACTGTTCTAATTTCATTGTTTTAAAGGTGACTGTTCCATTTTCCCAGCACCACTTGTTGAAAAGACTGTCTTTTCTCCATTGTTTATTCTTGCCTCCTTTGTAGTAGATTAATTGAACATAAATGTGTGGCCTTATTTCTGGGCTCTCTATTCTGTTTCATTAATCTATGTGTCTGTTTTTGTTCCAGTACCACACAGTTTTGATTACTGCAGCATTGCCATATAGTCTGAATACAGGGAATGTGAAACCTCCAGCTTTATTCTTTTTTTATTAATCAAGATTGCTTTCACAGTCTTTTGTGATTCCATATCAATTTTAGGATTATTTGTTCTACATCTGTGAAAAATGTCCTGGGTATTTTGATAGGATTGCATTAAATCTATTGATTGCTTTTGGTAGTGTGGACATTTTAACAATGTTAATTCTTCCAATCCATAAACATGGGATATATTTCCATTTCTTTGTATCATCTTCAATTTCCTTCAACAATGTTTTATAGTTTTCAGAGTATAGGTCTTTCACCTCCTTGGTTAAGTATATTCCAATGTATTTTATTCTTTTTGATGTGATTTTAAACAAGACTGTCTTCCTGCTTTCTCTTTCTGAAGGTTCATTATTGGTGTACAGAAAAGCAACAGATTTTTGTATGTTAATTTTGTATCCTTCAATTTCACTGAATTCATTTATTAGTTCTAATAGTTTTTTGGTGGAGACTTTAGGGTTTTCTATATAAGGTATCAGGTCATCTGCTAATAGTGACAGTATTACTCTTCCTTTCCAATTTGGATGCCTTTTATTTTTCTTGTCTGATTGCTCTGGATAGGACTTCCAAAACTATGTTAAATAGAAATGGTGAAAGTGAAAATCCCTGTCTTCTTCCTGATTTTAGAGGAAAACCTTTAGTTTTTCACCATTGAGTATGATGTTAGCTGTGGCTTTGTCATAAATGGCCTTTATTATGTTGAGATATGTTCCCTCTACACCAACTTTGATGAAAACTTTTATCACAAATGGATGTTGAATTTTGTCAAATGCTTTTTCAGAGTTATCAAGAGGATCATGTGATTTTTATCCATTGTTTTGTTAATATGGTATGTCATATTGATTGTTTTGTGGATATTGAACCATCCCTACATCCCTGGAATTAATTCCACTTGATCATGATGTATGATCCTTTTTATATGTTGTTGAATTTGATTTGCTAATATTTTGTTGAGGATTTTTGCATCTATATTCATCAGAGATATTGGCCTATAATTTTCTTTTTTTTCTGTAGTGCCTGTGTCTGGTTTTGGTATCAAAATAATTGTGGCTTCATAGAGTGAATTTGGGGTGTTCCCTACTCTTCAATTATTTGGAATAGTTTGAGAAGGATAGGTATTAAGTCTTCATTGTACATTTTGTAGAATTCCTCTATGAAGCCATTTAGTCCTGGACTTTTGCTTGCTGGGAGATTTTTGTATACTGATTCAATTTCACTATTGTGATTGATCTGTTCAGATTATCTATTTCTTCCTGATTCGGTCTTGGAAGATTGTATGTTTCTAGGAATTTATCCTTTTTTCTAGGATGTCCATTTTTTGCCACAGTATTCCTTATTATTTTTGGTATCTCTGTGATAACAGTTGTAATATTTCATCTTTCATTTCTTATTCTGCTTATTTGTGTCCTCTTTCTTTCTTTTTCATAATAAGCCTGGCTAAAGGTTTATCAATTTTATTTTCTTTTCAAAAACTAGCTCTTAGTTTCTTTGATCGTTTCTATTTTTTTTTGGTCTAAATTTTATTTATCTCCTTTCTGATGTTTATTATTTCCTTCCTTCTACCAACTTTGGGCTCTGCTTGTTCTTTTTCTAATTCCTTTAGATGATAGGTTAGGTTGTTTATTGTAGATTTTTCTTGTTTCTTGAGGTAGGCCTGTGTTGCTACAAACTTCCCTCTTAGAACTGCTTTTGCTGCATCCCATACATTTTGGAAAGTTGTGTTTTCATTTTTATTTGGCTCAAGGTATTTTCTGATTTCTTCTTTGATTTCTACATTGAACCATTGGATTTTTAGTAACATGTTGTTTAGGCTTCACACGTTTGTGTTTTTCACATTTTTCCTCCTGTAATTGATTTCTAGTTTCATACCATTGTGGTTGGAAAAGATGCTTGATATAATTCCTATCCTCGTAAATTTCTTGAGACTTGTGTTGTGGTCTAGAATGTGACCTATCCTGGAGAGCGTTTCATCTGCAGTTGAAAAGAATGTGTATTCTGCTGGTTTTGGATGGAATGTCCTATAGATATCTATTAATTCCAACTGGTCTGATGTGTCTTTTAAAACAACTGTTTCCTTATTGTTTTTCTGTCTGGATAATATGTCCTTTGATGTAAGTGAGGTATTAGAGTACCCTATTATTTTTGTATTATTGTCAATTTCTCCCTTTATCTATTAATATTTGATTCATATATTTAAGTGCTCCTGTATTAGGTACATACATGTTAACAAATGTTATACCCTCTTTTTGTATGATCCCTTTATCATTACATAATGCCCTTCTTTGTCTTTTGTGTTTTGTAACTTTGCTTTAAAGTCTACTTTGTTTGATATGAGTACTGCTAACCCAACTTTTTTTCATTTCCATTTTCATAGAATATCTTTTTCCATCCCCTTACTTTCAGTCCGTGTGTGTCTTTAGCTCTGAAGTAAATCTTTTGTAGGTAGCATTTTTTTGTTGTTTTTTGTTTTGACAGAGACATCAATGATTTTTTGGAGAGAGGGATCTTACAAGTCTAAAAACAAAGGGTTCTGGAGCAACACCCGACAGTGTACAGCAGGCAGCAGGCAGGACATGGTTTTGTTTTTTTATCCAATCAGCCACCCTATGCCTTTTGAGTGGAGCGTTTAGTTTGTTGACATTCAGTGTGATTATCGCTGAGTGTGTACTTATTGCCTTTGCTTATTTGGTTTCAGTTTGTCCTTGTAGTTATTCTCTGTTCTTTTTTTAGTCTCTTCCTCTGTGGTTTGATGATTATCTTTAGTGTTATACTTTGGTTCCTTTCTCTCTGTTTTTTGTTTATCTATTGCATGTTTTTGATTTGCGGTTACCATGGAGTTCACATATGTTGACCTGTAACTATATCTACTTGTTTTAAACTGGTAGTCATTTAAGTTCAAACACATTCTGAAAGAGGTACAGTTTTTACTCTCCTCCCCCATGCTTTATGTTTTTGATGTTATATTTTACATTATCATGTCTATCCCTTAAGTGTTTATTGTGGTTATATTGATTTTACATTTACTGTCTTTTAATCTTCATACTAATTTATTTAAATTGTTGATCCACAGCCTTTATTATATATTTGCCTTTACTAGTGGTATTTTCCCTTTCCTATAAATTCTTCTTGTTGTAGCCTTTTCTTTTCCAACTAAAGGTGACCCTTTATCACTTCCTGTAAGATCAGTTTAGTGTTGATGAACTCTTTTAGTTTTTGCTTGTCTGAGAAGTTATCTTTCTCACCTTTAATTCTGAATGATAACCTTACTGGTTAGAGAATCCTAGGTTTTAGGTTTTTCATTTCAGCACTTTAAATATATCATGACACTCCCTTCTGGCTTGCAAAATTTCTGCAGAAAAAATCAGCTGAAGCTTTATGGGAATTCACTTGTAAGTGACTCTTTATTTTTCTCTTGCTGCCTTTAAAATTCTCTCTTTATCTTTAACTTTTGCCATTTTAACTATGAGTCTTTTTGGCTTCATCTTGTTTGGGACTGTCTGTGATTCCTGCACCTAGAAATCTGTTTCTTTCTTCAGCTTCAGGAAATTTTCAGTCATAATTTTATCCAATACATTTTCTACCCCTTTCTCTCTTCTCCTCCTGGGATCCCTATAACACATGTTAGCGCACTTGATGTTGTCCCCAAGGTCCTTTAAGCTGTCCTTATTTTTTTAAAGTTTGTTTTTCTTTTGCTCTTCTGATTAGGTGATTTCCATTATCCTATTTTTCAGATCACTTATGCATTCTTCTGTATCATTTATTCTGCTGTTAGTTCCTTCTAGTGTATTTTTCAGTTCTGTTATATTTTTCTGATCTAATTGGTTTTTATATTTTCTAGTTCTTATTAAAATTCTCACTGTGTTCATCTATTCTTTCCCCAAGTTCAGTTAGCATTCTTATTACTACTTGTTTGAACTCTGTATCTGGTAAATTATTTATTTCTATTTCATTAGGGTTTTTTTTCTTTTTTTGTTCTTTCATTTGAAACAGTCTTCTCATTTTGTTTAACTTTCTCTGTCTCTACAATATTAGGTGTAACAGTTACCTTCCCCAGTCTTGAAGGGTTATCCTAGTGTGGGAGCATTCCTATGCAGTCTGCATGTATCCAGTGGCTTTAGTGGGAGAGCTGGATCTGAAGTGAGCATGGGTCATGTCTCCCCTTGGAGTGTGCTGGCAACTACCACCTTGGAGGGAGGTAGGGCTGAAGATGGAGTGGCTAGGACCAGAGCCAGGTTTAAGCCAGGGCTTCTCCTGTGCTCAGTGGCAATCAGCCCCCTATCAAGGGCAGGGATGGTGCCCAAGGTGCTGGAGCAGAAGCCCTAAAGTTTGTATCTGAGCTGGTTTTGTTCTAATTGTGTAAAGTCTCCTTGGCAATGGCAGCTTTCACCCTAATGGAGAGCAGCACCAGTGCAAGAGAGGCTGGATCCAGTGCCTGGTATGGGCTGAGGTGGGTGCTGGGATGATCACAGGAAACTGGTCAGAATCCCAGGCAATTTTCAATCTACAGCCTCTGCACCATTCCTGGGAGTAAGCAAACATCTGCATGAACTCTTCACAAGAAAAGTCTTGGTTTCTCATAGCCCTCTGGTAAGTCTCACAGGTTTTCAAACCAGCTAAGGGGACTCATCTTACCAGGGTCTGACTCCAGGGCTGGGGTGCCTCATATGTGACTTGATCCCCAGGGAGGATCCTCAAGCCTGTGATATCCTCATCCCTCTTCTGTGTCCCCTGCTAGGGGCTTGGACCCTGACCCAATCACTTCTTTTCCCTTCCTACTTCATTGCATGTGGATCTTTCTTTAAAGTTTTGGTTGTAGAAGAGCCTTTCTTGCCAGTCTCCAGGTTGTTTTCAGCAAGAGTTGCTCCATGTGTAGATGTATTTTGATGTGTTCATGGTGGAAGGTCAGCCCAGCATCCTCCTGCCCTGTCATCTTGATCTCCCTCATAAACTGATTCTTATTAGTACACTGATGAGAAAGAGGTTGAGTGGAATCCCACATGTATATGTTTGAGTTTTAAATCTTGCTTGACAAAGCAGCCCCTCCCTTATTCATTGACTGAATCAATGATTTTTGGAATTGCAAATAATGAAGAAATCATATTGTGTTATTTGCTTATTATTACTATTTCTATTTTCCATTAGCATCTCAATTTTGTAATTTCAAGCAAAATAATTATGTAGTATTGGTACCATGTCAGTTCCATTGGGGAGATAGTTTAGAATCAGCAGGAACTTTCTGCATTTTCTTGAATTTCAAGAGATATCTAACCACACATACACATACTCCTGAAATTTGGACAAAAAATCTGTAGGACTCTCTGTTTATTTATCATATAAAAATGATGGTTTCCTGAAACTAGCCCAACAAAAAGCATGACTACATCAGTTATAATCTTGCACGACATCATGGGCTGGCAAGAAATATGTGCTATAAATATCACAAACAGGGTTCCATTATTTTTTAGTCCTTCTGCAGGCATTACATCATTTTAGAAATAAGCAAGTAATTAATTTAATCATAAATCCAATTATCTAAACATATGAGCATTCAGTTTTCTGTAAAATGCAAGGTGTGCTGTCAGCACGCAATAAATACCCATATCTTCAGAAAGCCTTCAGATATTTTTCCCTCAGCAGCCTCCAAGTCATTAATTTCACAGTCTGATAATTTTATATTTATTGAAATGTTTTCAAATGTATTTATTATATTGCTTTTCTTTTTACATATACTTCACACATAATCAAGTGGCAGGCTGCTTCAGCAGCTAAGGCAGTTGCAATCTGAAAACCATCACATTCTACCTGTTAGTTGAGCAGTGTATGACTCTATTCTGGAAAAGAAGGATAATGTTTATAATCATTTTCAGAAAATGTGGTGTTTTTCTTGGCTGTGTACTGTTATTCCTTGGCTTAGAACAGCATGTTCTTCAAATTTTTTTACATCTGTAAGCTGCTAAAACACTGTTAAAAACTATTAGACTGAGACAATAATAATTTGATAATAGAGTTTAAAGGAGTCAATATGAGGCTGGAGAAGACCATCTGAAGTATGCAATTATATAGCTAGAGAGAGTTGTGTCTCCTATGTTTAAATTGTTTTTAATAATCTGAAAATTAACTGGAGCTGTAAAATATTGATATACAAATGCTTAATGTGTAGTATATACAGTATCTCCTTTCTAAAGGATAAGAATTTTTAAATATATAATATTCCTTTTTTAAAAGATTCCCATTTTTTAAATTCAAAACTGATTTTGGGACTTCCCTGGTGGTCCAGTGGTTAAGACTCCGTGCTTCTACTGCAGGGGGCATGGGTTCAATCCCTGGTCAGGGAACTAAGATATTTTGTATGCTGCGTGGCACAGCCAAAAAAAAAAAAAAAAAAAACTAATTTTATTTCTGGAAAATTTTAGTTAATTTCACTTTAATGTTTTGACTTCTGTTATGTACAGATGTCAAAGGGCTTTTACTTACACACATGTATCCATATGCATACATAATTTACTCCTCACAAAAATCTTCTGAAGAATGGACTTGGATTTCCATTCTACAGACTGGGTGACTGACACCTCAGGAAAATGAAGTGATGTGTGCCGCAAAGGCAGAATTTCAGATTCAGTCGAGGATAAAATGTCCCCTGGTTTTGTAGAGTAAGAGCTATTGATGTCTTTTCACCTAGGATCATCTGTGCTCAACACCAACAAACTTCTTCTATTTTCTGGAAACTGAACTCTATAGCAAATGTTCTTTAGAACCAGAGCAGAGTGATGAGTATCATAAATAAAATTTTAGGTTAAATATTTTTTGACATGGCCTTTCATGAGCTGTGTTGAGGATAAATCAGAATAGATTCCTGATATCCCCCCAAATCATTTTTCTTTCTGAAAGAGATGTGACAATTTGCTAATACATATTAGTATTTTCTCAATATTTCTAAAATTTTGTTCTCTCTCAATGTAAATGTTTGTATAGACATCGCTTCAATGAAATATTAGATTTATTGATATTGATGGAACAAACTTTGATTATACAGCAGCACTAAATACTTTGTGAATAATTGTTAGTGGCTAAATGTTTGCTAATGTACTTTTGAAGCTTTTTTGAATAATTATATGGCTATCCCATGACAGAACAAAACAGGGCAAGAACTAGATGATGTCTGTCCAGGAGAAAAATGTATACATAGATATGGACCAAATTTCTCAAAGGAGAACCATAACATCATCTAAAGTAAATAGAAAGGTCGGAGAAAGAAAAGCATGAAAAGACAGAAGGGAGAATGCAGGAAGGGAATAAAGATTGTCACCCTGTGTTGCCTTATTATATTTTTGTTGTTGTAGTTGTTTAAATACATGAGTAAGAGATTTAGTAAACGATGTTGGAGAAAAGAAGTTAAGTTCTTTGGAAATTACTATAGTTGCAATACGTGTTAGAAAAACACCAGTCACTGGACACCTATAGAGATGTGATGGGTTTTGGGGGGAAGCATCTGCACTGCCTGGTGTAAGGCCTAGGCTGAGAGTAGGAGAAACTAGCCAGCACAGCATGGCCTGGGGACAGGAAAGTATCCCCGGGTTCCAGGAGCTGGTCATTCTGTTCTTCTGGTTATTGAGAAGGAAAACGTTTACTCCTTTAACTGGCACATCTTTGTCCAACTTGTTTTCTTCCTATGCCACTTCACTTGCTGCAACACTTTCAGGCCCATGGGGGCTGGGATCTGTCTGTGGATTACTGAGTGGCAGGTCCTAAAGGGATAATTAAGAAGAACCATTTCTTCCACACTAGCAAGCATGGGCACAGCCTTGCTGCCTCTCTCCTCTACTGCACTGCTGAGAGGATAGGATCAGGAGTCACAGTGATGGGATAACTGGTGACACAAGAAAACAAATTAGCAGCAGAAAACAAATGGGTGCACAACATGCGAGAGATACTTTTATACTGAAACAGCAAGAAACCCATTAAATAAAATAAAATACGTGCTGCCAGAATGAGGACTCACTATCCTATTGAAATATGCAATATTTTGGAGTGAAGGAAAAGATAGTGTGGCTCAAAATAATGAAAAACGTTTCCTTCTGACTAGAGTGAGCATATTCAAATCAGAAGACAGAGACTTCCAACAACACTCAATAAAGTGCATATTAAAAATGCTTTAAAATATTTCTACTTAGAATATTCCTCTTCTAGAGTGTATTTATATGCAGCAATAATCCCTATCAAAGACCAGAGGCCCAGTAAGAGATACTCCTTATTACCTATTGTCAGCATCCTATCCTTATTCTAAGGAACTAAAGTTTAATTTTGTTTGTGGCAAGTGTTTTGGAATACAGTTATGGAATGGTCCAGTCATTTCTTCATTTATTCAATAAATATATATCAAATGGCTTCTATGTGCCAGGCATTAAAGGCATAACAATAAACAATGACATGTTGTTTTCTCCTGTAGCCTGATGGGCCTAAGATCTTGTAGAACAATAGTTAATATTTATCGAATATTTTCACAGTAAACATTTCACATTGCACAATCTTATGCAATGCTTGTAATAGTCCTATGAAATAGACATTTTTTCATACTTTGTGCACGAGGAAAATTAGAGTCAGAGCTTGAGTGATTTGCCCAAAGTTACAAGCTAAATAATGGTTGAGCCAAACTTCAGACAAGATCTGGCTGACTTCCCCTGATCTCTTTTTACTATGCTTTACCTCACTTTCCCATATACTGTGGGTGTTGTCTAAGAAGGAAATGTAAAATAATATCCTTGACCTAGAAACTCCTTCTGTACCTTATTTACAATTTCTTGAAATCACTTGCTCTGTGTAGACACAGCCAACCTTCCTTTAGACCTGCCCTCTTTCTTTCCCAGATTCCCTGTAGACTCAATGAGGTAAACAGACCAAAATCTCACTCACACAATTCGTCAAAATTAATAATCTGAAGGATACTCTCACTGTAATTGTCCTTCATTTTTACCTGATTCTTTTTCTTTCTGGTCAGTACTGCTTCCTCTACACACAATACAAAAACTGCAGCAGCATCCCTTGCTCTTACATTGAATATTATTAGTATGTAGAGTTACTGTTTAGAATTACTTTAGAATTATCAATTTATAACAGTTTATTAATTGATAAATTTGAACTATTTAAAATCCAATAATTACTGCCACATTAAACCGAACATGCTTTGTAATTTGCAAAATGTTTGCAAATATATTATCTAAATTAATCTTTACAAAAAGAACTGTTTGATTGACACAGCAGTTTTGGCACAATTTATGTTTGCCTTTCTACCTTCCTCCTCATTAAAGGAACTTGTCCTAATTAGTGTGCATAACTCAATGAAAGGAATTAGAAACCAATAGGTCAAGAAAATGCTGAAATGTACATTTTTCGAGACAAACTTTAGGAGACATAAACAATGTGCACAGGTTTCAATAATTTTAATTTAGGTTATATTTAAATATTAATGATAACAAAATAAAAAGCTAATATCCTTCCATAGATCATTTCATTGATTTCCCTGCCTCCTGAAGGAATTTTTTTCATTCTTCACCTTTATTTACCTGTTTCTTTTTCTCTCTGATAGGTTCTGCTTAGTAAAAGAAATAAAATAAAATTTAAATTTAGAAGTGTAGACTTAATACAATTTATACAGATGTGTAGTTCTCACCTTCTTACATATGTCCAAGAGAAATAAATTGGTCATAAATCAATCCTGGCATTTAAAAATTATTTGTTGAATATTTTTCCTCTTGCAAAGATATTTTAAATATCTCCTGTTGTTAAGTTGACCCATTTCTGCTATGTTTTCTCTAAGAATTCAACTCAAATTTTTCTAGAAATAAATGATTTTTCACTTTAAAATAACCTATACACCAAAAGGGACAAATATGTTTTTCCTGGTCCATGTAGTACCAACTAAATATTTTTACCAGTCTCTGCAAATGCTAAGATTCTGGCAAATTAGGGGGGGTAAATATAGTCTTTAAATCCATCATATTAAAAAAAATAAGTAGTACCTTTACATGTCATTATGATGCAACAAATCAGTACCGTTTTATTTTTGCTGTTTTGGATAATATTTAAATATATTTATATATTGATCATCATAACATTACATATTTTCTTTTCAGAATTGCTTTTATGCTCTATCTTAATATTATACATTCAATTTTATGTCATGAGGTTTTTCTATCCTATTTCTTATATATTCTTTGAAAACTTAATTTAATATCCTTTCAAATTGAAGGGCCTACTGTGTCCCAATTGAAGAAGTCTCTTTCTAATGCCCTGGAACATTAGAAAATTTGTTGTACCTCCACCATAATGCCCTGCCTGTCACGACCAGGCCCATTCCCACTGTGATGTATTTTGCAATGCTTTTAATTAAAATGATTAACATGCTTTCAAGTTTAATAGCATGTAGATCCAAAAAAGTTTCATTGCACTGACTTGTGTACACATAAGTGTTCCTATTGATCTGTGAACTTCTTAAGGGTAAGCAGATTATGTCTTTCTTATAGATTCCTTTATCTGTATGCTTGGTTGCAGATGGATTTACAAAGAAGATGATGAAGCTTAAGTCATGGGACCCCTCACTTACATGGGGCTATTTCAGCGCCCTGATACCTCACCAGTATAATCATGTGGTCATAAGTTTTTGCAGAATTTATAAAAGCAAGATATTTTATTTAGACTGCTGCACAGTTTCGTAGCTTAGTTTATATTAGTAATTTTGTCTTCTTATCTTTAAAGATGGTTCTCCAAATTTTAAAGATTTGGCCATACAAAACCTAGATTCTTCCTTATAAGGAGTAATTATTTGCTTTCTGTTAAATGAATACAAGAAAGAAATGAAGAAGGGGAAAGGGAATGAATATATTATTAATCAATATATTTTAATGTCTAAAAATTAACATTTCTGGCAAAAATTTTGCATAAGCCACCAACAGGCAATGCTAACATATAACTCTTGTACAGTGTCTATGCATTTACAAAGCCCTTATACAAATATATCTTTTATTAAATCTACCAGCCCTTCAAGTAAATTTAAACTTCAATTAAAATAATTGACATTGAAATGTTCACAACTGTGCTATTTGTAAAAAAGATATTACTATGCTCAATTATTAAAAAGTTAAAAACTAAAACATATCAATTGAGTGACTTGCTCATGTTTCTTACCACGTCAATACTGGGAGGCAGCTGAAGCCCTGATGCAGAATCTACTCTTTTCATTACAACATGGGGTTTACAAATGTACATAAATAAACTAAAACATTCTACAAATAAGAAATATAAAATAAAATAGAATTGATAATGTTGTTGACCCCAAATGATGAACATTTTCCCTTCCTTTTCTTCCCTTTTCCTTCTCTTCTCTTCTCTTCTCTTCTCTTCTCTTCTTCTTTATGCAGGTGTTTAATATTCTCCAATTGCCATAAAGTTAAAGTTTTTTTTGAAAATTGAACCTAACCTCTACTGAACACAAGATGAAAATGTGGTTGCTGGTCAATCACCTTGTGATTGTATCTTTTACAACATGTCTATCAGGTAAGAAATATCCTTTGTACAATCTCCATAAATTATGTCAATGTAAACAATATGCTGTTCACTTCATTGAATCTGGTGTATAAAGTTAGAATTTTCTTTTGACACCTGGGTCAGACAAGTAAATTCATATATATTAAGGTTGGCCCTTGTTTTCTTTTCTTTTTTTTTTTTTTTTTAGTTTCAATTATTCACAAGATTTAGTCAATCAATCTTATATAGTGATGTGCTGGTAAATGTTTAAAATCTGGATCTCTGGGAGGAAAAGAAAAATCCCTGTTGTGTAGCATTTGCCAATTCCTAGAGAGTAAATCATCCTACTATTCTCAATTTCAACTTGAAATCATTTAATGTGGCTGCAGAAAAGATATGTAACAGCTCACCATTATACAGTATGTTCACTATATAGTTATAATAGACAACCTCATTAACATACATAAAAGTAAAATATAGTAAAATTATTAGAAAATAAAGGATTTTAAGCTTTTGTTACCTTTGTTCTTTTTTATTTATAAGTTAATATAATTTAATTTTTATTATTGGCTGGTCAATCTTATGAAAAACAATTCAGAAATAATCTACAGTGTATTCAGGGACTTAAGAATAACAAAGCAGTTTTAAGAATGCTGTAGTTTTAGGACAAACAAATACTATATTTCTATCTTTCAAAGGCAAGTGTGAAAGATTCAGAAATATTTTCTACAAGGAGAGGTACGTTGTATTTTTATCTGAAGCAGCATGTTTTCTAACAATCAGTTTTTTCTGATACCTTTGTCTCAATTACCTTAGGTCAGTGCTTGTTGAGTTGCTATTAAGTTCAAGACTTAGCTGGATATCATCTTTTCATTTATCAGTCCCCCCTGATTGCTTTAATGATGAACTTGATAGGCATCTTATTGTATTTCTTATTTATTATTAAGGAAATAAAAATGCTATTTTAATTTAGGGAGTAATTTTTATTATGATGACTTCAAAATCAAGAAAAATATAATAATTTTATCAGTACTTAAGAATTTTAATGACATTGATATAACCACATAATTATACACACATACACACACATATATAACTATATGCTTATATATTATATAAATGTAAGAAAGAAAAATTTTGTGGTAAGGTTATTATTGCTGTATTACCTTTATGAATAAAATAAAACAAAAATAATCTTATTAGTACTGAAAATCCATACTAATTCTGTTGACCATAAATTTTAGTGCTACAACTATAAAATTGCAAAGACGAGAAATAAATATTTGCAAAGATATGGTGATACTTCAGCCTTAAAATGAAAGGCCAGTAATCTTATTTCATTAACTAATATCTCAGTTATCTGAGTAATGTTTGAAACCACAACCTGAAGAGCTGCTTTGGGGATTAATTTTTTTTCATTTTCTTTTTCTTTTTTTTCTTTTTAGAGTTTACATGGCACAGAAGGTATGGTCATGGAGGTAAGTTGATGAAAGGGTTAATTTTTAAATAGCTTTCCTCAAATAAATCATATTTCATCCTGCTTTAAGCTATTAATTCTCCAAACTTAAAGCAAGTGGTTAATGTTAGAGTACTTGGAAATTTTGTAAGATGATTTATCTAGGGTCTTCAGGCAACTTGTTTGATTGCCAGAATGAATGAATGGATACACCACAAACAAATATCCAACTAGAAGATTGTAGCAGATGGAATATATTCAATGCAGCCTGTATTTTTTCCTGCATGCTTTGTAACAATCCTATGCTACTAAATTTTGAAGTAATATTTTCAATATTGTAAAAATCTAGCTTATTTTGAAAGCCTCCTGCTTTGCTGCACACATCACTTTAACTAAAGTTAATGAACTTGGAACCTTAAGGTTCAGTTGAATTAGAAATCCAAAGACCTTGCAAAATTTATTGTTTACTTTTTATTGAATATAATTAGCAATCCTGCTAGTTTAGATTCTATTTCAACCACTGAACAGTTCTTGCCAGAAATATAGGCAATATAGTAGACTGCAAAAAAAAGAATCTAGAGTAAGGCCAGCCTGGATTTATATAGTCAACCTGGTATTCACTAGTTATGTGATCTTGTGCAAATTATTCAACTTCTATGAGACTCAAGTTTCCAATATGTAAAAATCACAGGATTCTTTTGAGAACTAAAAAAATAATGTTACAATAGCTTCCAGCACAGTGACCTACATAGTAGGTGCTCAGTAAACATAGTAAAACTGGTAACTGATAAAAGCCACAGCATAGTGGTAGGAGAATGAATAATTAGGAAGAATAACTGAGCAACCAATGCAACAACCTCCATGCCAAAGCAAGATATTCATGCCAGAGTGGGTCTGAATTTCCATCTGTAGGGGATTAAGAAAAATGACAGTCCTAGCATGAAGCACATCAAAGCTATTTCTGTTTCCTCCTTGTGAGTTAGGAATAACTACATTTAGGCTATATAAAGATCAGTGAGATATGTTTCTTGACTTCAAGAACCTTACATATAATAGGGAATAATAAAAGTAAGTAGATTAACAGATTTATAAGAGAAATAAGCATTTTAAAACAATTACTTTGAGGAATAAATGAGTATTTAATGATGGAGCTAGTGGGTAAGGGAAACTTGAAGTATTTCAATTATTAGAAATGGAGCTAATTCTTAGAGGCAGTGGCACAAATAAAGTACAGATGTGGGCAAATATGGGCTGTGTTAGATCACTAATTCAAAGAACTGTTGTTTTGCAGGATGTTAGTAAGACTTCATTGTCAAATAAATTTGAGAAAGGCTAGTTCATTGAAGTTCGACAGTTTATTATTAAGTGTAATACATGTATTAGTTTCCTAGGACAGCTATAGCTATAATAAAGTGCCACCAACTGGGTGGCTTAGAACAACAGAAATTTATTGTCTCACAGTTCTAAAAGTCCCAAACCAAGGAGATATCAGGGTCATGCTTCTGCTAAAACCTGTAGGGGAAAGCTCCTTCCTTGCCTCTTTCAGCTTCTGGTACCCCCATCATTCCTTGGCTTGTGGCAGCATACATAGGTAGACATAAGGTAAGTGTGGACAGATGCCCAGATAGTTATGCAAAACACAGTGTCTAGAGCTTCAAGGTTGGACCATAGGTCAAGGAAATGGTTGCCATCAAGAAATGTGATAGGCTCTTCTTAGGCAGGTAATACCATGCTAAGGAAAATTTAGTCAACTTAACCATTCTGCTAACCAGATCCTAATCTTCCTTCTAATTATTGGATTTCTGCACATTCTCAAGGCCAACTCCTTATATTTTAGTTATGATAAGTTACTGCAATGTTACCTATTACCCATGAGACTAAAGAATTAGGGCACCAGAGTATTCAAAGCTTAAGCCCTAAATGTCCTTGTTCTCTTATCGGTGGGGAACGATTGACAATGAAGACAAGAAGCATGCTTTGAGCCAATTTAAATATTGTTTCATTTGGAGAGTTTATTGTATTTCAAGAGAGCCTACAACACTCCCTATCCCATAACCACTGTAGCATTGTAAATATTGTAAAAATTCTAAGTTAGACTGCATTAAAATTTTGTTTTCATTGCTTTTTTCTAATAGATTTTTTCCTGAGAATCTTATTACAGCATACTTATATAAAATTACATTTGAAAACTAACAGATTGAGATGACATATTACAGAGTGAGAAATAGGATTTGATTCATAATGAATATAAAAAGAATAAAAAATAACTCTCAAGCACAGATAGTTATTATACTTTCAATTTCCAGAGATAAAATAGGATAGCAAGGTTACAGTGGACCATCTCTATATAGTGAGAGGTGAAGTAATCCCATTTAAGATCATACAACTAACTGATTACATTAACCATGAAACTGAGAATACTAGTGAAAAAAGCAGCAGTTTTTGCCTGTTGCTCACATCTGTGAATTTGACAACAAATATTCACACATGATTTCTTTTTTTCTGTTAATCTTCTTGATCACATTTAAGAAATGAACTTACTTCTGCAATATATTACCACTATATGGTAGAAAATACACAAATTTGCATTAAAAGTAGATCAAAAAAAGAGTGAAGTGCTGTCTTCTATTAGCTTGAGAAGTCATCTATATAATTGTGTGCTCCTTTTTAGAAGAATATATCCAGTACAAAAAAGAGCACATGTTTTAAAAATAATTTTATTTTTTTAACATATTATCCATGTCATGTGTTTCTTGTACCCTTTAACCCCATAATACTTCCAAAGCATGATAATTTGTCATCTAATTATTTCCATGGCCCTAGAAGAAAAGCAAGGGATGGCTTAATTTTTGTTGATGGAGATTATAATGCTTATATTAATGGATCCTTTGCTGAACCTTGTGTTGTATTCCCCCTGAAAGTTCTTTTTCCTTGATCTGGGCTCCCTAGCTGAGCTAACAGAGCAATGAGCTCAGCTAGTCTTCAAGGGGGTTATGAAGTTCACATTCAGAAGTTCACACTGAGCATGCCACAACAATTCAAAACCTTGTGTTGAGTAATTTATCTTCCCAGAGCCCAAATATGTTCTCAAAATAAAATGTATAGAGTAATTGGTAAACCACCTAATGGAATATTATGCATTATTTTAATCAGGCTCGAAAATTTTACAAAAGCTAGAAATGTACATTTATAAAATATACTGAGTAGAAACACTAATGTGATGTGGTGTGTCACATTCTGCTTTTTGATCTAGAAAGTGGGCAAAGGGAAATATCTTAAACGTAATATTTTCTCAAAGTGAAAAATAAATTAAATATTTTATTGGAAATTAGCTTCATATTTTTATCCCTTAAATGTTTTGTTGTCTCTTCCTATAAAGGGCAGATGGAAGTGGAGTACTAGGAAATATCTGCATATAATTTTGGAAAAGCACTTGTCATTGAGAAAAAATAGCATGGGGCACTGATAATATCCAGTTTGGCCTATAAACGTCAACCCAGCTCATCCCAAAAGTGTTTTATCTTTACATCTATCCTTTGAGGGATTGCCTATCAATAGATATAGTCCCATCATTATTAACATGTGGCATTCCATTATTTTCAATGGAAATATTCATTGCTGGTAACTTTTCCAGAAAAAAAAAAAAAACTAAGCATTATGATCATGATGAAGAAACTATAAACATATTTTCAGTTTACTAAAAGATGACCGATTTTTATCTCAAAGGAATATACCTTAAAATCATGGAGTCAGAAAGTACGTTGGTAGATGCCAGGGGCCGGGAGGTGGCGGGGTGGGGAAGGCGAATGGGGAATTGTTTGTGTTTAATGGGGACAAAGTTTCAGCTTAGGAAGGTGAAAAATTCAGGAGATGGATGATTGTGAGAGTTGCACAACAGTGTGAATGTACTTAGTGCCACTGAACTGTACAGTTAAATATGGTTAAAATAGTATGTTTTATACTATGAGACTTACCACAATAAAAAAAAAATTAAGAAATAAAATAAAGTAAAAATGAAAAAAAGATACACTATCAAAATAAACATTAAAACCATGCATTTTATGAAAATAGGCAAATCTACTAATCTCTACCTCCATATTGATGTGTGTTAGTGTGCAGCTGTCTGTTGTATTTCAAAGCACTGTACAGTACTTTAAATAATCAAGGCAACTTGGAATGAACAAAACTCACTTTATTTCAAAGTGATAAAAGTAGTTATTTCAAGAAGGCTAATAAAATTATAAATTAAATTGAGAATTCAGGATTATTACAAACCCTATACTGTCACTACCAGAGGGCACTCTAGAAGCAGGTGCTAGCAGGCCAGGATTAACTATTTCTACATTGGAAATACAATACTGTTAAAGAATCTTTAGGTAATGAAACCCTGCACCTATTGAGATGAGTTCAAATTTTGTGAAATAGTGTGTAATCACCATTATTAAATGAAGTAGATACTTAATTAGTTGACAGTCTTTTCAATTTGCTGCTTCATGCAAAATTCTCCGATGCAAGTTGGAGTCAACCTAAAGAAAAACCCTTAACCTTAAAGACCTGAAATTCCCTTAAAAGTTTCTTTCATAGGGGACTTCGCTGGTGGCACAGTGGTTAAGAATTCACCTGCCAATGCAAGGGACAGGGGTTCGAGCCCTGGTCCTGGAGGATCCCACATGCCACGGGGCAACTAACATGTGCCACAACTACTGAGCCCATGGGACACAACTACTGAAGCCCATGCTCCTAGAGCCCGTGCTCTGCAAGAAGAGAAGCCACCACAATGAGAAGCCTGCTCACCGCAACAAAGATAGCCCCCGCTCACTGCAGCTAGAGAAAGCCCACACTCAGCAACGAAGACCCAAGGCAGCCAAAAATAAATAAATTAATTAGCTAATTTTAAAAATAAATTTTTTAAAAATTTTTAAATATTTTTAAAATTTAAATTTTAAAAATTTTTTAAAACAGTGTCTTTCACAGAGCATAACTTTTAAATTTTAATAAAGTCCAACTTATCAAATTTTTTTCTTTCATGGATCATGCTTTTGGCATTATATCTCAAAACTTCACCATATGCAAAGTCAGAATCAAGTCATTGACTGAATTAAGGACAACCAACACCTCTAGTTCACCAAACTGTAGCCTCGCAGATGACCATCTAAAATTCTTATGCTGCCACTGATGTAGCAAATGGAAACTCAAGATCTAATCCAGTGCAGATCAGTGGGCTTCTGTTTAAATTATATGCATAATTGCACCAAACATCCATTCCTCTTTAAATTTGATGCTATTTTCTATTGGTAATGATAGTAATACCATAATCATCAGGCTTGTATATAAATACAATGTACTTAGAAGATATTCATGAGCTTTAAACTCCCCTAAACACTATTTATTTTTAGTATTCTAAATATTTAGTCTATTTAGGTATTTTTTTTAATTGTTCAAAAATTTCATACTAAACTCATAATTTATCATGGGGTAAAGTGAAAATAGAAGTCATCTTACCTTCCAGAAGAGAATCAAAATATATTAATAAAATTGAACTCCTCTGCTTGTCTTTGTAAGCTTTTTTTTTTTTTTTTGGGAGTTGGGAAGAAACAAGAGACTCTCCAGGGCAGCAGTGTTACTAAATTGCTCCAGTCAGAAAAGCTGTGCAAATGGGAGAGACTCAAGGAAGAGCTTATGAGATTGTCCAAGTGGGAAGAAAAAATAGCACATGATTTTTATCATAGATAAGCACAAGGTCATTTCTTTCAGAGATTAGAAAATCTAGACCCTACATCCAAACGAAGGTCTAGTTATCAGGGATTTGGGTTTCATTCCTCATTTTTCCCTGGTGTGCTATTACATCCTGAAAGGCCAGAAAACATTGGACATCATCAGGAAAATTAGAGAAGCAAAGCAGAAAACATTATATGCATTTCTAGTGTTTACAACCTCAGGGATATGGAACTAGACACAGCTTAGAGCAGGACTTCAAAAGCATTAGCAGAGGACTTCTGTGAACACCTTGCACTCATTGTCTTACTTATGGTTGCAGTAGGCCTGTGAAGTCCTTAGGGCACGTGCCCCTATTCCTTTCTTTTTTTTAAACTGTAGATACCATGTAGAGCAAACAACTTGTATAAAACAACGGCTAGAACACTGCACAGCCGGAGCTAAATCCCAGTTTCTCTGGTTCCTCCAATTCTGATCCAGAAATTTATCTGCGGTCTGAAATAGAATGGTGGTTTTGGAATGTAACTAAGGTCTATAAATACTTGAATGGCAATTTCAGCACATTCCAACTAAAACTGAGGCTTCTCCCTTTGAAATATTTCAGGTCAGTTTAGAAAAATTAATGCTTCATACTGGGAGAAACTAACTGAAGGTTTTTGTTAGTCATCTATATACACAGAAATATGTATTGACATAATGCTTATGGAACCAGAGCTACAAGAATGAATAAAATTTGGCTCCTGAAGCTTTTGGAATTAGTCTAAGAGCTGATATACATAAGATATTTAAATTAAATTTTGAAAGGATTGGCAAATTCATGAGAATGTTGGTAAAATCAGTAGTTATTGATTACTGACTACATGGGTTGTCTCAATGTAATTCTCACAATAGTCCAATGAGATAGATTTTATTATTATCCACATTTTATAAAGCATGATATTGAGTCTTGGAGACATTAAATAATTTTTCCAAAAGCACTGCTAAACAGTAGTAAAGCAAGATTTAAAAGACGTAATTAAGCTGCTTGTTAAGAGAAACTGGGAGAAAGCTTTTACCCTTAAGTTTAATGTTAGAACAACCAAAATTTCAGTGTAGCATTTGCCTTACACTCTCTCTTAAAAAAATAAATTGGAGGAGTGAACCATAGCTTTTGATCAAGCAGAGACATTACAATGATCCCATCTAAGACTATTCCTCATTTCTAGTCATATACATCAGTATTAATTCATTTGGGGTATATGGCTCTTAGCTGTGCTCTGTAAATGGTGCCACACTGATGACATGGGAGTGATTCTCTTCTCCTCATCCTGCTATGAGGTGTCACACCTGCCCTCCAGAGAGGATACACAGTCAGGAACAACTGCTTCTCAACACTGGTATTTTTGTGGTAGATTTTAAACGAGTTGGCCAGATCCCATATCATGTAATTAGTTTACTGATTGTTCTAGATGTTGCTAAGTACTAGTGCTGGTCACATGTTTAAAGACAAAGACAAAAACAAAAACAGAACAAGAACTGACCCCAAAAAAGGACTCATTTCCCCAGAGCGTATAGAAATTCATTCATTATATTGTTCAAAAGTTGTTAAGCACCTAGTATGTTCCAGACCTGTCCCCAAGCATCTGCAATCTAGTGAAACAGAAAGTTGTATCAAGAATCACAGCAGGTGTGTTAAGTGTCATAAACCTGATAGGGAGTTATGAGAACATAAATGAGGACCAACTAAAGCTAGGAGGGGTTGGAGAGGTGGTTTCATGAAGGAACTAACTCTATGACTAAATCATAAAGGAGTGTACAAATTTTGATAAGAGGGGAAAAGTCAGATGGTGATTCCAGAAAGAGGAAAAGTATGTGCAAAGTGTCAGAGGCATGAAAGCATGACTTGTATGAGGAGCCATAAATAGTTGCCAAAGCATGGCAATGCAGAGTGCTTTTGGAGAAATGATGAGAGATGGGTAGAAAAGAATTTTGAATAAAGAACCTAAACATTTTCCTCAGGATTATAGTGGCAAATATCTTTGGTTTGAATGAAAATGGAGATTCCATGTTTCTGACCTTTTTTCAAAAAACTTTTTAATGCACCCAAATTATCTTTGATTTGTAAAATAGAACAATGTAAAATAATTGTATTTTTCTTATAGTTTCTGAGGAAGACAAAGGATTTGGACCAATTTTTGAAGAACAACCAATCAATACCATTTATCCAGAGGAGTCACCGGAAGGAAAAGTTTCACTAAACTGTAGGGCACGAGCCAGCCCTTTCCCAGTTTACAAGTAATGTACCTCGTTGCTCTTTTCAGAATGAAGTGTTGGACTAAAGATTACAGATCAGCATCTATGACCCTGTATCTATAGAGAAAGCTATGTCATAAAGCTTTCTACGAAGTCCAGGAACATTAACAAAAATATTGTCATACACGTTATTTTTTTAAAGTTGTTAATACCCAAATAAACAGTTTTCTCAAATATATGCAAATAATTCACTTCCTATTTCCTGCACAGATAATGCCAGTGTCATTTGACATTATCCACTTAAAAACTGGCTAATGGAGATCATGCTATTAAGTAAGAAAATGGCTATATGAATAATATGCACAATTTAAATATATGCATTTGAGGATAAACTGTTTTTTTATGTATTGGCCTGGATAACTCATACCTACAGATGATGGATAGTATTTCTATATTAACTACATTTAAAGATCTTCTTACATAGATAACTCTAGAAAGCACCATTTTTTCAGTAGTCTCAAATCTATATTCCAGACAACAAAGCAAATTCCTTAAATGTCTCTACATATCGGACAATCTATATAACATACCTCTTTATGTTTTTCTGGGGTACATATTTATGCTATCAAAAATAACTTTATAAAAAGTAACATTTGGTACTCTTGCTTCAGAGTGTTCAGAAAAGTATACTAACAGTTTCTAGCCTGATGCAAAGAATAAGATTTAAAAATTAAGCAAATGCCAATGGATTTTGGTTCCAGGAAAACAAAGCAAGTGATTGATGGGGAAATTGGGGCTCTAGTGTGTTAATGTCACCTGAGTTAATTGAAGGTTGTCATTCAACAAAGTTGATTTTAGTACTAGATTTTTCTTTTCATGGATAGAAAAATAACTTCCCATTGTTTTAAAAAGTTGTTGTCATGGAGAATACCCCTTCCTCCCATTTAATTATACTTGAACTCATTTTCTCTTGCCTCTGGCTATAATTACAAAAATTTTCTTAAAATAAATATAAATTTATATATAAAATCACCATCTCTTTAAAATCATTTTTATAATTTTATAAAAGTAGAAGTAGATATTTTATAAATTATAAATAACACATTTGTTCTGAAAATATTTGATGGGCTTCATTTATTTCTACCCTTAAGTCATATATAGTGGGAGTTTATGTACATAACCATGGACATGGCATAGTATAACTAATGGGGGATCTAGAGAAGATTTAATCCAAGTACAAAATTTTATAGGAGAGGAAGCTGAGTCCTGAATAAGTAAGTTGACTTGCTCTGCTCCAGAGCTAGTAAATCACAGATCTAGGAATGAAATACAGGTTTTATGACTTTCAAAGAAACATATAATTTTTTTCAGTATTTATCTATCTAGACGGGTCAATAGCATTTCAAAAGCTATTTCAGTGACGGTTATTCTGTGACAATTATTCTGTGACAGTCTGTCCTTGACATTCATACATGGAACCTAAGCAAATCAGCCTCCAGGCTCCAATGGGAGAGAAAAGAACAGCAGAGGTTGTTCTCAGTGTTCTACGAACGTGTACTTCTCTTTGCTGCCGCCACTACCACTATCCAGCAGAGGCAGTAAGAAGCAAAGTTTTACATCAATAAAATTTTGTACATATTGATTAGCACCTCTCTCTAGCTCCCTCCTGCTAGTCCCACTTAGTCTTCTCATTAAAATATAAAAAAGAACAATGAAAAGCAAAACTTTCCTTGGCAAATACATCACCAACTCCCTCCCAAATGTTGCATCAGCACTTAAGTCCCCAGGGCAAGTACGGCCTGATTATCTACAAGTTAATGTAGAGAGCTGAAGGGGAGAAGTAGACGTTTAATTGTTAGGAAGGTGATCTGCATTTGACAGCAAAATAAAAAATATTCAGCTCATGATGCAGCTTGTCTGACAGAAGAACACTTGCAGTTATGAACATATACTTAATATTCAGGGCAAGCCATACTTAACCTTGGTAATCATGCAATTTGTCATTCACATAGTACTTTTATATTTATGGCATGTTCTGTGATAATTTGTTATTCGTGGCAACATCATGAAAGTTACAACAGGGAACTTTACCTTTCACTCATCAGCCTTGAGGCTTTCATTATCTTGCCTTGTCTCCCACAATAACAAGAACTTCAAAAAAAATTGTGTTTAAAGTTGTGTAAAAAGAATTACAACAAAGGTGAATCTTCCTAAAAATAAAATAGACCGGTGAACTTACCCAAACACAGCAAAACTTAATCATTATATGACATCAAGGGCAGAATCAGACCCACTGGGAAGAAGTTAAAGCAATAAATAAAAATTTAAAGTAAGTATAATGAGGGGGCATAAAACCTAACAATTGGAACTGCCTAACAAGGAAACCCATTGCCTTGGCAAGTACTAAGTGACTTGACATTGGATGGTTCAGTCAGGGACAATATTGCCATCAGCTGGGGTGAGGGGGATGATTTATTCATTGGGTTGGTATTTGGTAGGTTTTCAGAAGCAAAGCACAGTTGTCTGTTGTTCACTTTTGAATTACTTCCTACGCAGTAAAAATTAAAACTAAAAATGTTCCAGTAATTTGATTTATTAAAAAATATTCTAAAATCATTAGACCTTTTTGGCAAGATTCTGACCCTAATCAGAATTGTGCAGCCAGGCAATGAATGATGGGACCACAGCCCACTGGTTGACCATGGCTCTTGTCTTATAACATTGCAGAAGACATGGAACCTTAACCCTGATAGAACATGATTATAAAATTATGCAGGTGGTCAACTTAATTGACAACTATTTTATATATGCAATCTTATCATCATCTCACCAAGAAAGTTAGACTCCTGTTTCTAGTTGGTGTATTCATAACATCACCTCCATATAGATATACCTGCAATAGTGTATTTGTGGCTTGGAAACGAAGACCCAGTTGACTTTAATCATGTTCAAATAGTGTGATCGACCTCTAGTGGTCAGAATATGACATTCACTGAGAAGAATCCTGATTTCAATTAGTATGTTTTTTTCAAAAATGACTCATATTTAGAATCAGATATTGATATTTTATATTTTATTTCTGCTATAGGAATGTTTTTAATATTTTATACAATGTATCTATATGCATGAATCTAAACTAGTGCATAAATGGTTATCATTTATAATCCATGTATATCTGCTAAGAAACCAGTTTATGTAGCAAAATTCAATGAAATATTTGTCCTTTGGGATGCCTCATGAAAAAAAGGAAATTATTCATACACTTGAACATTTATCTTTCTGTGCCTGAGCTGAATTATAAATCATGAGCCCAGAGGCACAGAATTATAGGATGTGAAGAAATACTACTCTGAGTCAACTACTTAATCATCTGACTTCACATGGAGCTATACTCATATTATTTTAGAACAATGTTAGCCCGGTACACTGTTTGCAGTCCTCTTGGCCTTTGATATGACATTTATTTCTTTTTGTCATAGATGGAGAATGAATAACGGGGATATTGATCTGACAAGTGATCGGTACAGTATGGTAGGAGGAAACCTTGTGATCAACAATCCTGACAAACAGAAAGATGCTGGAGTATATTACTGTTTAGCATCAAATAACTACGGAATGGTCAGAAGCACTGAAGCAACCTTGAGCTTTGGATGTAAGTAATTGTAACTTTAAAAAGGGCAAATGCATTTAGGCGAAGTAAAACTTAGATGTTATCATAAGAGTTTAACAAAAGGAGAAATCAAGAAAAAAAAGAAAGTGAAGGACTCCATAGATGAGGTGGGTCTTACCAGATTAGTGGGCCTTAATTGTGTGGAGAAGAAAAAATTTCAGGAGAGCAAAATGTCACAAGGGGTATTATGAATGTACTTGAAGTAGTGAAAGATAACACTGGAAAATAAACTAAGGCCATGTTCAAAAAGATCTTGAATGAGTTTCTAAAGATTACTATCAATGGAAATGCTAAGTTATGCATTCTCAGTGGGGGTGATATCACCCCCAAGGTAGTGAAAATTGGATTTTGCGGTGGGGGGAACCATCTTAGATATTACAACATAATGGTCTATGGCTCTCCAATGCTCAGCCCCACCCAACAAAATCTTATTCCTTAGTATTTAATTTTTCTTGTTAGGAATAAATTAAATAAAATTTTTAATTGATTAATTAAATAATTGATTTTAAGTTTAAATTAAATAAAATTTCTCATTTTGGGGACAATAATAATGAAAAATATTTTGAGAAACATTGTGCTAAACTAAAAGTTAGAGGTTATTCTGAAAGAAGAATGTGTGTTGGGAGAGGAGCTGGACTGGGTGTTCTCCGTGCATGATTTTATGTCAGCATTTAAATATTCTGCAAAATGAATTATAGGATGAAAGTGACATTTTAAAAGGACCCAAGTGGTAGTGATTACCAGGAGGGAGTGAGACAGGGTCAGGAAGTGCAGTCAGATTAAATTGGTGTGGTGACAGTGGGAATGTAAATAATAAACTCAGTCCTTGAAGAAATACACAACAGATTGCATTGCATTGAAAGAAAAAGACCTTCAATATTTTCTTAAGGAAAGTCTAGTCAAAAGGCAGAAACATTCTGCTCTCTTTAAAATGGGATGGGTGCAAGTAAAACCAATTTCAAGGATGGGAGGAAGCATTTAAATTGTCGCTTCACATGCAGAGGTGACATTAGGTTATCCACAGTGAGATAGATGTCAGCTAAGTTTTGAGGACAGTGATGGCATTCCAGTGAGGCATCAGGACAAGAAAAGTAGATTTGAAGCGTTCTTTGCAAAAAAGGTAGTTATTGGAATGATAAATTTTCAGGGACATAAGTATACTGAGAGAAGTAAAAACTAGATTTTATAATTTGAGTACTGATCACATGTAAGGAATAGGAGACGAGGCAAGACTGAAACAGAATGAGAACCAGTAAAACAAATGAAGAATCAAATAGTAGGCTATCAAAAAACCAAGCAAAATGTGAGTTCCAAATACACAGAAGAGAGTAGAGGAAATAAAAACAGGAAAACCTAGAATTTGAAAAAGAGCAAGAGATTGTTGACCTTAACATTCCTCACCTAGGATCCTGCCCTTCATCTTTATTCCTTCTCCCCATTGGAGTCCTCCCTCAGACTTTCTCTGGTAGAGCCCTGGGTTTGTCTGAACACACTATTTCCAGATACTCTTATGCAGATTCTTCCTAAATCTGAAACAAAGTTTAGGAAATGCTCAATCTTCGGGGTTGTCCAAATAGTTATCAGGTGCTACCAATGTCCATACTTTTCTGTAGTGTGTGCACATCCCAGTGTGTGTAAAAGGGAATTAATTGACTTTGATAGGTTTCACCAAACCAACAGAGAACTATTGTATCTAAAAGTGAGTTAGTAGCTGAAAAATAAACTTTAATGAGTATCAATCTTTCTATTGCCCGGAGAGTGAATGTTTTCCTTTTTGTTTTCATGATTAGATCTTGATCCTTTCCCACCTGAGGAACGTCCCGAGGTCAGAGTGAAAGAAGGGAAAGGAATGGTGTTGCTCTGTGACCCTCCATACCATTTCCCAGGTAAACGTAGCTCTTCTGTGATTATAAGCACCTAGGAAATGAAATGGGGACATTTTTATTTTCTTAGTAATAATGGAACATTTATAATTAAATAAGACTCAATATTTGCGTAACCTTATAATACATGACTTACTAGTGTTTACAGATGCTTGCTTTTTTAAGTCCTTAATAACTGGGCCTTAACTCCAAAAATCTATGGTCATTTCAGTTTATAAACAATATATATGTTGGATTATGTCCCTATTAAATTTCCTGTTACACAGGAGAAAACATGGTAGATTTTCTACAAATGACTCCTGAAATAGAATAGTACCAAGGAAAAATATATAATCAATCACTTTATTAACAATTTAGCATCTACAGTATACTGTGAACTGTAATTAAACACTAGAAAGGAATAAAGATGTAATAAATTATTAATCTCTGTAAGAGTACCAATCCACAAGAAAGGGGCTAAATCAAGTGTCATCTATTACAAGATTCAACTTTTGAATACGTCTTCAGTAATTTGATATGGCTAAAAGAAAAGCCACCAAAGTGTTAATTAAAAGATGAACACTGCCTACATTTCACTTGTTTTATTTATCAAATATCCTTTTCAAACAATATATTAATACCACTTTTCTCACAGAAAAAGATGTTTTGGGTTCTTATAGTTTTAATATTATGTCATAAAATTGTCTTTAAATATCTCCATAGAGAATGATTCATAACAGGCTAGTATAAATCATTTTGTATGGAATATATTAATATGGCATATATATACATATATATATACTATTCCAATTATGTATATATAAATTCAGATTGCTTATTGATCATTTTCTTTCTAATAACTATGGGAGAAAGATAATTGATAAACATAGGAGGAATTTATGAATCCAAAATGTTGTAAAAAAATTTCAAAGAGGGAGTAGTCTTTTTTTGAAGAACTGACAAAACTATGAAAAAAAAATCCTATCATATTCATAGTGTTTCCCACAAACCGAATGATCATAAGTCACCAGTGTCTACATTTGACCATATTCAACACTGGATGGGCTTCATTCAATCATTCATTCACTCAACAAATCTCTTGTGAGCACTTGTTATGTATCAGGCACTGTTTACACCACAGAAATACCTCGGTGAGCAAAATAGAAAAAGCCACTCTCCCTCAGAGACCTTCTACAGGGAGAGAGACAATAGACAAGATAAATAGTTAACAGACATAGCATGTTAGATATTAATAGATAAGTGAAAGGGAGAAAAAATAATCCAGGAAAATGTGGAGAGGAAGTGTTGACGGGATGGCTAAACTTTTATAAAGGGCATCACTGAGATGGTAACTTTGAAATAAAGCCTGAAGGAAATGAAGAAGCTAAAATGCAGATATTTGAAGGAAGGACATGCAAGATATATGCCACAGCAAGAACAAAGGTCTGAAATAGGAGTATGGAGGAAGACAAAGTGAGCCAGGTTGCTGAAATGGTGAATGAGATACAGGGTAGCAAGAAATGAAATCAAAGGGATACAAGAGATATATTGTATGGAACCTTATAATCCATAGCAATTACACTGGCTTTTACTTTGAGTAAGATGTACATTGAAGGGCTTTAAGCAGAAGAGTCATATGACATCACTTAAGTTATAGAAAGTTAAATCTGGCTACTGTTGTAAGAAAAGACTCAGGGGAGGGTAAAGGTGAAACCAGGAGATCAGTTAAAAGGTATTGCAATCATCTAGGCAATGAACGGTGGACCAGAGCAGTGGCAGTGGAGGTGGGAAGAAATGGTTAAATTCAGGATATATTTTGAAGGAAAAGCCAAGAGGACTGGCTGGTAGACTTTCTGTGAGATATAAGAGAAAAACAGGAGTCAAGGATGACATAAAAGTTTTTGTCATGAGCTCTTGTGAGGATGGAGCTGCGATTGCCTGGAGGAATAGCTATGGACATAAGAGTGAGGTGCCTGATTTAAACTTTCAAAAGGAGCTGTCAAATTGGCAGTTCTATGAATGTGGAACCCAGGGGCAACATCTGAGCTAGGAATATCAGTTTGTGATACATCATTATATAGTTTTAAAAGCCATAGGAATGCATGTGATAACTTAGGGAATTAGTATAGATAGAAAGGGGGAAAATGTCCAGGGAACAGGCTTTGAGATTTTTCTGAGATACGTCTTGTTTTCAAGTCTCTGTGGCATCTTTACTACTGTGCCTAATGAAGAATTTCATGGACCAAAACAAGGTTGATAGAAGCTTCAAATCATTAAGCCAAATGACTGAATTACCTCTTCATCCTGATAAAGATACATATGTTTATATGGGCAGGGGCAGGGCAGGGAACTAAGTAGGTCTTTTAAATAAGCCAGAGAAACATCATTAATCATAGAATAGAATCTGAGCAGCTCTTCATCTCCTTTTGTCCGCTTGTATTCTTAGCGGATTATGACTTCTTTGAACATTAGACATGCCATCTTCAAACATAAGAATGGACATATGCTTCAAAACCATAATGTGTGTATGTATGCATACTATGTTACCATCTCCATGCCATAAATCTATCTTCCTCCTATATGCAGTTAAGTTAAGGTTTTGTGTTTGCAGTTTAAAACTTAACAGCGTTGATGGTGTAAAGGAACCTGCCTTTGGATTCTGAGCCTCAAAGAATGTTATATATGCAACTATTTATAGTTGTCAAACCCTGTTGCTCTACTTGATGATCTGATAACCTAGGATTTAGTCCTTACTAAGTCAAGTCAACTTAGACATATATACATCTCAATTTCCTTGTTTAAAATTTGGGAATAATAATTCCTGTGCCACCTACTTCATAGACCTTGTTATGAGATTCAAATTTAATAATATATTTTAAAATGATAAAATGGATATATAATTAAAATGGATTATTATTAAAGTAAATAAAATACATTTAGTACATTTAGTATTTTGAATCTTATTATTAAAGCAAATAAAGTACTTCTTACTCTACTAAGAATTTTTTATTCACGATTATAGCAATTTATGCACAGGAAAAAGATCTAGGAGGGAAGTCTCATTGTTTACAATCCATTACATTTTTCTATGGATTTGGGTGTCCTACAGTTTCTTGCAAAGGGGAGAACTCTGATTTGAACCAGTTTACTTATTTATCAAGAATACTTATACATAACTATATCAGTACAGATGTTGATTCAATTTTATAACGACATTTGATATACAATGGATTGCCTAATGCCTAGCACAGAATAAGTGTCCAAAAAATATTTGAGGAATGAGAGAGTGAAAGAGTAAATAAATGTGTTCATTAAATTGGTGGATATGTAGTGATTACAATTTCATGAAAGATAAATTTTCCTGTTAAGATTTTGTTTTATTAAATAGCAATCAATAATTCATGAATGTTTAAGACTTCCTAAACCCCTAGACCCTCAGAAAATGAAAACATGATGCTTTGTTTCCCGCCAATTTTCAGAACCATCAGAAATTGAGTTATACATCTCACAAAATAGAAATCATATATGTGTATATTAAGTGAGAGAATAAAGATGAAATCCATCGTTCAAAGGGTGGATACTATTGACAAAATATGGAATACCTAGTAATAGACATGGTGTGAATTTTTAAATGAATAAGAAAGTGGAAATACTCCTAAGAAAAATAACTCATGAAATGTTGAATATGATATTGAATGAATCTCAATAGACTAAAAAGGTAAGCACAAAAATAGACACGAATTCCAGAGCATGGTAGGGAATATATGAGCCCACGGTATAACTTGGTATAAATTTCTTTCTAAAAGAGTTTAATGTATAGTTTGCTGCGAGTATCAAAGAAAAATTAGAAGCTATAGTGATTTTATTGGTATAGGTAAATTCTGTTCTATTGAGGTTAATTAACAAAAAAAGTACAAACATCTTCTAAAAAGTTTGTGAATTATTCATCCAGGGAACACTTAAGTACTTTAAATCTATTTCAAGGAGAAATATATATTATTTATCAAGGTTAGATAAGTGATGTATTTCAAAGTAATACAATGAAACTAGTCAAATGCACTATAATTGGCCAAAACAAATCCCCCTGTAATATGGTCCAGACTCTCTTGAGGCAAAGGGAAAAACATCCCAGACTATCAATAAAAGTAATGTTTTTGAAACAGGTGCTGGTACTTATTACTTTTTCTAAAAAAGTAATTTTATAATAATTTATTTTTTAAGCCAGACAGCAGGGCTGTGAAGAAAGCAGGTGTTGGCTTCTTCAGAGATGGTTAATTTTACCATCTGCATGGGGCAGGGGAAGACAGATAGATAATCCATTGAGTCTCTGTGAGAACTTGGTCAGGGTTTGGCTCTTGATTGCCTAAATTCAGTCTCATTCTTAAGTCCGAGCAGCAGGGCAGCTACCACACCAGTCGTGGAACCGTTTTTGTAGTTCTGGGGTGGAAAGGGAAGTTGGAAGATCTGTTCTGCCTCCCTACTGCTCTATATCCCCGGGGAAGTCAACCAGCTAAAGCTCTGTGTCCCTGTTTAAAAATGGCAATAGCAATTACTACCTTTGTTTTAATGAGAAATGATAGCTTCCAACATATTGCAATTATTCTTTCATCCAAGTAGATGGCTTATCAGTAGGCAAAAATTCGTTAAATAAATTTAGATTAACTATTAATATTACAAGTCCCATAAGGGCAAAGACCAAATCTGTCTTGTTTAGTGGCACATAGAAGATAACTCAGTAAACTGGAGAATCCACATTGGGCATTAAATCAGCCAGACCAGTTGCTCTGTAGTCCAAGACTTATGTTTCTATCAACATCATGGCAATAACTTCTCTGACCTAGTTTTTTTCCCTTGAAGATTCAAATAGTAAAACATTATCCCATTCCTCTTTTCTAATGAGTGATAAACAGAAAACTTTCTTAAAATTTACAGAAACTGAATAATATAGTAATTAAAATAGACTGACCAAAGTCATATTTAGTCTAGAATTAAAATACAGTTCTCCATATTCACATAACTATGGAGTACTCAGACTATTCTGAATGCATTTTGTGTGTGGTATCTTGAAATCATTGTATAGCTAAGAAAATCCTTCTTCTGTAAGGAAATCTATACTTTCCTGACTCTTTCTGACGTTTTTGGAATTTAATTTTGTGCAGAAATCATTACAAAACTATTAATTTTCTTTTTAAGTGAGAATACAAAACATTATTTCAAAATTAGACAGGCTTACAGTTGTTAAAATATACTGTAAATATTATTTTGGATCAAAGATTACATGGAATTATTTGTTGCCCAATTCCAAGAACCTGATTTCAGCAATTTAAGCAGCCCCCAAAGTTTCTTCTTATTTTGTTTCTCCTGTGGTTTTTACCTGACCTTAAATCAGCATAAGAATAACAATTAAGATAATAGAATCATTCACAGATATAAATGTCTAGAAAGATGTATGCTAACAATGATAACTCTGAGTTGGAGAATTATGGTGGTTTAATTTTCTTTCTCTTTTTAATTTTATCTGTATTTCCTATTTTTTTAATAAAAATAAACTTCTATAATTAAAAAGTTAAGATGAAAAAACAGAATAATCATCTTCATTCGCTTTTATGATATTGTATATTGCTGGAGAAAATTACATAGCTAATCTAAATGGAATCCCCTGGATTATTATTCTCAAGCATGCTGGATGTATATAGTGTACAATTCTTATAGTTTTTCATATTCAGCTCTCTTTCACACTCCCTTTAGCAGCTTCACCAATCACCTTGAGTTCCCTAAAGCAAAAGGGTATTATGTCACGATTATTTCATTTTTAAAAAATCGTGACTTTCCACCATCTTACATCTAAAATCCTTTCTAACTTGAACTAAGAGATCCCCTCTTTTTCTGAGGTGATATTCCTAGTGGCAGTTGTCTTCACATGGTTATGATGTTTTAAAGGGAATCAGCATTTTGTGACTGAGAAATACACATTGCCCAGAGTTCCCTCTTGCACATTACTGCTGCACATGACTACTGGGGGTCATTCCTCAAAGCTGGAAGGGGAGATAGGAATAGAAAACTGCATGAAAAGCAGCAATTTAATGAGGAAATTCAACTTTTGGCCTAGCCAGCCAGTATGTTTAGCCAAAGGAATTTCCTACAGTTAAAAGTTACCATATGATCTGCTTCCTAATATTTAAGAAAACAAGTAAGATGCCTTCCTCTGTTTCTGTAGTTTTCACTTTTTAATGTGGCCAGAATAGGCTATGTAAACTCATTCTTAAATCGATCATTTAAAATAGGAGTATAAAAATAAAAAGATATAGAGCCACAGTAGGGTTAGTAATCTTGATTTCATCTTTTAAATGCAGTAGGGAAGATGGAATTTGGAATTATTAGACCTGGATTCAGAATCCTAATTCTTCTTCGCCATGAAATTCTAAGCAAGTCATTTAACCTCTCTGAGTTTCATTTTGCCCACCAATTAAATAAAAAAAAAATATTAGTAATCCATAAATAATTGAGAGAGAGATAGATATAATTGCTTAGCATCACTTTATACTCACTCAAACTACAGTAGCTTTTAGAAAATTTGCAGTTTATCTTGGCCTATTTCCAACTTCTTGGCTCTACAAAAGCCTAGATTAGATTATGTGCTTATTACTAGAAAACAAAATCTTTGCTTTTGAAGAAGAGCTTAACACTTAGTCAACAATATTTTCTTCTAGATGATCTTAGCTACCGCTGGCTTCTAAATGAATTTCCTGTATTTATCACAATGGATAAACGAAGATTTGTGTCTCAGACAAATGGCAATCTCTACATTGCTAATGTTGAGGGATCCGACAAAGGGAATTATTCCTGCTTTGTATCCAGTCCCTCTATTACAAAGAGTGTGTTCAGCAGATTTATCCCACTCATTCCACTACCTGAACGTAAGTATTATATTTGTTCCTCTGTTTTTGCAAGGTTGTCTGCTTATGGCATACTTACAATAATGAAAAGAAATATCCAATGGGGAGAACAGCTGACTGCTCCATCGGAGCAAACAGAGGATATGTACTTTGTAAGCCTTGTCCTTCCTTAGTTTTTCCCATAGAGAAGGTTTACGTCATAAAAGTGTCCTAAGGTGGTTGAGTTTGGACTGGTTGCCTCTAGCTCAGGGAATGCATAGCGAACCAATCAATTCATTAGCAAAATACCAGTATATCATTTACAATGGGAATCACCAGCAACTGCTTTTGTTTCATGGCCAATCCTACTTCTTAGTAAATTCATGAAAGAAAATGAATGATTAGATCAAAACAAACTATAGTGATTACAGAATTGGGGTGGGGGGAGAAGGCAATTGGATTATTTTGATATTTTTAAGGAACTATTTACATGAAGCAAATAAGTATATGAATTGCCTTTCTACTGTAAGTAGTGTAGGGTATGACTACTGTGGTGCCATATTTGATGACCACTAACATTCTTGACTGGCCTTTTCTCAGGCTTCAATTGAATGAAACATTCCGTTTTTTAATGTACCACTTCCTGAGAAAATCAGATCACAATATGTTTTCTTACTTCACATTATTTTTATCTCAGTCCTGCTGCTACACTCATATCACTGAGTTCAAGCTTCTGAGGAAATACTGGTACTGTTGTTGGCAGACTTAGGTTTGGTTCCTACCTCTACCCCTAAGTTGTGTATAGCAATGGGGAAAAGCCCATCATACCACAAAGTTTCTATTTTTATTATTCTTCACAAGATAGCAGTCACATGGTTAGAATTCAATAAATATCTTCTGATTTTCTGGCTTTTTTTTCCCTCCCAACTCTTAGGAGATACTCTCACCACTACTTCACAGAGTGAAAAGGAGCCATCATGTAAAAATTTCCCTAATTTTCTTCCCTATGCTTCCCTCGAAATTCAGTGCTTCTTTCTTTCTCGGTGGAAGAAGTGTTTCTCTTGCTGCTCAGGCTGCTTCCTCCAGTTGCCCTGGTTCACAGTCCATTTGATTCATTTAAGGACATCACTACATCACTCTTTCCTTTCTTTTCTGAATCTTCAAACTCTCCTCCATTCCTTTCCCTCTGCGTATTCTTTTGTATTCAATGAATAAGCGAAACCACTTCTTATTTGCTAAATCAAAAGGACATTTTCAGGCCTGATACTGTATGAATTTTGACACTTGTTGATCTCTCTGCCTCTCTTGAACGCTCCCTTCTTTTCCTATTTTTTCTGACTACTTCTGCCTCCGTTCATCTCCCACCTGCCTAGCTGACAAATTCTCTGCAGTATCCTTCATCAGATTTTCCTCCTTCTAATATTTCTTTCTAATCTTTTCCCAGATATTCTCACTCATTTACACCTTTTTTGCTAGTAGCCCTATGTGATGATTCCAAATTGGCATCTCCAAAACTTTTCCCTGTATTTAATCCTGAATTCTACCTACATCCTGGGCTTGACACACAGAAAGTTCCCAAGGATGTTAAGTTTGAAATATTCCAAGTACATCTTTTATCTCCTCTCTAAACCTCCTCTTCTGGTGTTCTTCATCTCATTTAGCAATACTGTCATATTTCTCATTTAACAATAACACGGGAGAGCATTTTTAATCATCAACTCCTCTCCACTACCATCCTCAGGACAGTGAACACAGCGGTTCCCATTTAGGACATAAGCACTTGGGAAGTTTGAGGAAAATGTGGAACCCAAAGATAGTGATTCAGCAGACCAAGGATGTGACCCATCCTAGACCCCTAGGATGTGATCTGCAGCTTCATCGAGCATCCCAGGTGATTCTGATTAATTGGATTTTTGATCTGTACCTTGAGAAAACATTGATCCAAGGGGCAGTCCTTTTGATTCTGCCTGTAAAATACAACTTGGATCTGCCCTTTCCTTTCTGTTCCCACTGCAACTGTGCCCTCGTTTAGTCCCTCATCTATTTTTCTGAATTTATGAAACACACTCCCTTAGATCTCTGACTCTCTGCTATTTTTCTTCTCCATATTCCTTCCTTTAAAACTGACAACAAGGTCTTCTACTTAAACTGAAATTAAGATTCATATTACTTCTTTTATCAAAACCTATTAGTAGTTACCCATTGAGGAAATTAGCTTCAAAATCTTTCATATCACAGTTTCAAGCCTTCTATGTTGTAGGTTCAAGCTCATCTTCAATTACATATGCTTCAGTATCATTTTGATTCTTAGACCTTTTATAATTCCCTGCATACTCCTGAAGTCGTGTCATAATATGCTATTTCCTCAACTTGAACTGGTCTGGTTCAAATGCCCTCTTTGCTTGAAATTCCCTTGGCCCCTATATACTTCCAACAATCCTCCTTGGCTGCCACTCTTTCAGAGAATTTACTTTTGTTTTGGCTTGTATTTCAGGTCTTTGTGTATCTATTTGTTTTTCTAGTGTTATACAGGGTAAAATACACACTCATGTTGTGATCCTAAACAGTGTATTTAGCCTTTCTGAGCCTATTTCTTCCACTGTAAGATAGAGGGAATTACATCTTTCAATACTGATATGCTAAATAAATGTTGTCATTGATGAACACGGTGATGTTTAAATAAACAATTTTCTTCTTTCCTTCTCTCCTTCCCTCTTTTAAAATTGTTTTCTCTTTGCCTTCATCTCCATGGACACTCTTTTATTCTTTTCTTCCTCTTTCTTGCCTTGCCACTTTCTTTTGCACCCTTCTCTCTTCTTTCTTCCCTTATCCCTCATTTCCTATCTTTTTTCTCTTTTTTACTGATTCCCATAGAGTAACTGGCAGATCCAAGTTGTATTTTAGAGGCAGAATCAAAAGGAATGCCCCTTGGATCAATGTTTTCTCAAGGTACAGATCAAAAATCCAATTCATCAGAATTGCCTGGGATGCTCATTTTATACCTATTTTATGCTTGTTTTATACCTATTTGATGCTTCCTAAAGAATTGTTGAATTTTTTAGTGATTTGAGTCAAATTGGTTTCACCGTTGTCAGAATGAGCCAATATGACTGAAAATGCTTAATAAAATTCATACTGTATGCATACTATGCATAAATAAACAAATCTATACATTGTGACATGATCAGATATTTTCCAGTGCTTGTACAGAGAAAAGTCTTCCATACTGAAGCAATTCTAATCCTATAAAAACCACAATGTTAAACAAACACTACTCTGCTTACTAATTAGTTGATATTTTTGTTTTTCTTAAATTAGGAACAACAAAACCATATCCTGCTGATATTGTAGTTCAGTTCAAGGACATATACGCATTGATGGGCCAAAATGTGACTTTAGAGTGTTTTGCACTTGGCAAGTAAGTATACTCACAGTTTTTATTAACATATATAGAAATACATTAAATTTTGTATTGTTAGGAAATAAATGTTGTAAATGTTTAGCTATAAACATAGAGTAAATTGTCTTTTAAGCATTGTGGACCATTAGCTCTTACTTTCTCCTATTTAAGTCCTGTTCCTGATATCCGTTGGCGGAAGGTCCTAGAACCAATGCCAAGCACGGCTGAGATCAGCACCTCTGGAGCTGTCCTGAAGATCTTCAATATTCAGCTAGAAGATGAAGGCACATATGAATGTGAGGCTGAGAATATTAGAGGAAAGGATAAACACCAGGCAAGAATTTATGTTCAAGGTAGAGATATTGTTTTAATTTTCCATACATTTAATCAATATCTTATTGAAAGCCACTTTCGTACTTGAAAAACTAGCATAAAATGATTAGTTTAAAAATAGTGATGTACATTACATTATGCAAAAGGATAAAATATTCACCTTTATGTCTAATTAAGTCACAAATATGAGTATATAAGTTAAGAATTTATGCCACTGGTATCATAGGAACACCAATGGATCAATAGTAGTGTTATTGATAATTTTCAGAAGATATAATTCATATAGTTTGTAGACTTCAAGCTCTCTTTTTTATTTGTACAAGAACCTATGCATTATGACTATGTTTAACCCAGTGGTTCACAAACTTTAGCATGTTTTAAAAGCATCTGGGGGGCTTATTAAAAACACAAATTACTGGTTCCCACCCTCAGAGTTTCTGAGTTAGAAGGTCTATTTGGGACCCAAGAATTTGTATTTCTAACAAATTCTTGGGAGATGTTGATGTTACTGGTTCAGAAGCCACACTTAGAGAATGACTGGTCTAAGGAACATTTTTCTTTAATACAATTTTCTTGGCACAAGTGTTTGATTCTCACACATTAAAATAAGCTTATGTTTGGGAGGAGAGAATGTTGTTTCTCAGTCAATGCTTGAAACTTTTCAGGCTGAAATCATCCCTACAATGTTCCACAATGTGAAATTTGCAGGTCACATCTAAATAAACAACTAAGGCTTCAACAAGTGTATACTGAGTGTGTCCTCAGAGGCAGACACTATGATAGGAGCAAGGAAAGTTAAAGCAAATATTCTGTCCTTGAGGAATTCATACTCTAGTCATATCATACAAAACCCCCAAATTTATATAAGCATATACAGTCAAATAAATATATACCCCCAATATATATAATTATAAAGAAAATAGTGAGAGTGCGATATGGAAAATTACATATGATATTGATAAAACATATAGCAAAGGGATACCTTAGCCTCATCAAAAAGATGGATGATAGGAAAAACTGGAGATGATGCCTCAGCTGAACTGGAATACCAGAAGGCTGAAAGGGTACTGTGACAGGGTCAAGACCAACCCCTACCCCCATCCCTCAGACCCCAGGCCTCTGTCTATATCAGAATAAAGTAAGTGTCTCCGATGACCCAGGATATGCAGCCTCACCACCACCATCTCATAAAGTCCACTAAGATTAGGATCATTTTACCTTCACCTTGTGCATTTCATTTGCCTTAAGAAGCCCTTGGACCCTAGGGTCTCCTTATGGCCTACACTTTAATACCCACAGAGCTCTGCACATGTCCTACTCAGTCTCTATTTCCCCTTCATTCCCAACTTCTGAAGTCTTTATACTATGCTTCTAGAGCACATAGTCCATTATCAGATTCCCCTATATTCTTAACTTCTTCTTTGAACATTCCCTTTATTCTCTTGCTCTAACTGAAACTTGGCTCTCCCTTAAAGACACTTTCCCCTGTAGACCACTTAAGCAGTGGCTGATTTTTCTTTCACAGCCCTCATCCCCAGGAGTGACTGGAAGTACTGCCAGTACCTGCCCTCCCTGCTCTTCACTGCCATTGCTGGACTATCTTTCTTTTCCTTTAATCATCCAGTTTACAATATTATGTCAGGTCGCCCCTCCTCAGCCCCCATTGCCCTAAGATTTTCACTATTGACAACTTTCACCAACTACAGCTCTACTCCTGACTTCATTCTTGGTGACATAAAATCATGTAGACTATAATAACTTTTCCAATAGTGTGCCCTCTCAGTTCCTTTGAACTCCTTTCCTCCAATGATCTTGTCCTACAACCTTCCTCAGCAACTCACTCCCACTGCCATGCTTCAGACCTTATTGTTACCAAGTTACAATCCCTTTACGATCTCAAGTTCAAGCATTTCACTCTGATCACCACCTTCAAACTCCAATACCCAGATTCCTACAATCCTTTGAATCTACCAGCAACTATAATCAGTTAATCTTACTCTGTTTTAACTTTCTTTGATGTCCCCTAACCCTGCCCATCTCTTTCCTAAATCTGGGTTCAATCATTATCGTTCCCCTGCCCACCTGCTCAGCTCACTTTCCTCTCTCCACTTTGCCTTACTACCTTGGCAAAGGCTAATCCTGGAAAAATCTAGCTCTCTGCCTTAGTGCCAGAACCAAGGAACTTGAATATGACTTGAGATGAGAACTACCAGGCTGATTAGCCCATTTTGAATTAAGCATCATTAACTTTAAATGGATCCTTAATGTTGCCTGGCAACTAGACTGCATTTCTCCAGATTCACTTACTCTCTCACTCTCTTAGATGACCATTTCATGCCTTCGTGATTTCCTTCAAACCCACAGTACCTCCTCCTTCAATCTTCCTCTCAGCTAATAACTTGGCTTCCTATTTCACAGAGAAAATGGTAGTAATTAAATTGGAGCTTTCACAAACTCCCACTCCACATCTACTGACATCTGCATCTCTACCCTTATCTCTTTATACTCTAGATTCAGCTGCTCTCTGAGGTCAACATCTCCACTTGTACCCTACACTCTACCCCTCTTACATAATAAATTAACACATAATTCTTTAAAACCTTATGTGTCATTTTGAAAGATTTACATTATAAGAAAAAGATCAATTATTTTAGTGTTATTCATGAATTAGCTTTCCAACAAAACATGGTTCACAAATAGAAAAACAATTATGAATTGAATTACAGTTACCTAGTGCTGTAATAATGTAGGATAAAGTTTACCTGCTGACCTGTAGAAATTCAATTTCACTGACTCTATCATTGATTTTAAGACACACAGAGTATTTGATGTATTTTCCAGAAGAAGATCAACTAAGTGTAATATTTGTCCTCTTGAGATGATGATGAATGTTGACTTGCATTTGACAATTTACAATGTTCTTTACTTTTTAGCATTTCCTGAGTGGGTAGAACACATCAATGACACAGAGGTGGATATAGGCAGTGATCTCTACTGGCCTTGTGTGGCCACAGGGAAGCCCATCCCTACCATCCGATGGCTGAAGAATGGATATTCGGTATGTATGTTCAAGTGCTTTGCAGTTCTTGAGCCTATGTTCAGGTAACATTTCTGGGTGATCCTGGGATAAAGTTAGCAGGAGTGTCAATAGATTAAGGGCATCTAGCCCCTGAAATATAAAAGTCTCCTTTAAAAGAAAAAACCAGAAAGTGAACATAAAGTGTCTTTTTTCAGCTTAAACAATTTTCTGTAATCTTATGTCTACCTTCTCTCTCTCTCTCCTTATTGTTTCCTTTGTTCCACTTTTCACCCTCTTCCTATGCGTCCATCTCTACTACCTGATATTGTCCTCTTTTTCTTGCCACTGTTTCCCTGACCCCACAGAAACAGAGGTAAGAATGAAGGTCCTACCTTTAGCCCTGGGGACAAGTAGCAGCAGTGGGGTCCTTCTCTACCTTCCCACTGTAATCTCCTAACTGGGCCAAGAGGGAAAAAGGTGGACTCTCTGCTCTGTAGGATGAATAGAACAAGAGCCACTGGGCATGGTAAGTGGGTTTTACTTCCCCATACCATGAAAACCCCACTCCACTAGACTTAGTTAACAGTGGGTGCAAAAATAATGTACCTAAATGGAAAGACAACCAAGCCCAAACCCAAATGAAACCATTTCTATTAAAGTCTATCAAGAAAATGTGTTTTACTTTGTGTTCTTTCCAGTATCATAGAGGGGAATTGAGACTGTATGATGTGACCTTTGAAAATGCTGGCATGTATCAGTGCATAGCTGAAAATACACATGGAGCCATTTATGCAAACGCGGAGTTGAAGATCTTGGGTCAGTATTATTTCTGGTTTCTGTTAACAATCAGCAAGAAAGCAACATGTTAAAATGATCCTGCATTATATACAGATTATATTTAATTTCACATTACTTTCTTGAATTAAAAGTTAAACATTTCAAAAATGTGGTTTGGAATAGAATGATATTATTTTTCTTTCATTAAAGAACAGTAAATAAATTGGAGGCAACATGGAGTATAAAGGTTTTTAAGATTTTTTTAATGGTAAAGCAAACTTTACACGTGCCAATTTTTATGTCTTGTTCTCTCCTATGTTTGGGCAGCTAAACACTGCCAGGACATCACATAGTGAAGATTGATGCCTCCGCAATGCCTGTGAGCCAGCCTCAGATGAGTGTTTAGCACTTGGTAGCTTTATCACTCCCTGGGTCCCTGGGTTAAAATTGCTATTGAAAACCTTCAAGACATTCCTCAAGCCCCTTACCCCACCCTCACTCCTACTTTCATATTACTTTCTTACTTCTCCATAAAAATTGAAAACCATTGAAATAATATATTTCAACTTCCCATCCCTCTTCAAAACTATCTGAATCTTTACTACACTTGTCCTTTCGATACTCTTTATCCAGAGGATGATGTATCTTGTCCCAAAATAATCCCTTTATCTCTGCCCTCAACAGACATCCCTTCTTCATGTCTGTCTGTGTGTGTGTGTGTGTGTGTGTGAGTGTGTGTGCATATCTCTCAAGCTGCCTCTGTTTCTGGTCATGATTTCCTCTTGAATTCTCTTCTCTTTTGTCCTTGGTGACGCCATGCTCTGGTACCTCCCAGATTATTTTGTCTTGATAGCCTTCATTTTCCTTTTTACCCCTTCCCTGCTCAGTTGGAAATCTTGCTCTCTTCCAGAGTTCCATTCCTCTGCTTGCATTCCATTTTCTTACTCATTCTTTCACGTATTTTATAATATTATTCCTCAACTATTATTATTTTTAAATTTTTAAAGAAACGTGGATGATATCTTTTTCTTTGCCCATTAACTATAAAGGACCCCTTAATTTATACCTCTAGCCCAGAATTTTATCCTCAGCTTCAAGCTCACTATAAAAGCTTCTTGGTAGACATGGTCATCTGGGTAACTTCACAGATATCCCAAACTCAGCAAGTCTGAAACCGAATTCATTATTTCTCACTCATTCACGTTGTCTCCTCCTGAAATATTTACTGTTCTAAAGAATGACACAATCCACTACATACCTTCCCCCCATTACACCTATTAAATTTCTCATTTTTATCCCATAAATCTCTCTGAGATTTTTTACTTTCTTCTTATTTTCATTACAACTACTTTAATTAAAAGTTTCATGTCTTTTTCATACTATCATGTCCTTTTCATACTATTTGAAGTGGCTGTCACCAAGTTTAGTCATATTGTAAGTAATGAATCCAGGTGGGCAGGATTTCTCTGCTAGAACTGATTACTGAAAAGATAAAACAATGACTCAGCGCAGCCTCTTTTATTCTTGAGACACCAAAGGGAAATTTTTTAAAACATTGGTATCACTACAAATTGAGTGACACTAAAAGAACATGAAAGACAGTGAGACAGTTACAAGAAAGTATTAAAGAAAGCTATTTTTAAAAAGAGTTGAGGCCTTCTTGATTTTAACTTTTCCTGCTTCTTCTTATAATGCTGAGTATCATATTCCATTTCTTCCCCCTAAAGTCAAAATTCCTTGCTAATGTATTTAATCTAGTTTCTTTGGGTATCAAGGAAACGTTTAGGCTTAGGCTTCATACCCTATCGCTTTGGTATGAAGTGCAATAAAATCATTTTGATTCTTAGAGAAGATATGAGGTGAATTTCAATTCCTTCCAAGTGTAAACGCTTTTGTTTTCTGTTAAAATTTCTTGTTAATTGTTATATATTACAAGAGAAAATGAAAATTTAACAGCTCAGACTGAAAGATCTCTCTGTCTTCAAACCTAAATCTTGCAATCATTAATCTATTAAGGTAGTAATTAAGCAAATTGATCATTTTGAGACTGAGATTAATTCCCGAGCATCTTTATATTTGTTTCAATCTATTTTTGTTTATTACCTTTAGGAACAGTGTTTCTCTCTCTTCTTTCCTGAGTTATTTAGTTAATTCATTTATTCATCCACCAAATGATTATTGAGTGCTTACTCTGCACCAGATACTAGTCTGTAATAGGCTCAATAAAGAACAAAAGAAAAAAATATATATATATATATACACATATATATGTATATATATGTATACATGAACATGGTCTAGATTCTGTCACTAGAAATTCAAATATTAGGTAAGCATGGGTCATTTAAATGACTGCACCAAATCAACGATTTTATTAAGACTGAACAGATTCAGAAAAAAGTCTTATTTTCTAGATAAATTTAGACTTTATAATCCGATTAAAATTTCTCTCATATTTTATAAGCAATATGTCACCCACAATATTTATTGAGCCTATACAAAATACCACATGCTGTGTTAGGTGTACAACACAGGTTGGTTGTTTACTTATTTATTTCCAATTATAAAAACTCAGACTAAAAGAACAATGGGATAACCTAAATCATTTTTATAAAAAGTGTGTTCCTCAGAGCTTGTTAGAAGTGCTGAATCTCAGGTCTACCCCAGATCTATTAAATAGCATTTTACCAAGATCCTCAGTTGATTATGAAGCACAAATAAAATTTGAGAATCATGGAACTAGATGATGAAGGGTCAAGACCTGGATAAAGATATACTTAGGCCTAGAAAAGCCCCCAGAAAGGACAGTTTTATAGATGATTGGGATGTGTGGAAATAAAAAGATGGAATCCCCCTGGAGTCTGCAAAATGACAAAGAGATTGAGAAATGAGCTAGATGTGGAGACACTAAAGAAAATTAGAGCATATCATCAAGCGAGTAACATTTTATGAGACTCTATAGCCTGTTTTCATAATTATTGATCTGTACTTTGAGGTAAGGATGAGCTACAGGTGCATCATGTACTTCTCAATTAATTGAAAACATCATTCCCATAACTGTTTGTAGGTTGGTCCTGAAGGCAGGGGTCTCTCTGTTTATTAAGGCATCTCATAGTGTCTGCACGCAGTTGGTGCTCAATAAATGTTTGTATAATGAAGGAGGAGTCATATTGTTTACTGAAAAGAGCATGCTTGCAAATCAGACGGATCTAGATTCAAATGTAAATCCCATCTGATATTTTACTGCCTGTGGCACCTTTGGCAAATTATATAATCTTAATAGATATCAGTTCTTTCATCCATAAACTGGGGACAGTTCATTCAAAGTGTGTCTACGATTACTGATTACGAATATGTGTCAATATTAATAATTGCTCAATTTCCTCTATCCTTTCACTTAACTTCCCTTGCGCAACTGAGTCAAGACAATTGAATTAGGTATTACCTTCAAGGTAAATATGCATACAGCATTTGATTACAACTTAAATGTGTAATAATTAATTCAGTTATCACCAAGAATTGTACATTTAAAATGGGTAAGTTTTTGATAAGTGAAATATACCTCAATAAAGTTTTAAATAAAAGAAAACAGTTATTATTATTAGGCATGGCATGTCTGTTGGTCATTGCTGATAACATTTGGTGAGATTAATCTTTTCTATTGATTATTAATCAAAAGGGAATAAAAGATGCTATAGTATAGAAGAAACTTTTGTTTCTATTTTAGCAAAAGAGACAAATAATAGTTTCCTTTCTTTTAGCTTTGGCTCCAACTTTTGAAATGAATCCTATGAAGAAAAAGATCCTGGCTGCTAAAGGAGGAAGAGTTATAATTGAATGCAAACCTAAAGCTGCACCCAAACCAAAATTTTTATGGAGTAAAGGTACAGAGCGGCTTGTCAATAGCAGCAGGTCAGTCCAGAAACTAGAAATCCAATTGCAGCTCAGTACTTGGGAAAGTTTACTTTGTAGAGAACTTGTTTTCATATTCATAATATAAATATTTTTTGTTCTAACTTTTCTCCCTAGAAGATATCACAGTTCTAAGGTAAACAGAAATACCCATCACTGTCAGTATCTATTATAAACAGAATTCAATTTTTAGACTTCTAGAGTTTAGAAGGAATTTTAAAAATTGAGGCTCAGAGGTTTGTGACAAATTACCCAAGGCCACAAAACTAATTAACAATGGGAAATAAAATAGGGTCTTTCTAATTTTTCCCCTAATAAGGGCTTCTATAGCCATTCATATTTGATTTAATTTTATGCAATTAGCCTATTAAATATTTCAGTAGGGAAATAAAAGGTGATTTTAAAGTACAAATCACCTCTTCCCTCTTCTGAAGTGAACAGGAACTTCTAATCTTCCTAACTATCTATGGGGAGAAGGAATGTTGGGAAATAGGAGAATTGGGATGTGAAGGTTGAGCAGGGGTTGAGCAGGTTGTGAAGGGGAGCAGCAAATATTTCAAGCAGGGAGCACAGCATGTGCAAAGGCCCTAAGGCAGAGAGCAGAGGATGTATAAGGAATGTAAGAACTAAAACCAACATGGCTGTCTTTAGAGTAAAATGGAGAACAGTTTTAAGAGATGACACATAGTAAGCCAGGTCATCAGTAACAACATTTTCTGTGGCTTCATCTATGAGTATTAGAAATCTGTCTAAAGGCTTAAATAAGGGAGGAAAAAAGTAGTTTTTGCCTTTAAAAAAATATTCTAGCAAAAGTATAAAAGATAAATCTTTACAGTAATCCAATAAAGAACGTAAGGTTGGTGTTATCTCTGTTTTGATGTATCTAAAGCCTGGAAAGGTTAAAGTGACCTTCTGAAAATATATCAGTAATCTCCAAGCCAGAACTCGAACTTGTGCCATGCTGATACGGAATGAACACATGGCAACACAGTTCTCTTATTAGGATAATCACAAATATGGTTGTGCATGAGACAAAGCTGTGGTGGGGGAGGGGTGTGCAAGGACAGCAGCTGCTTCCCTGAATACATTAAATTCTACAGGTAATATGTCTGACTAAGATTTGTTAACACTTTAACAAAATGATACTAGAAGAATCAGTGTTAAAGGAAAAGTCAATCTGTGCAATAGGGGGTTGAAGCTTTAGCAGTCAGATATTGAGTGATGCAGACCATGATCAGAAGATAGTTCCAGTTTTAGGTATTCATACTGCAACAGCCTCAAGCATAGCATTCCCTGTTGGCTGCACTATTAGCTCTCTCTCCTTAATGAAAAGAATCTTGCTCTGATTCTGATGAGGACTCATGCCATGGGCCTCTGCAACCACAAATTTCTCAGAATCATGCTTCATGGATTTGTTTTTCCTAAATACCAACAGGTGTTCAAAAAAAGAAAAGTCTAGCTCCTAAAATCTTATTATTTTAGTCCTGTCTTAATATTTTTAAAGTATTTGAATCAAATTGTATGACCTTTTGATGAAAGAGTCTATAAATCTAATTTTTGCTCACTATGTTAACCCATTAGTATCTCAGATTATTTAAGTATCTCTTTATTATAGATTTGGTATTTCATGTAAAAATAAGTTTGAATGTTATAGAATAGTATGTATTAAGAAAAGTTAAACTAATAATTACTTTTAGAGAAATATTTCTGTTGAAACTAATATTCAAGGAGTAACTGAATAACTGTCTTTGAGCATAACTATAATCTCATTCTGATTAATATAATTACCTAAAAACCATTCCACATTACTAAGTTATCTCTGTGCCTGGTAAATGGTTTGTAAAATAGCATATGCAGTACTTGCAATCAGGAGAGGGGAAGCATAAATCTTGATAAGTTGTAATTAAGTTCTCAATTGTATGATTTTATTTAAGGTTAAAATGATATGCATTCTCCAACAGAATTTCTTTGTAGCTGTTCATTTATATCCAATGGACTGCTATCAACTCTAAAATGGTCTTTATCTGAGCCATTTATATGAGAGTCCCTCCAAGATTCTTTTCTACCCCAGAGTTGGTGTGCTTTAAACATTAACAAATAAGGTGGAGGTTATACTGGAATAATTTTGGCAACAATAAGTGACTACTTTATTAAAGACCAGATGGTTCCTGGCTTGTTTGACTGTTTATCTATATGATATAATCTGAAAATAAGGATAAGATTCTGATAATTTAACTACATTGACTTTAGAATATGGATCATTATTCAAAAACATCAAGTTCCCTGAATACTCTTACTGAAATTAATTTTAATGTCATGGACAAAGTACCTGAAAGTGTAGGTGAGCTGAACAACACAAAGAAGTATAACTTTTAAAGATGACAATGATCAATTGAGAGCTAATATATGTGAGAAAACTAAGAATATAATGTGGGTTTTAGAAAGATTAATTGTTGCTATTGTTTCCATTGCAACTTGATGATAATTTTCATTGCTTTACTTACAAAATAATTAAATGGGAGGGGGTGGAAAATTGGCTAAGGGCTTACACTAGAGCTTAGTGAGAAAAAATGAGACACATTAATGTTAGTACTGTGTTAATATGAGTTCTATGAGAAGCAGATGCCAATGCGGGATTAACCATGCAAGAGATTTATTAATGGCAATGCCTCGGAAGGAAAACAGAGAAGACTCTTGGTGAAGGCTGGGACAACCACCTGAGATTCAGGTCTGATTCCAAATGAAGGGGAAAGGGAAGGAAGGAAGAAAGACTGGGTAGAAATGGACTGCAGTGCAGCTCTAACAGAGTGTGGTAAGGCCACTGGAAAGCATTCCAGCTAAAAATGCCCATCAGAGGAGCCTGATGTCTACCTGGAATATGCAGCCTTAAGATTCCTCCTGGACTCAGTCATTGGCTGAGAGCAACCTGTGGAAAGTGTTGTCTTGGCTCAAACACAGTGATGGATTTCTGAGTGCAGCAGCTGGAGCTGTGGATCAGTTACACTCGTCACAGTTGGAGAACACGGAGGGACATTGGCATAGCTTCCACAATATCAAATAATTACTTTTATGTTTATGTTTATATTATGATACTACATTATTTCTTCAATAAGCAAAAAGTATTCTGAAATGAATTTAAGTTGGAACTGGAGAGTTAAAGACGAGCAAGGAAATTATGGAATATATTATTGGTGAAATTTTTGGTGTTTTCTTATATGGAGATTTTTATTAATAAGGTATGTATGCAGTAATTTTCCTTTATCAAGCTCTGCTCTTAAAACGGAATATATGGAGAATTGTTGGTATGTGTTTGTACAAAGCTTCAGAGATAAATTAAGGTTTTGGAAATTATATATTTAAGGAAAGTAAAAATCAGTTCTAAATAGACATTTCTCCAAAGAAGACATACAGATGGCCAATAGGCACATGAAAAGATGCTCAGCATTGCTAATTATTAGAGAAACGCAAATCAAAACTACAATGAGGTACCACTTACACTGATCAGAATGGCCATCATTAAAAACTCTACAAATAGTAAATGCTGGAGAGGGTGTGGAGAAAAGGTAACCCTCCTACACTGTTGGTGGGAAGGTAAATTGGTGCAGCCACTCTGGAAAACAGTGTGGAGGCTCCGCAAAAAACTAAAAATAGAGTTTCCATTTGATGCAGCAATCCCACTCCTGAGCATATACCCAGACAAAACTATAATTTGAAAAGATGCATGCACCCCAATGTTCATACAGCATTATTTACAATAGCCAAGACATGGAAGCAACCTAAATGTCCATCGACAGATAAATGGATAAAGATGTAGTATATATATACAATGGAATATTACTCAGCCATACAGAAGAATGAAATAATGCCATTTGCAGTAATATGGATGGGCCTAGAGATTATCATACTAAATGAAGTAAGTGAAAAAGAGAAAGATACTCTATAATGTCACTTGTATGTGAAATCTAAAATATGACACAAATGAACTTATTTACAGAACAGAAACACATTCACAGACATAGAGAACAGACTTGTGGTTGCCAGGGGGGAGGGAAATGTGGGGGGGATGGATTGGGAGTTTGGGATCAGCAGATGCAAAGTATTATATATAGGATGGATACACAACAAGGTCCTACTGTAAAGCACGGGATAGTCAATATCCTGTAATAAACCATAATGGAAAAGAACATCAAAGATTTAAAAATAAAGTAAAATCCAATGACAGGTAATCCAATATTGAATCTAAGTGCAAGGCATTATATAGTAAAGTTATATAATAAATATATAAATTATATGTAATATATCATAATATATGTAATATTTATGTAATATAAATTATATGTAAGGGTTAGGTATAATAAGGTTACAAATAATGAGTTTTGGGTCTCTTGACTCCAAGGAAGAGGCAGACAGGCAGAGGGAATACATTTAAGTTCTATTAGTATGAAAGATTTAGTTTCTGTTCATAGAAGAATTTCCTAAAAGTAATCTGTTACAGAAGCTTTTACTAAGGTAGGTTTTACAGTATCATTCTTCGAAAGTTCCTAAAATTAAAATATGTTTGTATTCCTCTGTGGCTGTGGAAATGACAGTCTGTTCTAACTACCAAGTCTGAAGTCCTGGGGTCACGTTCCTGGAAGATCTGGGCTCATTTCTTTCAGGCCTATGACTGGTCTAAGTCTGTCTCACAGTGGTTTAAAAGTCATTTTATGGTGGCATGTAGAGAGCCACTGCTTCAGTTAAACTCCATGTAGTTCATACATTCAAAAACAGGTTGATCAAGTGCCTACTCATTGTTTCGTGTCTCACTCCTTAAGGAGTTCCTGGAACATAGTTTTTTGTTTTTTTGTTTTTTCCTAATGATTGTATACATTAATGAATATGTTACCTTGAGATAGGGCCACAAACAAAGCAGATACAAATTCCTGACATCAGGATGTTACCATCTAATGCCAGGATAGATTAATAAGTAAAGCTGAAGTATGTCTGATGAAATATGTGTTAGGAAGAAAAATCTGGGAAGAGGGATAGCATGGGGAATGCCAGGACAGCAGCAGTGCCGTGGGTGGGTGTGTGCATGCCATACTAACTAGAATTTATCAAAGCTTTACTGAAGGTGCCACTGTGCAAAACCCTGAAGGTTGTGACAAACAGATGTTGAAAATGACCAGGGCCTAAAAGAGCAAACCAAGGGCTGTGTCTTTTACTATGCATGAGATGGAAAACTCACTGGAGGCTTCTGAGCTGTAGAGTGACATCACTGAACCAAAGAGTGACATTGTATTACTTATGCGATGTATGTCTTCATGTCTGTCTGACATGTGGGAAAAGAAACTGTGTAGAGGCAAGGTTGGCAGCAGGAGGACAGTTCGAGATTACTGTGATAAGTCCAAGAAAAAGATGAAGGTGGTTTTCCAAAAAAACTTGATGCTGAGAAAGAATAGTCTAAACAAAGGCTAGAATGTTTCATCTTGAAAAAAGTCTCTGTCAAGCAATTTATGTAAAACTTTAATGATACTAAGATGTTAGTGTTTTTAATCTAAGACATAGAATAGTAACGTATTTCATTAAATTAATTTTGTGAAATATGTATTTCTTTCATTTCAATAGAATACTCATTTGGGAAGATGGCAGCTTGGAAATCAATAACATTACAAGGAATGATGGAGGTGTCTATACATGCTTTGTAGAAAATAATAAAGGGAAGGCTAATAGCACTGGGACTCTTGTTATCACAGGTAAGAAACCATTTGATTAACTTTACTTTTTTTTTTAAGTTTGACAGTGCTTAATTTCTAATGTACTATAAGATGTGATTCAGCACTAAGCTTATAAGACAATCCACATTTTGATGTTTCCATTTCAAAAGCCTTCTGGGCAAATCTCTTGTTTGATGAAACTATTCTTGGAATTTGAATTTGTAAACATCTTATTCTTTTGCACAGAGATTTCAACTATATTGATTTTTATTTTTTAATGTACCAGATAATATGGTGTCTTGTATTTTTTTGAATTGTGGTTTACTCCTTTATTTAAAAATGTATAGATCCCACACGAATTATACTGGCTCCAATTAATGCCGACATCACTGTTGGAGAAAATGCAACCATGCAGTGTGCTGCTTCCTTCGATCCTGCACTGGATCTCACATTTGTTTGGTCCTTCAATGGCTATGTGATCGACTTTAACAAAGAGAACATTCATTACCAGCGGAATTTTATGGTATGTGCTTTATTTTTCATCTTATTAACATCCCAACGCCCCCGCCCCGTGTGTCTGCATTGCAACTGCTATTACCATAATCATGTACATGAGACTGGAAAACAGGCAAAATTTTTTCATGGGTCTCCTTATATTAATTGTAGTATTCCTGAACCTTTCTAAAAATGGCTAGCCCTGAGGATTTTGGTAGCGATATTAATCAATAAATATTCATTGTGCTTTAGGTCCATTTCCTCTTTATTGTAATACAATTTTTATATTAATGTGTACTCTGCCTCATTATATCTGTACTATAGGTTCTAAGTGCCTTCACATTCATTTTAAACGAAGTAAGAGCACAGAACTTATCCTTTGTTATAGTGATGACTTTATGGCATTTATTTTATTCTTTGAGGGTAAGAAATAGACAAGCTATATATGTGGGAGGGTTTGGGGAACTAGTCCATGCAATTTTTAAAAGGGTTAAATGGCTGTATTTTAAGAATAAGAAAGCTTACATGATACAAGTCCTATAATTAAGCATAGTGGTAGTGTTGTATAGAAATGAAAATAGAGGAAAAAGACTGGGAAGTAACGCAAGTATAACAACTTGCATAGGAACACACTTGTTGCGCTGATAGGGCTGCCTAAATTACAGTGTATTTAAAGGGCAAATTGATCACTGCTCCTGCCAGTCTGTTCTTTAGAAAGGCAATCGTTTAGGAACCTAAAGACCTATTTAGAACATATGCTTGGTTAAGAAAACTTTAATTCTAATTTTAGAAGTCAATTATTAATAAAAGTTTGAATTAACTCAGTAGAATATTTAAGATTTTCAAGTCCTATGAACTCTGAAGTTTGATATGTATCTGTTATAATATTATGTTTTCAAATTGTCTAACTCTTTTAAAAAAATTCTTCTAGAACTTTCCACTTTAAAAAGCCAAAACAAGTTTTCAGTCAGGTTAAGATTGTTTTTAACTGGATGGAAACATTTATTCTTCAATTTTTATTAGATAGATTCATAGAACAATTATCAATACAGTATCAATGTTTGTGCCTTCTATATGTTAACTGTAATTCCAGTTTCTTTTTAATCTAACAGATCTAGCTAAAACTGTACATCTACAGTGAATCTACTGTCTTTCCTGAAACAAATTTATAGTTTAAAAATAAACAACTGGGAATTTGTAGAGAACGATTTTAACATTATACCATGTGATATTTTTTCATTATATGTCTATTTTGATGTGCTTAATTATAAGAATGCCCAACATTAATAAATTTGACACCATTGTCCTTAATAATTTCTTCAAATTGTGTTTTGTTTTGCAAGAAAAGCAAATACCACTCAGTTTTTACTCATTTGAAGAAAAAAAGTGAGCTAAACAGAGATTTTATTTTAAAAAAGTAGACCTCTGAATTTGCTTGGTGTTATATATTGAATATTTTCTAAAATGCAACAAGCATAGTTTATACAAGTAGTTACTTATAGCTGCAGTAGAGTCTCTGAAAATAGATTTGAAGGTATAAATTACCATAAATGAAGCTGAAACTTCATATGTGGAGCCTCTTTATGTTCTTTAAAATAAGTTACTTTATGTTGATGGACGTAAATAAACATTTCAAAAAAAGAAATGAAGGAAGGAAGGAAGGGAGGGAGGGATAGAAAGAAGAGAAAGAAAGAGAGAGGTGTGGGGGGAGGAGGAGGAGAGGGAAAAGGAATGAGAGAGAAAAAGACAAAAAAAAGAGAAATAAGATAAAAGAGACCCATAGCTTGAAAAAAGAGAAAAGTAAACCACTGAAAGACTAATTAAGAAATAAATATTAAATTAGGTCATAACAATGTAAGAGACTTTGGTCATCACTAACTGTACTCCTTCCTTTTGTGGATGTTAGCCACAGGGGTTCAGGTTGTTGCCCCTCAGGGAAGCCAGAGCAGACCCTGACTGTGAGCCCATGCTCTGGCTTCAGGGGCTCAGTTTCAGCTTCATTCCACCAAATAAGGAGCATAATAACAATCAGCGGCATAAAACATACTCACTGGTTAAGTATGCAACTTCAGTGAGTAAAAGTGTCAAAGACACATTTTTAGCACTTTGTAGATGGACAAGTCGATTTAACTCTGTAAATAATTTAAAAACCCAGAAGAAATGTATTTTAAATTATTAAACTTAATTTTGCCTTTTGAACCTAAGAAAGATCTATGAAGCTTTCCCTTGCATCCTCCTTCTCTTTTAAAGCAAACTTCACAGTCACACTTCACTGCTAAATGTACCACACAAATTTGAGTAAAACACCGTATGTGTCTGATCCACCTTTTGGAAGACAGTCCTAATGGCTAGTAATTGCTTCTGGGGTCACTAATAGAACACTCAGAAGGAAGGGCTCTTCCAACCTAAAGCTCAGTGAATGATAACATAACAAGGATGGCAGGTACTGGGGAAAGCAAATTCGAAGGAAGGAACGCTGCTGCCTGCATTTGTCTGTTATTCAAATTGCACTAGCAAATACGTCAGTATATAATTTTTTGGTTTTTTAAATCATGTTTCTATATTTTATTTAATTCTGGCAACATTTCAATTATTGAATATCACTTGTTCATTTAAAAATATAGTACTGAACCCATACCACAGCAGGAACAGTGATAGGCACTAGGGTGTATAAAACAGTGAATAAGACAAACACAGGCACTGTTGAGGTCTATCCCAATGGGACTTTTTCTGCAGACCTACATTGTTGGAAACGCCTCATAGGGTAACTGTGTGGTTTCCTTTACTGAGAGAACTACGTGTTAGATCTGTGGGAAAGAACTTCAAGAGAGCTGCTAATAAACTATGAAAAACCTAACAGTCAAACTTTTTATCTTGGGTATTGGCATATCCCAACGATCTGTACTGTTCTAAGGTGTGATAGCTTAAGAGTGACTATGGTTTGGACTTAATGCATGTTTAGAGGGTGTCTAAAATTCAGTACCAGGCAGATCCATCTCCTTTGGCCCTAAACATGGTCCTAAAGTAAATTGCTTGAGGAAATTGGATCCCAAAGATTACAGGTGGGGAATTTTGAAGTGTGTCCATATTCCACTGGAGATCAAAGAAGCCCAACTAAAAGAATTGTGGACCGACGACATGACAACTGTGGACTGAGACAAAATTCTTTTTGAAAGGGTTATCTTGAAAATTATGGATCAGACATTGGAGAAATCAAGGTGATTGGCAGTGGAAGGAATCAGAACATGTGAAATTCCTTAAAAATTTATTGACTTAAATAATTTTGCCTGTGTTACACATAATAAAAAAAAACCTTTACACTTTTTGTAGGAAAAAAAGACAAGTTCTGATCCAAAATAAATCAGAGCTACCCTATGAGTTTAAAATTTAAATATAAATGACTTGGTAGCTATCACAGTTAACAAAACTGACGTCATTATCACCATCATGTTTTAATAATTTTAATTGCTAAAAATTAATATCAGAAACTCTAATTCATGAAGAATATAGACATAAAAATTTAAACTTTTAATTTTAAGAATCTAAGTTTTTATTTTCAAGTTTGGCTTCAATAATACATTATATTCAATAATCAAGCATGCTGTGAGTTTAGCTTGCTATTCTTGATCTTGACCACCATGTGGCAACCGTGCATAAGGTTTCAAATTTCAGAGCCTGACCTACTTGGAACTTGAAGCTTTATGAAATTAAACAAATTATATCTATTATATATACAAAATTATAATATATCTAATATATATCTAATATATCTAATATCAAATTAATTATATCTAAGACGTGTGATTTAAATTTTTTTCTTTATACTTTTTCCAATTATATTAATATAATTATTAGGAAAAAAGTAACTATTTTTGAAGATGTGCATTTCTTTTAAGAATTTATAGCGAACTATAAAATTTAAATATATAAATAACATTTCTATTACATTTATGATCCTGCTTTATGTAAAACTCTTTTGAATTAATTAGTTTTACAATGTAGCTATTAATTTTAAAATTGTAAGTAAACAATACCGATTATAGAAAAATATTAAGAAGTTAAATATCTAATTTACCTGTCATGTTATTTATTCTTTCACTATTCAATAAATGTTCACTGAGTGTTATATCGTTATGTAATTAGGGTCAGTAAATGTTTCATTTGAACTTGAATTTATGCGTTGATGTTAAGTATATATATGTATATATACATATATATGAATTACAAATTTCATAACTTTGGAGCTTTGATACAATAAGCTTATAAGTAGTTTATCTGGCATTCTTTTATTCTGTCAGTTATATGGCAAATACCTATATTTTTCAAGACCAAATATAAAATGATTTCTATTTTGATTTTCCAGTTCAATAGCTACTTACTCATTTAAATACAAAAGCAGAGTCATTTTACTTACCAATTTAATTTATACCCCCTTTTGTTCTATAAAGGATGTAAGACTATTTACCAAAAAATATGTATTTGTAATATATCTTTTTATGCCTCTCTCATGGTGGTACCTGATCTGCAGAAATTTTTTTTCAGGAGCTACCTAACTTTTGACACCCACTTTGAGTCATTTTCCTTCAACTATTTGACAGTTCTCCCTGTCAGAGCCATTATTTTAGTTAACCATGTTGAGTTTCTTAAACTTTCTAATTCTGGTATTGCTGCTATAATAGCTCTTTTTCTGATTACAAATAAATGTTAAAATTATAGTTCAGATAGAATATTTTACATACCTGCTTTGAATTCATAAATATCACATGAATTGTTCAGAGGCTTTGCCACAACCAGAGCTCTAGGCTCCATTAGGCTTAATCTGGAGTCAGTGATTAAGCGTCTCTAAGTTTCAGATTTCCCCCTCGGTAAAATTTTATTAGTAATTCACTTATTTCATTCAGGTTACTTCATAATATTTTTGTAAGAATTCAATGAGAGAATGCCTATAAAGTGCTTGGCACAAGATCTGGCAGATTGTAAGTGGTTATTACTAATACTTTTTATAATAGAGCAATCCTTCTACATCGAAAATTCCAGAAGCTTTTGCCAGATAGTTTTTTTCTGGTTATAGATCTCATTTTTCATGATTTATATTTTGCACTGTTTGCTTTACTGGATACCTAGTTTGAGACAAAAGATTCTAGGTATTTCTTTGCTGAGGGCAATGGAGAGGTAATAATAGTCAACATTTTACTGAGTGCTTGCTGTTTAGCCAGCATTGGATTAAATGTTTTTCATGTATTTCTCAGGTGATCTTCATAGCAGTCCTCTATGGAGCACATATTACTGTGATTTTTCTCGATTTCTGAGTTGGGGAAACAAGATTTGAAACGTTAAGTAACTTGTCTAAAGTCATACAACTTGCTGGTGGCAGAGAGAGGATTTGAAACCAAGGTGGTTTGATTGTAGACCCTGTGGTCTTCACCACTTGTTTCTAATCCATTGACTGGTACTCATGTCTATATCTATTTAAATAACCTCCCTCCCATTATTTGAAACACTATAAGACAGCAGTTGAACAGCAGTTCAACTCCTAACTTATTCTATAATCTTGTTTAATGAACTTTTTATGTTCAAAGTTATCCAAATTACTTTATTCTCCCTATACGATTAGCAACCTTTGCATTACATTGTAAGTCAAGTCTACAGAGTTTCAGATTGTCTAACTATAAAATTCTAGGCAGTTCTTAGTGATCTCCTTTAGAGAGATAGGTTATGTGTGTGTGTTTGCAGGTGTGTGGACATGAGTTTGTTCTGACTGTATAGACAGCATTCAAAACAAAAGTAGACAGACTTCTTACCCTAAGGCTGAAAGAAAATATTAATTCTACTGAACATGTCACAAAAATGTGTTTAAATCTGAAACATGTATCTCATACTAGAAGATGTTATGAATTTGAACAGATGTTTTGCTTCTGTGCATGCAAAAAGAGAGAAAGAGAAGCAGTAATAAACAGAAGTCTTTTGTTTTTTCAATTTCATTGGCTCTCTGTCATTATTGAACAAGAAGGTAAAGATTGTCCAGAGTTATGCGGCAACAGGTTACAGCAGAAAAGGAGTGTTAGGCCATAATCCAGACTAAGACAAGAATCAAATTAGAGCTGAAGAAACAACAGAAAACAAAGCAGGCACAGTGAGATGATGTAAGCCCTAAAATGGTTGTTCTAAACCAGAAACAATTTTTCTCCCTAGGGAAATTTAGTCATATTTGGAGACATTTTTGGTTATCACAACTGCAGGCAAGTGGTGTATTATGGGCACCTGTCTAGCACGGGTGCTGCTAAATATCCCATAATGCCAGGGACAATCCTCCACAACAGAGAATTAACTGGTCCAAATTATCCATAGGGTCAAGATTGAGAAATGCTGTTCTCAAGGGAGATTTAAAAAAAAAAAAACACTTAAGAATAAAGGGACTGAAAAGTTTTAAGCATAGTATGTTGGAAACAAAGAGAAGTTATATTATTTTGAGCAAATGAGAGTGCTGAAGACAAAAAAAGAAATTATAAGAGGATAGATAAAACATTTTTCAAAATAGTATCAGTAGTAGAGGATAGATTGCATGTGTTTTGTGAATTCAAGACTCTTAAATTTTGGGAGACAGAAAGAAATATGTGAAATGTCCCCTGACATAGTTCTGTGGTCCACACAAAACTCACAAAGGCAGGCTACCTGTGCCCAAGTTGTTTCTCTACTAAGAGTAATTAACTGGAAAAGAGAGAATTCTATCATCCCTCATTCTGTCTGAACTTTCTCTACCTCCCTTTCATTACCCTAATAAAACTTTACTTACACTTAACTATTCTATTTTATTTTGCTATTTTCCACCAGTAAACATGGAGGGAGGTAGGCACCTATGCTCACTAGAGGTATCTATAGTTGGGTTGGCTTCTTCTAGATCATCACACTTCCAGGGCAGAGATCATGCCAGCTAAAGTTATTCTCTAGCAGAGACTCCCAGAGTCTAGCCTTTAGGAAGCATTTGTCAAAGATAATGTTAAATAATTGGAATTAAGCACATATAGCAGCAAGTCTTTTTTCTTCAGAAATGTACCAGTTTGGAGAAATTTCCAAAAATTCATTCAAAATTAAAGTCCCATTTGTTTTACATAGAACTCCTTGCATACTTAATCATCACTGGAATAATTATTCTGTCTCTTTATGCTTGCAAAATACAGTATGTATATAAAATAAATAGAAGGGGAAATAAACATATAAACTTTTGGTGTCTTAGGAATTTTATTTTATAATTTTACATTGTCAGTTTTGATGTTTTATTTACTATATCACACTAGAAATATACTATTTTGTCATTGGCTCTCATATTCCCAAAAAACTAACTAATATTTTAAAAAGCTAGTTTTTAAAACAGAACATTATCTAAAGATCTGGAATTTTGTTGTTGTTTTGCCCTTGACAGGTTATATGATATTGGGCAAAACAGTCAATCTGTGCCTCAGGCTTCTCATCTGTCATGTGAGGAAGTTGGGCCACAGCAGAAGTTTTTAAAAACAGCAACAGAAGGTTTTTAGCAGCAGAATTCTTTTTGCAAAGAAAATTTAAATTAGAACCCCAATAAATTTCAAAGATGAAGGTAAAGTTGATCTGACTAAAGAAATTGTACCCACGTTTGTGAGCATGTGTAGGAGACCAAAGCCTTAACTATAGGGCCTCTCACATCTTCCTATCCCAAAACACATCCTATTCTGATCCCTTCTTTCTACCAAGTGATCCATGAAGGTCTTCAGAACCCTAAGGCTAATGGAAACCAATTTAAAAACCATATAAATTAAACAGTGTTCAAGTTTTCTTTCAACTCAAAAATATGGGTTCTAAACCCAAGGCTTTGATGGTTTTGTCCATCATTTAAAATGCTTAGTAGACATCTAAAAGAAAATTTCCTTCCTTGTGAGTTTTAATTTAAAATGGTCCGATTGATCAAAATTGAACTCTTCAGCCATCAAAATAGCCAAATTTAGGGATATTCAACATCTCCATTGATCGTGTAAGTACGGGGTGATCTCTCAGTAATTATCCTAAACTATTTCCCTAATATATTTGTGTGTATATTTGTAATGAAAATACTCATTTTCATAAGATTTTGTAAGTTATATCTTTTTAAATTTTTTTACATTCAGGTAAACTTAATGCTGATGCATTACTTAAAATAACACTAACTTGAATATTAGATCATATTAGGAAATTAATGTTAATTATGTTGTGTGTGAAAATGGTTCTGTGATTATTTAAGAGAATGGTCTTACCTTTTTGGAGACTCAATTTAATATTTTGACGAATGAATTACGATGGTATCAGTAATTTGTTTTTTAAGGGTTCAACAATAGATAGACAGCTAGATAATTAGATAAAGTGAATATGGCAAGAAGTTTACAACTGTTGAATCTAACTGGTTAGTATATGGGTGGCCATTGTACTATTCTTTCTATTTTCTTATGTTTGAGCATTTAAATAGGTTAAAAATTAAAGAAAGAAAGAAAGAAAATATAACATATTGTATTTTTCCTGTTATGAGAAAATATCCACTTTTACCTACCAAACTATGAATCTAAATTCAGTTGTTTGATCCATGAAGCACTACTTTGGCAACAGCTTAACTTGGGGAAAACAGGTTAACTATTGAGCCTTCTACCAGTAGCTTAACTTAAAATCTAAAATTCCTTATCTGTAAAATGGAAAGAGTAAACATATCTCCCTGAGTCTTATAAAAATTAAATAGGAAACATATATGTAAAGTAGCTAGCACATTGCAAGGCATCTTAAGGGCATTTAATAAGCTAGATCAGCTATTAGTAGGAGTTCATAGTAGATACAGCAATGGCAGTAGCAATAGCAGAAGTTGCAGTAGCAATCTTAATATTGATATTAGTAGCAGCAGTAGTAGTATCCTATTAACGGCAACAGTGGTAGCAGTAGTAGTGGTTGTAGTTACAGTATTATTGTGTCCTCATCTCTAAAATACATTTAAGAATAGTACCTCTTTCCCAGGGTTGTTGTTATAAGTGAATTTGCACATGTAAAGTATTTATAATAGTCCCTGGCACCTATAAAACCCTTACATTTTTTCTTTTATTTTTTTTTGCTCGTGTGTTGGTGATGGTGGTGTTAAAGTTTGCAGTTGCATCTGATGAATTTGCTACAGTTATTCTTTCTTTAACCTAGCAAGCCAAAAGTAAAAAAGAAAACTGTTTATTTTTCATGGATATAGCATGTATCATACATATTTAATAATTTTTGTTTACAGGTTTCTAGAGTATTCTCTTTAAAGGCTATGCTGTCCTCCAGTCTTCCACATTTGTCTCTTCATTCTGAACTTCAATGGAACAAAAGAGACGTTTTTATAGAGCCATTATGACCTCTAAGCTTTATCTAGACCTTGTATATACCTTATGGCATATTTCTTTGTTCATTATGATTAACTGAATTTGTTCATACAACTTAGTAATTCAGACTCATTTGTACTGCAGGACTGATTTTTCAAAGTTAGTTCATGGGGGAGTGGAAAGGAAGGAATAGGCATTTATATTTTGGAAGTTTTTTGATTTAAACTTGGGAAATTTCTAAGTGGTAAACCACATATACACTTTGGAACATCCCTTAACTGTGCTATCACAATTTCCAGTATGTGATTCAACTCTCCTCACATGAAGGGAAGCATTTTGTAATTCAGCCAAGCTGTGGTTTTTAGTGAAAATATAGAGAGCATTCGTATCTAATTTGTGGCTAGAATGTGCTGAGAGCCATGATCTTTACTTGCTTTGTAAGCGTTCTGTCGACCACTGAGAACCTCAACTTCTCCTGAGGTATGGAAAGTGCTAGTGCCATTTATAAAAACTTCAGCAAAGCTTTTATACATACACAACCCTATTGGAAATGATATAGCATATTTTTTCTTTACTTTCCTTTTGAGGTGTTTCAGTGCCACACCTTCACCAAATATAGATCGAATGAGAATAAATGTTAAAGTCACTTATTACTGCTTTATGCAAATCGGCCTATCATTACCTACCTAAGTCCTAATGTTTAAAACAAGGCTAACTTTTAAAATGAGTTTAGCATTAAACTTTTAAAATAGTTTAATTAAAAGTTTTTTAGGAGTTTATTCTGAAGATTCAATAAGTATAACTTTAATATGATATTTTAAGACAAA